>NW_006159700.1:1740659-1768540 GCF_000334495.1 Tupaia belangeri chinensis
GCCTGCCCCCTTCGCCCACTCCGATTGGCTCATACTCCCGACCTCTCTTCTGATTGGCGAGTGGAGCAGTCAAATTTCTCTCGGCGCCGGGTGCGCGAAGAGTCGGGCGGGGGACTGGAGGAGGGCGGAGAGGTGGCGAACTGA
The DNA here is from genome assembly GCF_000334495.1 of Tupaia belangeri chinensis. Classification (NCBI taxonomy): domain Eukaryota; kingdom Metazoa; phylum Chordata; class Mammalia; order Scandentia; family Tupaiidae; genus Tupaia; species Tupaia belangeri. The sequence goes on from NW_006159700.1 coordinate 1,740,804, forward strand.
CGTGGGAGGGTGAGGAGCCCCGCAGAGCGCCCGAGTAGCCCCTTTTCTTTCGCCCGGCCACCTTCAAGGCTACCCAACTCGTGTACTGGGAGTCCAGACGGCTCGTTGTTTATGAAGTGGATGGCCTTCTGGACTCTGGGGCCTCCGGAGTTCGGGAGGCTGTTGGGGAACAGAGGGCCCCTGCAGCCGAGGGCTGGGCAGTCAGCCGGGTTGGCCGGGGCTGGCGTCTGACCGGCAGTCGGAGCTCGACTGGTCCAAGCTTGCAGCTGGCCTCTGGCTAGCAGGTCAGGGCATGTGGACGCTCTGCCGAGGGCTGCGATCGGATAAAGCCTGCCCTGGACGAGCTTCATCCCTCTCCCAAATGTTACATTTGCTTGAAACTTTCCATGGTTGGCTACTGCCCAGATGTGAACTGTTTTGGAAAAAATGAGCAAAATCCTTTCAGCTATGCGACTTAAGCCATTTAGAGGGTTGGGAGAGGGCGAAAAAAAGGGGGAGAGCTACAGAATACGACGCTTTCCTTTTGAAAATTATGTTGAAAAAAAAATGTACACCCATACTTCGACAATGTTTCTGAACAGCAATGATTCCATCAGCACTAGCTTACCTGAAAGCAAAATTGTAGCTATTTTTCTGTTTTAAAAGCTGCTTCGCTGTTTTAAAATAGAAGTATCCAATAAATGATTCTCTAAATCATATGAACTCAGCATCCCCTTATTACTTTCGCCTTTTGGACCTGTGAAAAATTAGCAAAGGATCTGATAAACTTTGAGTTATTTCTGAGTCTACATACATATACACTTTACTCCAGGACAAAGCGATTTTTGGACGATTTCTTGAAATAATTACGTTTGAATGCGTAGATCCACAAAAGTTACTGAAAGTATTTTTATGAAACGGGAAGGGTGTGTGCCAGGTGTGTCATTAATTGATGACTAGATTACTGAATCTTAAAATATTGCATTAGATTAATAATTAAGAAATCTGGCTGTCCCTACAGGTTCTGTGACCTTTGGCATGTCAGCATGCCGTGTTTAAGTTTTGTTTGTTTTTTTTCTATCTGCTCTTTAACCGGAAGAACATGGAGAATACTCTTAGGTCTAAAGCATTTAGTCACCTTTTTAAAAAGTAGTCAAGATAATCGCAAATTACTTATATCTTATTACTACTTAATGTTGCTTATCAATATATTGGTAAGAGTCAATAGTCAAGCAGGGATAAAGTCAAGAAAAGAAGCATCAAGTTTGGGAGAAAAGGGAACAAAGGCTACTTCTTACCTAACCTTTTTAATCTGATTGATCAGTGGCTGGAAAACTTGAATATTGTCCAATCTTTTAGATACAGCTAGTTATCAATTTTGACTCCTTTTTTTCTCAACCACAATCAAACTTACTGACAAATCCAGTTTTCCTTTTAGTTTCTCTAATTTTCCTATGAAAATTCTGATACTTAAAGGCATAAATGCTTTATAGTATATTTAACAAATAATAATAGAAAATTCTTTTCTAGAGTTTCTATTTTCAAGGATGAACTAGTGAGAACAGACAGATATTGCTCCTAACATTTAGAAGAATTGAGTCCACTGAAATGTAACCCCTTCTTTCGAAAGGCTAATTAAAAGATTATAGACAGCAAATTAAAACAATTATATATAAAATAAAAATATGACACAATGCTTTCTTTTGATTATTTTCCTCCATATATATAATCTTTATTGATGTTTTAATTATACAGCTTTGGAACCTTGAATTGCATTTCAATTAGGTTAAGTTGGATTATATCACTATATATTATAAAAACATTCTATTCAGGGACCAGCAGTTAGTGTAATGGCTATGTCGCTGGACTCCCACGTAGTCGACCGTGATTCGCGTCCCGGACCCAGTGGCTTAAAACTCACACTGGGCACGTGTGCATGCATGCCCAAGATCCCGAGAGGAGAATGGAGAAGGGATTGCTGCCTGGCTATCTCCCCTGGGGGGGGTGATTTCTCGCTTTCTGTCTCTCTGTCTGTCTCTGTCTGTCTCTGTCTGTCTGGCGAGCGCATGCGCCCTATAGCAAAAACCTCTCAAAAAAATAAAAAACAAAAACAAAAACATTCTATTCACATACAATGATCCACCAAAATATCCACAAATTCCACAAATAGAAAAGGCCCTTGAGCCAGGGAGTAAATGGCGGTTAAGGCACCCGGATCCCACATAGCCAACGGTGCAGTTTGAGTCCCAGACTTGGTGGCTTGGAAAACATGCCGGGCACATATGTGTATGCCCAAAATTCTAAAAGGAGGGGGAGCTGGAAGAGAAGGAATTGTAGCATCACCATCGCCACAGGCTAGGGGTCGGGGATGCTTTCTCCCTTTCTCTTTTTCTCTTGCCTCTCTCTGGCAAGTACACACCCTCTGGCAAAATTTTTAAAAAAGAATGAAAGGCTCTTCTGATTAACATGTGGGGGGGTTATCAGAGTTACTCTTAGACTTCCTCTTGGCTACTAGCAAAGTGCACTACCCTATAACAGACTGGTCTCGTAGCCATCATGACGTAATCCATCATCAAGAGGAAAAATTACAATTTGTGCACTTTGTTTCTGGTCTAACTTGAAGAGTGGTTTCTGAACTATGTGCTTATGGATATTAGAGAAAGGCTAATATTTCAAGATCATAGTATTCTAGATGTAACCCTTTACAGAAAAATTAAGAGTATTATGTGTTGACCTAGAGCCAATGAGAAGGTAAGTGTCTTTTAAGCAAACAGCTTAAAAGAATTGCTTAAGCCTTTTTTGTTTGAAATTCTTCTATTTGTTGAATAGAGTAGGGTTCAGGAAACCACTAAACAAGTTTCTGCTACTACTTCCCTTTCTTCGGTTGGTTTCCTGCTTTTAACTGGCTAAACTTCCTAACTCACTGATAAACTCTACCAAACATGATTTATATTTCTAATACTGAATCGAGATCTGTATTAAAGCCAGATTCTAAATCCCTCATCAATAAAATGGGAATAATATCGGTTCTTAGAGGTCTGTTACGAGGATTAAATGAATCCATGTAAAGTGCTTAGAACAATGCTGGTAGCACTCTGTGTCAGGTATATTATTATTTCACAAATGAAAAAACTTTGGTGTGCAATGTGATCAGTTGTCACATCTATTATCGAAAGGTCAAAAGGGAATGTTTTAAGCTCTCTAATCATAAAATATCATTGAAAAAGACATTGTCACCCCAAAATGGTATCATTTTGTTTATACTTAGACCATAATTATTAATATATTATGTATTACTTAGTTTATTTTTAGAAAACAGCTAGTAATTCCCAAAGTATCTTAAAACAGAAAGACCAAAGAAAGGTAGGCTTAGTGTCCAAAGTACCAGCTATTTACAAATAACTTTGAAAAGTACTGTAGGAGAATCACTAAGGGGAAAAGAGGGAGGCCTTTGATGTATCTGTCATATACAAATCTCCTAATATATAGTGATTACATTGAAAAAACTATCATTTGCAGTCCAGCCTGGAGGTGCAGTCAATAGAAAATTAAACTGCAGAGCTGAAAGCCACATGGTCAACTCCAATTCAGAACCAAGGTCAGCAGAATACACCTATATGCCCAGGATCCTAATAGGCTAGAAGTAGCTGCAGGAAACGGGGCTGCAGTATTACAAGACTCTGTTTAAAATGCTCCTTATCTCTCTCTCTCTCTAGTTCCTCTCTCTCTCTCTAGTGCACACACACATACATTCTCGATCATGAATAAAATAAAATAAACTTAAAATAAATCTATCACTTGCCTTCTATGTGAGTGAAATTAGACTTCTGCTCATTGCAACATTACCCAAAAATGACAAGAGATTTCTTATCAAATTCAAGCTCACATTTAAATGGTCTGGCTTAAAATGCAAACCATATGAAGGTTTTTTGGAAGGTCCTCTGAGGGTTGGAATGAGAATAGGGTGGGAACCAGTTATTTCTGTTCATTCAGAGTGATATGGTAAAGATTTCAATTAGTTGTAAGTTACTATTGTTGGACCAGACAGGTGCCACTGTGGTTAAGGCAGCTGGATTCCACAAGGTCAACTCCATGGTTCAAGTACCAGACACAGTGGCTTGAGAAATATGCCAAGCATGTGCGGGTGTATGCCTGAAGGAGAATGGAGAAGGGATTGAAGCATGGTTGTGCCCACCAGGGAACATAGCCCTCTTTATCTCTCCCCCTCTCTGTCTCTTTCTGGCAAGCACATGCACCCTATAGCAAAACAATTTCAAAAAAGTTAATATGGTTAATACTTAGACCACAGTTGTTAATATGTTCATGAGGCCTCCAAATTTTCATTGATTTTTTTCAAAGTGACTTTAATTCTTACCTTTCTATGGGTTCATAGAAAAAAGTTAAATCAACCTAACCCTGACCCAGAGATAAGAAAGTATTTCTTGAATAGGAGCAAGACCTAAAAAAAAAAAAAAAAATTGCATATATTCTAAATGTTAGTCAAAGGATACCTGCTTGAGAAAAACAAAAACAAAACAAAACAAAAATCTTCTGTGGTAGACTGTATTATTGTTCCCTAATATTTTTGTTTTGTCCCTCCCATTGATACGAGTTTTCACCCCACCTTTCTAGATTACAGGCATGGCCTTGACTCGTTAGTGAGATGTAAGAGGAAGTGGTATCCACTACCAAGCAGAGACTTTAAGAATCATAACTAGATTTTTTTTTAAGTCATTGTTTGGTTTTATCATCTTTCTTTTCCTTTTGGGATAAGTATGACATGTCCCAGAAACAAATGCTTCTTTACCTGGGTCCCAAATAATGGGACAAAGCTGAAGATAACTGTGATTGACAAATAACACACACACACACACACACACTTAAAATAAGCCTTATTGTAAATCACGTATATTTGGGCATTATTAAATAGATTAACTTAGCTTAAACAAACCGATGTGTTATTCAGCTTGAACACAGACACAATATGGCACCCAGGAGATCAATATGGCACCCAGGAGACCAAGATGGATTATGGAGAGGTTTTGAGAATTCTAAAAGATAGGCCGTTAGCTTACAGAGCAATTGAAACTGAGACCCATCAGGCAGACAGTGGGATTGGCCATCAGACAAGATATTCTCTTACAGGGACAAACCAAAGTTTAGGTAGGTGACATCGGATTGACATTTCAACATGCCCCACGTATTGGACATCTTAAATAGAGAAAATTAGCTGTGGTTTAAAGTATGAAGTATCAATTATGTAATAGTTGGTTTCCTGCTGTGAAATCTAATGATTTTTTTCTTTCTTTTTTTTTTTTTTAAGAGAGATTTTTGCTATAGGGTGCATGCATTCACTAGAGAGACAGAGAGAGAGAAAGTGAGAAATCACCTCCCAAGAGGGGATGGCCATGCCACAGTCCCTTCTCCTCCATTCTCCTCTCAGGATTTTGGGCATGCAGGCATGCATGCTTGGCCAGAGTTTGAAGCTGCTGGGTCCAGGACTCAAACTGTAGTCTGCCATGTGGGAGTTCAGTGATTTAATCATTATGTCATCTGCTGGTCCCTCTAATGATGGTTTAACATCTAAAATTTGTAGCATTCTGCAAGCCCTGAAAAATGAAAATGGTACTGGTCTTTACCATTTATGTTCATCCAATGACAAGATAATGTTACCAATTCAAAAACCAACTGCTAAACTCTACTGAAGTCACATTTATGGAGCTACATTCAAAATTCCATAGTCGTATTTTGATATAGGAGAGTAAAGAAGAATTCTTTATCTTTCAAAAGCACTGGTCCTTTTAAACCATGTCTTTTTATTTCAACCATTCAATATTTCCAGAAAGCATCTGAATCTCTCTGTCCAATGATAAGGCACAAGAAATAACTTTACAAAATGCAAGGGTTGCTTTGTAATTGTGCCACTCCTCATAGAGACAACACCAAGTGGTGTTTTCTTTCTTTCTTTTGTTTTTTTTTTTTTAATGTTTTTGCCATAGGACAATGGGTGCTCACCAGAGAAAGATAGAGACAATGAGAAGGAAAATGAGAAATCACTTCCCAAGGAGAATGGCCATGCCATAATCCCTTCTCCATTCTTCTCCTGGGGTTTGGGCACGCACGCACACGCGCCCGGTGTGAGTTTTAAGCCACCGGGTCCAGGATGCGAACCACAGTCAACTACATGGGAGTCCAGCGACATGGCCATTACACTAACTGCTGGTCCCCAAGTGGTGTTTTCTGAGGCTGAGTTTTATTCATATGCATCCTAGATAATACAATAATGTAATATATTAAAAAAAAAAAACCTCTGTAAAAACACACTAAATATTTATCAGTAGGAGAATGGATTAAAATAGTATAGCATTTTGGGGCTGGCATGTGGGCTGGTGGCTAAGAGCACTGGACTCCCACATAGCCAACCACACATCAAGTCCTGGACTTGGCGGGTTGCTTTCTCACTTTCTCTCTCTCTCTCACTCTGTTACTCTATGATCAAATTAAAATAAAATACAGAATAAAAATAAAATACAGTTTTAAAAAATAGTATAGCATTTCCATAACAGTGTAATATATTATGTAAAATTAATGATCCCTAATTTAATGTATTAAAATGAATTACATCGGGGCTGGCCGGTGTGGCTAGACTCCCACATGGCAAACATAATTCATTTTTTTAAAAAATTGAATTATATCTACCAAAAAAATGGAAAAGGCCCATTCTTGGGGGTGCAATCTTAGTCTACAAAGACATGTTCTCAAACATGAGTTTGACTCATTTAACATGAGTTAAATTTGTTTATAGCTGAGGAAAAAGCAAGTTACAGATGGACATATAATATTATTATAAAAGTTTTAAATATGCAAAACAATATATTATTTATAGGTTTATATTTATATAGAGATGTAATATGAAAGCAATTCTTTCACCAATAAAATCTGAATAAAAATGTCCTTTCTTTTAAGGTTAAAGATACTATTTATCTTTGTAACATTTCTTTTAGGGACATGTGTCAGTTGCTAAATTTTATGACTAGAAAAATTATGTTAATAAGATCAAATGACTAATTAATAATAAAGTTGATGAAAGTATATCCTCCAGCTAGATTTGACTCTTGTGTTCGTTTCTTTAGAACCACCAGAGAAAATCTATTAGAGACATGTTTGTAGGAACCAAAACATCCAAAGGCTGTAAAAATTAGTCTTCGGGAGTAATTTCTTCAAATATCAGACAAGCTGGGTGACCTGAGTAAAGCAGCTGTCATATATTAGGAAATGATGTGATTTAGTGAATCGAAATTGGAATACTTGGTTTAAAGGGGGAAATAATCCACTCCAGCCGATTCTGGCTAAGTGAGAATGCAGGCATCATTAGTAGACCTTTCAAATTCATTATGATGACTCAGAAATGTGATTTTAAAATATAAATAAAATTCTCTGACTTTTAAATGTAAGCAGTTCTTACAATTTTTAAAAAACACTTTCTCAGTCAAAACAGACATTTTGCAAGAATAAGTTGGCACATGGGCCACCACATAGCCGACTCTGCCCTGAATAATCAGATGATAAATGCAATAATCAGAAGATTCTTTGAGGTTCATTCTCCAACATTGATTCTACTCTAGATCTTTAGTTCTGTACATACATGACAATCCCATTTCCCTTGAAACTGTGACAGCCATCTTGCTGTCCCGGAAGGGAGAAGCCTGTAGGCAGATCCAGCACACCATGGTCAACAGAGTGGAGAGACAGAAAAAACCCTATACACCCAATGACATCCTTGAACAACTGACTCAATCAGTTCTGATGCCTCCTCTCTTTTGAGACTTCTTGCTCCACAAGAAACATTTTCTTATTATTTAAATCATGTTAAGTCTGGGTTTCCATTAATACATTCTAATGAATCTAACTGATTCAAAGTCATACCACAGAAGTTCTTTCTGTGTCAGCTTTCTCTTTACCCTGACTACAATTTATTACATCATCTTTCTCTCTCACTTTTTCAGTTTCACTAAATTATCTATCAATGTGGGGCTGGTGGGTGGCATAATGGTTAAGGCGGCTGGACTCCCACATGGTTTACTACAGTTTGAGTCCTGGATCTGATGGCTTGCTTCTCACTTTCCTTCTCTCTCTCTGGTCAAGTTCAAAAATAAAATAAAATAATAAAAATGAATAAAATTAAATAAAATAATTTTTAAAATGATCTATTAATGTTTTCATTTTTAAAATACATTTTAAAAGATTTATTTATTTTAAATTTTATTTATTATCTCTATTCTTCAATTTTGACCAGAGACAGGCAGACAGAAAGAAAGGGAGAGTGAGAAAGCAAGCTGCAAGGCTCGGGACTTGAACTGTAGTCAGCCAAGTGGGAGTCCAGTGTCTCAACCACCACGCCACTTGCCAGCCCCTCTATCAATGTTTTAATCTATTTATATGTTGTATAAGTCTTTAGATGTTTAGAGGGTCATATATGTAATAGCTTTGTATCATTTAAAAATGAAAAGATGGAGTTGGAGATACAGTGTTAAGAAGCCTACTGCAAACCTTTAGTTTGGACCATGAATGACTCCTATAACTAGATTTTCTTCCTTCCTTTCCTAAGAAAAAAATACTGAGCTATATTGAGACAACCAGCTTTGACCTTCTCCTAAACCAGACTTTTATACTTGTACCTGAATGGCTAGTTTTTGAACCTTAACTTACTGTCCTTCATTCTTGCCAGAATGAACAATTGTCCTTTACCTAGCCAACTTCACTCCTTTAAGTCTTTGCTTATGTTAGTTTTATCACCTTATATGACCTTTCTACACTCATCAAAATCCCACTGACCCTTTGAGTTCTCCGTCTTACACATTCATGGTGCTCTCCCATTCCTATCACCCTCCTAACCATTTGAGATGGGCAAGTAGATAGTATCTCATTTTGAAGGTGAAAAAATTGGCATAGAAACATTAAATAATCTGCACAATATTTCAGTAATTTGCCTCAGATTTCTAGACTCTATGGTTTTTTGTCCCTGCAGTTGCCCTTTATCTCCGTTTGAATATATCTTCTCTTTCCTAAGAACTGAGCCCAGATGCTGTCTCTGGAAAGTATTTCTTGACCATTCCAGGCAGGTAAGGGGATCATTTTCTCTAGTTCAGGGCTTACTTAATAATACCTTCATTTTATCACATCACTGTAATTATTTGTGTGTGCCTCTCCCCCTATAGGACAAGATGTTCTAGGGTTTGTTTTTAAAGCTTTTTAAAATCTTTAAATCTTGAATTATATGAAGGCTATAAAAAGCTTTACGTTTATTTTCTAGATAGATAAATGTGTAGAGTTTAAATATCACTGTAAAAATATAAGTTTTGGGGGGCCAGTAGGTAGCATAGTGGTTAAGGTGCTGTATTCCCACATAGACAACGATGGTTTGAATCCTAGACCTGGCAGATAGCTTTCTCGCTTTCCTTCTCTCTCTCTATCTCTCTCTGGTCAGAATAAGAAATAATAAATTAAGTTAAACAAATAATTAGTTTTAAAAACAGACTTAAAGAGATACATGTTTTTTAGGTCACAAAGTATTACACAATTTATGGCATTGCCAGAGGATAGATGATGTGCAGAGACCCCAATGGAGGCTTGGTAAGTGTCAGAGAAGACACGAATATCTGGAAATAAAAGCAGGGAGAGGCATGGCGGGAAATGAAGTTGGAGAAGCAGGCAAAGTATCGCTTGTATAGGGCCTCATGGACCAGAGCAAGAAGTCTGGGTTTTATTTTTCATGCAATGAGAAGTCGTTGGACTTTTGCCAGGGGAACAACATAATCATAATACATTTTGACCATGCAAATGATTAGGCAATGTAAACACAGGGCGAGTGTTCGTGAAGTCCAAAAATTCAGAGTATTTCCAATGTCAGCATATTTAATTACAGGCTATGTTAGCTTTTGACATACAGACTATCATTTGCAATTGAGCCTGTTTAATGTAACATAGGAGTTTATTAACTGGAAAAGAGAAAAAACATGTTCTAATAAATGAGCCTTTCAGTTTTATTCGAATCTTGAGCAAATTCCTTCCCTACTGAATTTCAAAAAAGAGGATAATATTTATTAATAATTCAAACTGCAGAAAGACTTTATGGACATCTTGATTTTAGTGATTTTTCTGTCTGTGCCAACCACTGTGGTAGGCTCTATGATTACATAGATTAATAACACAGTCTTTCGGTTTGAGGAGGTAGACAAGATATAGACACATAAAATCTTCATTAAAATCTTCATCATTCTGCATACTATAAACATTACATGTATATGTATATTTAATAGATAAAATTGTATGAAAATAAATTCTAGGGTCAGCCAATGCCCTGGTGGTTAAGGCAGTTGGATGCCACATGGCTGATCACATTGTTCGAGTCCCTGACCCAGCATCTTCAGAAACATGCTGGGCTCTTATGTATGCAAATTCCCACAGAAGAGAGAAATGGAGGGGATGGAATTGTGGCATGACCATGCCCCCTTGGACACCCATGGGCACTTTCTTGCTTTCCCTCACTCTGCCCATGTCTCTCTTTCTCTAGTGAGCATATGTACTCTCTGACAAAATTATTTTTTAAAATTTTATTTATTAATTCATTTATTTTCAATTTTACCAGAGAGAGACACAGAGAGAGAGAGAGAGAGTGAGAAAGCAAGCCACCAGGTCCGGGGACTTGAACCATGGTCAGCCATGTGGGAATGTCCAGCACCTTAACCACTACACCACCTGCTGGTCCCAACTCTCTGACAAAACTCTAAAATAAAATTATTTTGATCAGGGAGAGCAGGAAATATTGTAGAAGGGGGTGACATTTGCTACATAGAAATCCAGTCACATAAGGATGACAAGGACACTCTTTTTTAAAAGATTTATTTATTTTAAATTTTATTTATTATTCCTATTCTTCAATTTTGACCAGAGACAGGCAGACAGAAAGAAAGGGAGAGTGAGAAAGCAAGCTGCAAGGCTCGGGACTTGAACTGTAGTCAGCCATGTGGGAGTCCAGTGTCTCAACCACCACGCCACTTGCCAGCCCCTCTATCAATGTTTTAATCTATTTATATGTTGTATAAGTCTTTAGATGTTTAGAGGGTCATATATGTAATAGCTTTGTATCATTTAAAAATGAAAAGATGGAGTTGGAGATACAGTGTTAAGAAGCCTACTGCAAACCTTTAGTTTGGACCATGAATGACTCCTATAACTAGATTTTCTTCCTTCCTTTCCTAAGAAAAAAATACTGAGCTATATTGAGACAACCAGCTTTGACCTTCTCCTAAAACAGACTTTTATACTTGTACCTGAATGGCTAGTTTTTGAACCTTAACTTACTGTCCTTCATTCTTGCCAGAATGAACAATTGTCCTTTACCTAGCCAACTTCACTCCTTTAAGTCTTTGCTTATGTTAGTTTTATCACCTTATATGACCTTTCTACACTCATCAAAATCCCACTGACCCTTTGAGTTCTCCGTCTTACACATTCATGGTGCTCTCCCATTCCTATCACCCTCCTAACCATTTGAGATGGGCAAGTAGATAGTATCTCATTTTGAAGGTGAAAAAATTGGCATAGAAACATTAAATAATCTGCACAATATTTCAGTAATTTGCCTCAGATTTCTAGACTCTATGGTTTTTTGTCCCTGCAGTTGCCCTTTATCTCCGTTTGAATATATCTTCTCTTTCCTAAGAACTGAGCCCAGATGCTGTCTCTGGAAAGTATTTCTTGACCATTCCAGGCAGGTAAGGGGATCATTTTCTCTAGTTCAGGGCTTACTTAATAATACCTTCATTTTATCACATCACTGTAATTATTTGTGTGTGCCTCTCCCCCTATAGGACAAGATGTTCTAGGGTTTGTTTTTAAAGCTTTTTAAAATCTTTAAATCTTGAATTATATGAAGGCTATAAAAAGCTTTACGTTTATTTTCTAGATAGATAAATGTGTAGAGTTTAAATATCACTGTAAAAATATAAGTTTTGGGGGGCCAGTAGGTAGCATAGTGGTTAAGGTGCTGTATTCCCACATAGACAACGATGGTTTGAATCCTAGACCTGGCAGATAGCTTTCTCGCTTTCCTTCTCTCTCTCTATCTCTCTCTGGTCAGAATAAGAAATAATAAATTAAGTTAAACAAATAATTAGTTTTAAAAACAGACTTAAAGAGATACATGTTTTTTAGGTCACAAAGTATTACACAATTTATGGCATTGCCAGAGGATAGATGATGTGCAGAGACCCCAATGGAGGCTTGGTAAGTGTCAGAGAAGACACGAATATCTGGAAATAAAAGCAGGGAGAGGCATGGCGGGAAATGAAGTTGGAGAAGCAGGCAAAGTATCGCTTGTATAGGGCCTCATGGACCAGAGCAAGAAGTCTGGGTTTTATTTTTCATGCAATGAGAAGTCGTTGGACTTTTGCCAGGGGAACAACATAATCATAATACATTTTGACCATGCAAATGATTAGGCAATGTAAACACAGGGCGAGTGTTCGTGAAGTCCAAAAATTCAGAGTATTTCCAATGTCAGCATATTTAATTACAGGCTATGTTAGCTTTTGACATACAGACTATCATTTGCAATTGAGCCTGTTTAATGTAACATAGGAGTTTATTAACTGGAAAAGAGAAAAAACATGTTCTAATAAATGAGCCTTTCAGTTTTATTCGAATCTTGAGCAAATTCCTTCCCTACTGAATTTCAAAAAAGAGGATAATATTTATTAATAATTCAAACTGCAGAAAGACTTTATGGACATCTTGATTTTAGTGATTTTTCTGTCTGTGCCAACCACTGTGGTAGGCTCTATGATTACATAGATTAATAACACAGTCTTTCGGTTTGAGGAGGTAGACAAGATATAGACACATAAAATCTTCATTAAAATCTTCATCATTCTGCATACTATAAACATTACATGTATATGTATATTTAATAGATAAAATTGTATGAAAATAAATTCTAGGGTCAGCCAATGCCCTGGTGGTTAAGGCAGTTGGATGCCACATGGCTGATCACATTGTTCGAGTCCCTGACCCAGCATCTTCAGAAACATGCTGGGCTCTTATGTATGCAAATTCCCACAGAAGAGAGAAATGGAGGGGATGGAATTGTGGCATGACCATGCCCCCTTGGACACCCATGGGCACTTTCTTGCTTTCCCTCACTCTGCCCATGTCTCTCTTTCTCTAGTGAGCATATGTACTCTCTGACAAAATTATTTTTTAAAATTTTATTTATTAATTCATTTATTTTCAATTTTACCAGAGAGAGACACAGAGAGAGAGAGAGAGAGTGAGAAAGCAAGCCACCAGGTCCGGGGACTTGAACCATGGTCAGCCATGTGGGAATGTCCAGCACCTTAACCACTACACCACCTGCTGGTCCCAACTCTCTGACAAAACTCTAAAATAAAATTATTTTGATCAGGGAGAGCAGGAAATATTGTAGAAGGGGGTGACATTTGCTACATAGAAATCCAGTGACATAAAGATGACAAGGAAAACTCTTGCAAGAACAAAAGAAGAGTGAAGTTAAATGGCTTCAGAGAATTATGAGTAATCTGGTGTGGTATTATTATACTCTTTCCTAAATATTTCCTGCTTCCTATTGTGTACAATTATGTCTCTGAAAATTAGATATATCCATGTAACTTGGTTTGACCAGGAAAATGTCATCATAAGCTTTAAAAAACAATGTCCAGGGGTATAGTGTTTGGGGCACTGGACTCCCAGCTGAGCTGCTGGTCAATCGCAGTTCAAGTCCCATACCTGCAGGCTTGTTTTCTCACTTTCCCTCTCTCTGTCTCTCTCTGTCTCTTTGTGTCTCTCTCTGGTGAATACATGTGCCCTATAGCAAACTAAAAAATAATAAGAATAGATTAACTTTTTAGAAAAGAGTTTAAAAATAAATGTAAAGACACAATGTACAGGGGCCAGCTGGTAGTACAGTAGTTAAGGCAGCAGGATCCCACATGGCCAACTCTATGTTTCAAATACCAGACTCAGCAGCTTGAAAACATACCAGGTAAATGTGTGAGTGTGTCCAAAATCCCAAAAGGAGAATAGAGGAGAAGGGATTGTGGCATGGCCTGGGTTGGGGGCCAATATCTCACTTCCCCTCTCTCTGTCTCTCTCCAGCAAGCACAAGTGTCCTATGACAAACAAACAAAAAAGTACGTTTTTCTACTCTCTTTTCCTCTGCCACTGTAACTGTTAATGCCTAAAGCTAGTGGCTGCTCTTCCTGCCAGAGTCCCTGAGTATACAGAAAGAAACTTGGTCATTTTAAATTTCTGCAATTTTGACGTTGCTTTTTACCACAACAAACTGTACCCTATCCTAGTTGTCCTATCAATTAGAACATGAGAGAAAGATGGGGGAAAGCCCTGGATTAGAGAGAAACCAGATCTATTGGCAGCATATGAAAAGGTTAGCCCACAAAATGGTCATTTACCTAAAAGTGTGTGTCCAAAATATTTGAGTCAGTGAAGTAAGGTGAACGTATTTTATTCTTTTGCTATCGAATGCCATCTCTGAGTAGCTGCTCTTAAATCTGCCATCCACTCCAAAGTTGACAAAGGTAATTTGAGTCCAGAAAAAGAAGATGTCTTCACAGTCCATCCTTTATTTAATCTGCCAGTGACATAGACACTGATCTCTGTGTTCCAGGTAGAAGAAAAAGTATCTGGAGGCACCAGCAGGATAAGTAGATATTGGCTAGACTTGGTATTGAGCACTAGAAGCTAATTTCTACTGCCAGGGGCATGATACAAAGGAAAAGGCTTACAATTCGGAATGGGACAGGCTTAGAATCCATTTCCAGCTACAACTGCCTTCACGCAGAACTCCTTCAGGGACTTTACCTCCCAACTCCAATTGCATTTTTACTAGGGTTTCTAGAAATAATGTCTTAATCCAAGAGAGTTTCTAAAATAGTGAGAATTTGGCATCCTCTGATAGGCAAACACAGGAGGCATTTGTATTGATTAGCATATAAATTTTGCTAACATCCTTCTGAGAGGAGGAACTACAGAGCAATGTATCCAGTGTAAGTTACTGTAGGCAAAGCAGAAAATGCGATAGGAAATGGCCGAGAAATGAAAGGTTGTCCTAAAGTGTATGCATGAAAATCTAAGAGTCCATGAGAAGATTGGGGTGTGTGTCTTAAACTACCAGAAACATTGAGAGGAAGACTGAAAGAAGAGAAGATGGGAGGAAAGATAGAGTTTCTGGAGATAAACTTAGCATCCAAAACTGTATATTTTTTTTAACTTTATTTTTTTCTATGAGACAAAGACAGAGAGTGACAGAGACCACTCCCCCAACAGAGTTTTCATGCCATGATCCATCGCCGGTCTCAGGTGGCCTAGATCAAGGGCAAGGGCATGTGCATGTGGGATGCTTACGGTGGTCCCAAGACACGAGCCCAGGACCTTTCCCAGGTGAGTCTACATACCACCACCTAACCCTCATAATTGTATTTTTCCTCAACAAGTTGTCAAGTGAGCCAAGGGAAGTACCTTAAATACCTTAAATGTATGCACTTGTTAGGCTCCGCCCAGATGTCAAGAGGAAATCAAGTCCTCCTACAGTAAGAAATCTAGTGACTTTCCAGTTCAATTCCAATGGGTAAATTAATGTTTGTTTGTTTTAAAGTTTTATATTACATATAGCTCACTGAAATTTTTCTGAACGAGGAGTCAGGAAACTAGAATCTTATCTCCAGCCTGGCAATTACTTGAGTGGTTGACCTACACAAAACCCCTGACCTGTCAATGCCTTGGTTTCCTTGTCTTTAAAATGGAAGGTTGTCCTAATGACCTCCAAGGGGCCGGCTGGGTCCCAGCTGTAATTCTGCACACTGGCTACATAGGGTGTGGCTTTTATCTGAAGACTATTAGATAGTCATTGATGAAATCACATGTCAATTTTTTTTCCCCCAACAGGTGCCATGGGAATTGCAGGTGACACACTGAATACCAAACAAGGTTAAAGAATGCCTTAAATGCAATGACTAGACAAAAGCTATAAACAGTCTAGCACATGGCAGTTTTGCAAGAGCAATAAACGGTACATACATTTAGGTTAATGATCAAAGATAATGTTCAGAGATATTATGAGAAAAGCCAAGGGGCCCAACACCATCAAGGACCTCAGGTCCTGGGTGAAGAGTTGTTTCAGGGTATAACTATATCTCTGTACCCAGCTGCTGAAACTTCGATCTTGGTGGGTTTTCTCCCAGGGCTAGATGTTATCAGAGTATAAAGGCAACTATATCTGAAGGTAATTTATGTACCATGCCACCGGCTGGCACTCACTTTCACGGCAGAGGACTCTGTGGCCATCAAAAGTACACGTGCTCCCTGTCATTAGAGACAGCTGTTGGCTCTGAAGGGTCCTGGCAGTCAGATTCTTCTAACAGACTCTAGGACAGTGCTTTGGTGCAAGCCTTAATATGTGCTTTCAGAGAGTCATTAGAGCAAAGAGATAACCACAAGTAAATAGAAAACAGGTGGACTGGCACAGACCGTGTTGCCAAAATAATTTTCAAGTCAATTACCATAAGTTTTTTTTTTTTCTGTACTTTTTAAGGAGATGGAATATCTAGGCTCCACTTATCTCTAAATAATAAAACTCTTTCACTCCTAGCAACCACTTCCTGGAAAACAACCGGACAAAAAAGAGCAGAAAGAAGTCTTTCACATATTGAACAATGACAAGAGAGGTTTTTCAAAGCAAAATCCTATAATGGCTCCCATCATACACGGCTATATCCAGTATCTCTCAGATGAGTGGTCAGGATCATGAACTTCCTTAGTGCGAGAACATGTATTACCTTTTCCCTGATTGCTGCATTCTGTATATGACCATCATGTACCTACAGAATTTTACAACAAACCATCATTAAGATTTTATTGGGTAGTGTACTGGATGCCCTGAACATTAACTGCACAATAAAAAAAAAGGATTTATTCTGTTTCCCTCGTTTCTCTTGGCAATTTATATAACTTCAACAGATCTCAGTTTCCTCATTTGTAAAGGTGAAGGTAAGTGCTATCATGAGAATTAAATGAAGTAATGAACGCATATTTTTCAGGGACAGGTAACACAGGGAAACCCAACAGATGTTACTTCCTTGTCCCTTGCAATCCATTTCTATCCAGGAGCCTGACTGATCTTCTCAACCATAAATCGGATCATGTTACTCGGCAGCTTAAAACCCTTAATGGCTTCCCATTATGCTTAGGATAAAATTAAAAATCACTAGCAGTCCCTACAAGGCCTCTCTGGCTCTGCTTACATTTTAGCTTCATCTTCAGCCAATCTTCCATGGAGACTCCATGCTCCAGACACAATCGCCTTCTTTCATATCTTCAAATCTGCCAGTTCAGTCTCATGGCTCCTGCAGGATGGTGGCACAAGGGCAGATTGGGCAGTTTGTCCTCTTATTTTAGTCTATGTACCAAGCCCATCCTTCCACTGATACACGTGATTGATATTTTATAAATCTGACATAACATGCCATGCACAAACAGCTTCTAGCCCACCACTAAATCAAACTGCTGCTTCTATGGCCCTCCTAAATTGTCATTTGGGAACTGTCACTGCTTCTGCACGTGCCCTTGTTCTGCCTGAAACCTTCATCTTTCCTCTTTGCTACTGAAGAAATCTTACTCCAGGTCTCAGTTTAAATGTCACCTTCTCAGATACGTTTCCTCATTAAGAACTCTCGTAGCACCCTGTCCTTGTCTTCCAAGCAAATGAATAATCCTGTGTGACTATTTCTCCCCCACAGGGCTGTAAGACTCACAAGGGCAGGGATAATGTGGCTGCTTCTCTAACACCCAGGCTGGCACAGAGAAGGCAGGCCGGAAGTGCTGGTTTCTAAAGCTCAAGGTTTATCAGCCAATAAAATCCACCTGACTATGTAGAGTGAAATCTGTCCCCACATGAAAAATTGTGGAACATTACCGCAGCCAATCCAGTGATAAATGTAGGGGGCCTTTCTTAAGCCAGCACTGAAGAGCAAAAAAGAAAGTGCCTTCCTTTTCGGGCCTTTTCCTATGTCTACTGTAACTCACTTCCTTTTTTCCACACTGTTCACTGCATTTCAACATACACAGTGTTTCTGGAGCAGAACTAAACTTCATGGAGAAAGATAGGTATGGGAAGGAGGAAGTAACTATGGACAGGAAAAATAAATATGAGGGGGGTCATCAAAAAGTTTATGGAAATACATATTGTGAAAAAAAATTGCAGCAAACCAAAGGTCATACTTTAGTTCCATTTTCTATGAACTTTTACTTTTTTTTCTTTTTTAGAATGAGGTCTTGTGATGTTGCCCACAGCAGCTTTGAACTTGCAATCCTCCTGCCTTAGCCTCCCCAGAAGGCTTACAAGTGCCCAGCTCCATGAATTTTTTCTTCTTTTTTTTTTTGGAATGATTTTCACTGTAGGGCTCGTGCGCTCGCCAGACAGACAGAGAGAGACATAGAGACAGAAAGCAAGAAATCACCCCCCAGGGGGGATGGTCACGCCGCAATCCCTTCTCCTCCATTCTCCTCTCGGGATCTTGGGCACGCACGCACACGCGCCTGGCGTGAGTTTTAAGCCACCGGGTCCGGGACACGAACCGCGGTCAACTACGTGGGAGTCCAGTGACATAGGCATTACGCTAACTGCTGGTTCCCTCCATGAATTTTTTTAAAGTCCCCTCATGCATACAACCTCAAGGCATTTACTCTCCCGGGCTCTCAGCAGAAATATCCCTGCTAGCCGTGTCTCTGTACCATGTTTTCACTCTTATCACGTGTGCTTCCGATCACCTGTGACTGGGCCAAGTTATATGAGATATTATAAAGTTATATCATCATATGTATATATGATATATATAAGATATATATATATAATATAAAGAGATTATAAGTTTTATAAGATATTTTATAAGATTTACAAAATGCCAATATATGTTCCTGTCCCAAGTCTCTGAAAGTGCTGATACCCCTTTCTATCAATATTTGGATTCTAAGTTTGGTCCCGTTTGTCCTTCAGTCGCAACAGTACTTACTTTGTAGCTATGTCTCCCAGCAATTTAGATTTTGACTGAGAAACCTTGTCCTTTCTCTCTTCCTTCAGTGAGTATGCATGGAATGTCCCTAACTGCCAGGTGCTATGCCAGATGAAACCTCTTCTGCACTATCTTCGTCAACTCTCCAGATTGAGCCTTTCTTCTAAATTTCCTTTTCCGCTTTGAGTTTTTCTTCCTATCTGGCTTTCATTTTTCTTAAAGCTTCCTCTCCCCAGCCTTTCCATCTTCCTTTAGAATATCCCTTTTCAGAAATCCACACTTCTTATTTGTGTGTCAAAAGTAACTATAGGGAAGTACTTGGGGCGATGGCCACGTGTGGTTGGACATACATTTGCTATTTAACAGTCGGTTCTGACGCCTTCCCCCTGAAGTATGAGAGTGAAATGACATCTCCTATGTCAGAGGACTTTTGTGTTTTATGTTTATTTGAATTTCTAGCCTTCCATTTGTTACCACACAATCAAGTCTTTTCCCCCACAGTTCTATTGTGTCTCATCTCTCAAATAAGATAAATAGAACAAGAACACTCAGGTGCCACAAACCTATTTTTAAAAAATTTATATGCCAGAGGGAATATGTACTTACCAGAGAGAGACAGAGAGGGACAGAGAGAGAACCCCAATGGGGCATGGTCACACTGCGATCCCTTCTCCTCCATCTTCTTCATCCTATAGGGACTTGGGGCATGTGCACACATGTGTCCAACAAGTTTTTCATGCTGCTGGAGCTGGGATTTGAACTGTAGTCTGCCATGAGAGATCTGACTCCCTTAACCCCTAGACCATGGGGCAGGCTCCAAAGACCTATTTTATGCTGCCTAATTCATTTGCATTCTTCTTCCCCCAACTCCAACATATTTTTTTTCTTTTTATAGTTTATTTATCTCTTTCATGAGAGAGAGAGAGAGACAGCAATAGGGACCCCTGGATAGGGTCTATCACACCATGATCCTTCTCCCAGTCTTCCAGGATCACAGGTGTGCATGTCCTATGTGTCTGAGTCAACCCTGGATTTGAACCTGGGGCCTTCTTATATGGCTCCATTATTATACAGCAGCACCTCCACTGCCTGCACCACCATGGCTGGGCCAACTCCAATTTTCTGTGGTAATCTTCCCCTCCACAGTAACGATAGCCTTTTGGAAATATTTATGGAAATTCCTTATACAGCCACTGCTTGCTTAACAACCTACCTGTTTACTGACAGTTCAGGCCTATGACCAGTTCTCCAGCATGTGAAATCTCCTTTCTCAGTGTGTGAGTTTGGAGAATCCCTTTTCAGTCTTTGTCTTGTTTCCACAATCAGTATTCACTACAGCCTTGTAATCACACAAGTCTATATATTTAGTTTATAAATTTGTATTTGATTATGTACCCATAGTAGGATTCAGAATAAATAAAATGATTACACTGGATTTATATTATATATATATTTTTTTTTTGAGAGAGAGAGATTTTTGCCATAGGGTGCATATGCTTGCTGCAGAGACAGAGAGACAGAAAGTGAGAAATCACCCGCGAGGGGAGATGGCCATACCACAGTCTCGCCTCCATTTTCCTCTTGGGACTTTGGGCATGCATGCACATGCACCTGGTGTGAGTTTTAAGCGGCCGGGTCCAGGACTCAAACTGTGGTTGACTATGTGGGTGTCCAGCAACATAATCTTTATGCCATCTGCTGGTCCCTGGATTTATATTATTATGTTGTGCCATGTCTTTACTTTCTGGCACTTAATGTGTGCTTTGTATATAGACAGAGTTATGTTAATTTAGTGTGGTGTCATGGGATATCTATTGGGAAATACATACCTTGTGGTATCATGGCACATCATGAGACATCTACCTTTAAACTCCTTGTTCTTCAACCAATTCACTTAACAACCCAGTTGTAGGAACAGAACTCAGTCTTTAAGTGAGGAGCACCTGTACAGTATACTGTGAATTTAAGAAACCATCTTCCGGGTATGTATCGTCTTTTTTTTTTTTTTTTAAGAACTATTTCTAAAATTTTATTTATTATTATTATTATTTTACAGACTTCTACTGTAAGGAGTCTGCACTTACCAGAGAGATAGAGGGACAGAAAATGAGAAATCATCCTCCAGAGGGGATTGCCATGCTACAAACCCTTCTCCATTCTACTCTAAGGATTTGGGGCACATATACACAAGCTCCCAGTGTAAGTTTCAAGCTGCCAGGTCTAGGACTTGAACTGCAGTTGGCCATATAGGAGTCCAGTGATGTAACCATTATGCATTTGCTGGTCCCTATTATTATTGTTTTTTAATTTGACCAGGAGACAGATAGGGAAAGTGAGAAAGCAAGCCACTGAGTTCAGGACTCAAACTGCAGTTAACTATGTGAAAGTCTAGCACCTTAATCATCATGTCACATACTGGCACCCCCTCCCTTTTTAAAAAAGTTTTATCTTATAGAGTTTGAGGCTTAATCATCATGCCACCTGCTGGCACCCCCTCCCATTTAAAAAAATTTTTATCTTACAGAGTTCGAGGCTTTGTCGCTCCTCCTCAGCTCCATAATCCTTGTAAAGAAGCTTCATATGAAAGTGTCCTTGTCTCCTCCATGGTTACAGCACGTAAGATCTGCTGCTCCACCCAGGAGTGAGCCCTGCCCTGTCTGATGTTTCAAACCTTCCTCTTCAGTTAGTTTCTAAGGCTCACCTCAATTCTCAGGGCACATTCCTTCTGTCTTCCTATTTATAGAAACTGCCCTCTTCAGTCCATCTTATAAAAACAAACCATTCCCAGAAGGTGACAACGGGGAGGGACCATACACTGTGTAACTCCAGGAAGTTGCCAAAGCTTCTATACTTATATTTTCTACATTTCGGAATAACCTTTCATCTTGCAGGATATTCAGCAGGGAGAGAAAGATGCCAAGAAAACTCTCCTACCAAGGATTTAGATGTACTATATATAATCTAAAAAAGTGCAGACTCATAGAATGGTAGAGGTGGGAAGGAGTGGACTTGAGAAATACGATCCACTTTCTCATCTGTTTGATGATCTCTGTAACGTACCTCAAAACTGGCTATATTGCCACCGTTTTTTGGATTTTTTAAAAGATTTTTTTTAAAGATAACAAACCCTATTGTAAAGATGTAATCAGTATTTCTCAGCAAATTCTCTGCATATGGCATCAGAGTCACGAGGCATTCAGCTAAAAGGTCCTTGGGCTGTACCCTAGAAGGACAGAATTCTAGGGCTCCCGGAACAGTCCAAGATTGCAATTCCAGGTGCTTCTTATATGTAATAAAGCCCAAAACCCTGTATTCTTTAAAAAAAAAAAATATATATATATATACGGGACTCGAAGGAGATCAGCTATGTGCGAGCCCAGCATCCCTAATCACCACGCCCAGACCCTGTATTCTAACAGGCACCAGCCAGGGCAGAGAATGGACAGAAATTTTCCTCTTATTTTCCAGGCCAGGAGAAGGCCTTCTTATGCCTTGAGAGGAGCAGTCTGTGCTTGCAGGCATTTTTACAGGAATGTGGTAAAACAGCTGCTGCAAACCTACCCCTAGCATTTTTTTTTTTTTTTTTCCACATCACACTTAGAGCCGCCAAGAGCATTACTGGAGCTGGCAGAGGCGTCAGCTTCTGTTTCCTGATGAAGGTGAGGAAGAAGAGTCACTCCCTGGACCAGGGAGAGAGAAAAGGAGCAGCGTATTAATATGTACTGGGTATCGAAACCGTGTTCCAGACCCTCTGGCAGAATCTCTAGGCAACCACACTAAGGGGAAGGGTTTGAACAAGAATGGAAAGCTGGAGAAACGGATTTCTTAGGAAGCACAAGTAAATCATTCTAGGCATTGGGGACCATATAACAGTCAAATTGTTCAAAGATAAAAACATGAGAGTGGGGAGATGAAGGAGAACACAGGAAGTCAAAAAGGAAAACAAGGGAAGGAATTCATATATAACTCAAGCTACAATAAAATGAGCCTTGGTAATAATTTAACCATTTCAGACTAATCAGACAGCATGTTTTTAGAATAAGGAGGGCAGTGCAGTGTTCAGTCAGCTTGTGCAACTCTCCCGTTGAAAAAGACTCGTGTTGAGCATTCCAGAAAACCATGGAGATGTTGAGGCCAGTGCACAAGAGTCAACTGTGCTGAAAACGGGAGAAGCCAGAAATGACACATACCTAGAAAATGACCCAAACTAACCAAGGCAGGACAGAGGAGCCCATTCTTCTTTCTCCTACAGGGAAATATGTATCAAACTACACCTCTCTTTACCTCCTCCCCCAACCCCTTCCTCCAAGAAAGAGCTTTTAGACTAGGAATCAGGAAACCTGCATTCTAAACCTGTCTCAGCTACTACCTACCTGATTTGAACCTCCCAACTTAATATTTCAACTCTGAATATTTCTCCACTTATATGTACTAGGGTGTCTTAACTGAGACTGGACTTTAAAACTTGTAATTTTTTTTCTCTACAAGAGAATATTCGTTTGTTTTTAATGTAAACTATTTCTCTGTTTTAGGGAAAAAAAAATAAAACCCACCAGAATGGTTTCTTTTAGTTACACAAATATGAGACAAATACCATTGTCCTAAACAGGGTACCATTCTGGTTTGGTAATGGAAAATGACTGTATAGTTAGCAGCTAGATTTCTATTTCCAGGTCCCCTATGTGAGTGTGTGTGTTTACTTGTATTGTAACATTTTTTTTCCTTGGGTATATATTAATATAAACAGATGAAACACACAGAGAAGTGCTGCTTCTTGTTACTGTCAGGACAAGTTTTTACTCAAAGATGATGAAGAGAATGGGAAATTTAGTGAAAGACACTAGAGAGACTAGACACTATTCAGCTGGGGTCTTGGAGCCCCATTGAGTACAGAAGGGGGCTTTCCTTCCACCTCCCAAGGCTCTGCAGGGAGTGTAGGCAGAATTAGGAGAAGGCATTCTTGGCATGAATAATGGAGGCTCAATAGACTTACTCTCCAGAATAGTGGCCATAGAGTTTTGAAGGAAGCTTGATTTGAAGTGCACGTTGGCAAGAGGGAGTCCAAGTAGGAGAAGAAAGACTTGTTTTGTCCCTAACGTGAACCATTGCCACAACTCCCAGAAATATCAGGAAGAGAGACTAGACAGCAGTGCAGTGGTTACACACCTGGCCCTGGGTTCATGTCCTGGGACCTCTCTGAGTAGGTATGATCCGGCTGGTTGAGACTGGGAGCAGAGCACAACATGAGGACCTGTTGGGCTAGCTCTCTATCTCTCAGAAGAAATAAATAAGTAAATACTTAAAAAAAAATTTTTTTTAGTGGTTTTTGCTATAGGGCGTGTGCACTCACCAGACAGACAGAGAGAGACAGAGAGACAGAAAGTGAGAAATCACTCCCCAGGGGGGATGGCCACGCCACAATCCCTTCTCCTCCATTCTCCTCTCGGGATTTTGGGCATGCACGCACACGTGCCCAGCATGAGTTTTAAACCACAGGGTCCGGGACTTGAACCGCGGTCGACTACATGGGAGAAAAGACCAGGGAGAAAGTTTCCAAGTCAATGGAAGTGGTGTGTGAAGTGCACCTGTCACACAAGAATTGGATTGAAGACACCCCCAGTAAACTTCACGCAGGCTCAGCAGCGCTGCTCTGCATATACTTGCTGACTTGCGGAGAAGTTGCGGGCAGTACAGTTTCCTCCAAAGAACTAGGACCTGGGGACAGGGTTTGACAGGCAAGTGGGATGGTTTTGCTCACCCGCATAACTTGCTTGCCTCTGGGAATCCAGGGACACCAGTGAGTAAATCCTGTCATTCTCCTATCACAGTATGACCAGCAGTATCTCTAAAGGTAGGTCATTATTTCTTTTTTCTTAAATTCTTCTGGTTGCTGCCCCATTACGTCCTCTAAAAATAGCCCGTTTAATAGTGAATGGAATGACCTGCTCACATGGCTCCCTCCCTCACTACAGGACAGAGGCTTATTTTATAAAAGTCTCTAACCCTATTGCCCAGTACCGTGTCTCACTAATTATAGGCATTCAGTAAACATGCCCAGGTTGTAGAGATTTGGATTTTTAGTTCAATACCATGTTATCGTAAGCAAATTATTGGTCCCTCTAAGACTCAGTTTTGTCATCTGAAAATGTTGATAACAGTGCTTATGCCATTATTGGGACTGTGGCTACTGCATTAGAAGAAAGTAATGAATCATTTTCAACTTATCTAGGCCTTCAAGAGCCTTTTATGTGCTAGGCATTGTGCTCAAAAACTGAGGTTAGAGAGAATAAAAGCTAGATGGCCCCTGTATTCCTAGAACTCACAGCAGAGTGCATTTATTTTCCTAAATTGGCATCTGACCAATGTAGGGATACATAAGAAAGAGAGATAATTAACTTTCTTTAATCAACCTAACAATTTAACCACAGGTCAACAACATTATGTACCAAATGTTTAATATTGAAAATGGAGGCCAATCTCAACCCCTAATTTGGAAATAATTAATATTGTTAAAACATATTTATACTCTCATATTTATATGACGCTACCTTCTACTCACTCAAAGCTCTCGTGGATATTATGTATTTTGCTTCATAAAAAAATTGTTCAAGAAAATGATTCTCCATGTAAGTTTCTTGTTAGTCATGTTCTTTGGGCATTATTTAGCAACATAGCATGGCTGACATTCATGAGCCATCTACACATAAATCTTATCTGAAGGAAAACAAAAGGACTTTACTCCCCTGTGAAACGCTTTGTGGCCTCTTGAGTGACAAACGAGCAATGCATTCTGTCGTGATGACAATTGGCTCTTATTCTCACCACTCTCTTACAAAGATTTAATCCCAGAACTATGAAAAATTAATAAAATGAAGGCAAATTGACTCACTGAAACATATGTTAAGCAAGACATGTTCTTTTTAAAAATAAACATTTTAGTTTGCTACCGTGGCATGTGAGGAATAGTACTCGTCTTCAGATTGTTCCTTATGTATGATCATAAAAAACCTTTTGATCATGAAACAGAATGTGACTCCAACTTCAGTTAAATGAACTTCTGAAGTTGTGCTACTCCCAAAGGGAACAGTTTCTTTAAGGGATACTGTCACAATAGTAGAAAGATAACTGTCAAACCACCGAACTATTCCTGGCTAAGTTGCCATCTGAAGAAAGCCTTCACTCCCAGAAGGCTAATAGTTCTCATTAAAGATGTTCCACACATTTGGAAACGTGTGGGAGATGTGCTGGTTGTCACAGCAACTGGGCAGATGGGCCCCATGGAAGATGGGGAGATGCCATTGGAATTTAGTGGATTTGAGGCCAAGGAAACGCAAATTTTCTCCTAGGTACAATACCATGAGGAAAAACAAGAACTGACTGGACCAAAATGTCACTTTCATCCTCTTTTTTGAGAAAGATTCTTTCCCCCCTACTAGGAGATACAGAAAACTGGACTGGGCTTATGGAAACAGAATCCTGCAAAGATATGGATGGACCTACTTGGTTTTCCTGGGTTTGGGCAAACATGCTATTAGAAACTCCACTGGGCAATGCAAAGACTTAGTCCATTTCTTCTCTTTCTAGCCCTCAGGACAGGGAGACAATGTTGGTAACCTTTCAAAGACCCATCATGCATGTGGAAATCCCCATCATTTGAATTATTCTTATGCACTAAGATAAAAAGACTGTTAAAATTTAATGTGTGGGCCAGCCCCAAAGGAGCAATGGTAATGCAATACTCCACCTTGCTGGACTCACATGGGAAGGTCTCTCCCCCACTCGCTCTCTCTCCATCTCTCTCTCTCATGGAAGAAATAAATAAACTTTTTAAAAAATGTAATATATTTGAAGGGATAGAACTAGAATGTACTATAGCATGAATTAGTTTGCCAGATTTGGAAGTTTGTGCTTTGACAACTTTTTTGTGATAAAACTGATTTGTGATAAAATCCATTATAAGCAAGTAATTTTGATATATACATCACAAAAGAAGGAATGGGAATAATAAAAACTTCTAGAAGGAGTCATGAGGGACTTTGAGAGGCCAGAGAAGCTACTAGGTGCTGAAAAGAGATTATCAAAATGGGAGAAAGAAACTATACAATTTTGCTCATATTCTATCCATATGAAGGGTCTTTGAAAATTTCATGACAAATGTGTATTATTTAAAAACTATGCATGGCTTTCCAAAACTTCTTCGCACCAAAATAAACTTTTAGTTTATTAGTTCCATTTTCTCAGTAACTTTTTGACGTCTTCCTCGTATTGTTGCTCCTGCAAGCTTTCTGAAAGAATGCTTATGTTTCAAAGTGTCTGTTTTGAGGTAGAAATGGTGTCTTTTCTTTTAGCTGCCTAGTTCCATGATGCTTTGACAATGAATACCGTGTAAATTTAGACAGTTAAAGAATCACAGAAATACTATATCTTAGATCGACTTGCTGAAAAGCTATCACATTCTAAGTTAGGAATACACAAGCACACACAATGATTAGGTTTGTGTCCTACATTCACGGTGCAATTTTTTTGAACATGAGCACACAAGTTGTTTCCTTTAGCATGAGGAATGCTTCCAGGTGTTTCAGAGGAAATTGCACCTAGATAAAAATGGAGTGAACTTTAAACTCCACATCATCACTCAATATTTGAAAAGGCTGA
>NW_006159700.1:1768611-1769885 GCF_000334495.1 Tupaia belangeri chinensis
TGAACCGCTTTCTCTTACTTCATATGGGACCATAAAGAACTCTCATCGTGTTTAGTGAATGCATGAATACATTTTAGACCATGTGTGATATCTGGAAACTTCCCTGAATATGCTGAGTGTGCATGTGCCCATGATCCAGGGCCAGCTGGGGCTGGATGTGGGTTGTAGTGTCAGGACCCTGATGGAGCTGCTGTCTCCCTGTCATTATCTCTCTTGCTCATGGAAGAAATAAATAAACAGAGAAAGAGAGAAAGAAGAATGATTTTAAAAAAAAAAAGAATGCTCAAGGTAGGGGAATAGCAAGTAAAAGATACGCATGATCCTGGTGTTTTACAGCGGCTGAAATAAGGTGAGAGCATGGCCAGAGCAACGTAAAGTAAGAGAGAGGAGGGCCCTGAAAGGAGTTGTCTGATGAGAAATGCCCAAAGATTTTCAGCCGGGGACTCAGGTAATCTCTTGAACCCACTGGGCGGGGCGTGTAGAACCAAAAACCCTATTGGGAAGGCAATTGCTGAAGTTCCAGGTGAGAGTGATGGTAGAATGGACTAAGGTGGCAGGGATGGAAATGGAGACGTGTTGACAGGTTTGGATACATTTTGAAGCATGAGTCAGAAGGAATTGTTGATACTGGATTGAATATGAGGCATGAGGGGAAAGGAAGAATGGGATGAACAATATAAATGAAAAATCTACATCCATTTGAAGACTTGATCAAATGTACAGCAGCAATTTCAGTTCTACCAGAAAAATGAATCAGGTGGGAAATACTGATGTTTTATTTTCACAGGAGCGATCCCTTGGGAGGCAATTCCAGGCAGAGCAGAAAAGGCTGAACTACAGTAGACATCCTGCAAGGGATCTAGGGCAAGGTTGGCACTGCCCTCCCCCAATTCTGATGGTGCCAAGGAGGAGACAGAAGACTCAGAGACATAGGGTCAAGTCCTCAATCAGGCTGGTTCACCTGTCTCATTTTGATACCCCACTGATATAAAAAAAAAAGTTTTGGGGCCAACAGATGGTATGGAGGTTAAGGTCATTGGATCCCATGTGGCCAATTGAGGACTTCAAGCTCCAGACCTGGTAACTTGAAAAACACACTGGGTGTGTTCACATGCATGCATGCCTAAAATCCTAAGAGGAAACAGGAGAGGGAATTGAGGTATGGCCATCCCTCCCAGAGAGTGCTTTTGCACTTTCCCTCTCTCTTTCTGTCTGTCTCTAGGAGTGCATGCACCCTATAGCAAAAATAAATAAATAAATAAATAAATAAATAA
>NW_006159700.1:1774593-1787231 GCF_000334495.1 Tupaia belangeri chinensis
TGAACCGCTTTCTCTTACTTCATATGGGACCATAAAGAACTCTCATCGTGTTTAGTGAATGCATGAATACATTTTAGACCATGTGTGATATCTGGAAACTTCCCTGAATATGCTGAGTGTGCATGTGCCCATGATCCAGGGCCAGCTGGGGCTGGATGTGGGTTGTAGTGTCAGGACCCTGATGGAGCTGCTGTCTCCCTGTCATTATCTCTCTTGCTCATGGAAGAAATAAATAAACAGAGAAAGAGAGAAAGAAGAATGATTTTAAAAAAAAAAAGAATGCTCAAGGTAGGGGAATAGCAAGTAAAAGATACGCATGATCCTGGTGTTTTACAGCGGCTGAAATAAGGTGAGAGCATGGCCAGAGCAACGTAAAGTAAGAGAGAGGAGGGCCCTGAAAGGAGTTGTCTGATGAGAAATGCCCAAAGATTTTCAGCCGGGGACTCAGGTAATCTCTTGAACCCACTGGGCGGGGCGTGTAGAACCAAAAACCCTATTGGGAAGGCAATTGCTGAAGTTCCAGGTGAGAGTGATGGTAGAATGGACTAAGGTGGCAGGGATGGAAATGGAGACGTGTTGACAGGTTTGGATACATTTTGAAGCATGAGTCAGAAGGAATTGTTGATACTGGATTGAATATGAGGCATGAGGGGAAAGGAAGAATGGGATGAACAATATAAATGAAAAATCTACATCCATTTGAAGACTTGATCAAATGTACAGCAGCAATTTCAGTTCTACCAGAAAAATGAATCAGGTGGGAAATACTGATGTTTTATTTTCACAGGAGCGATCCCTTGGGAGGCAATTCCAGGCAGAGCAGAAAAGGCTGAACTACAGTAGACATCCTGCAAGGGATCTAGGGCAAGGTTGGCACTGCCCTCCCCCAATTCTGATGGTGCCAAGGAGGAGACAGAAGACTCAGAGACATAGGGTCAAGTCCTCAATCAGGCTGGTTCACCTGTCTCATTTTGATACCCCACTGATATAAAAAAAAAAGTTTTGGGGCCAACAGATGGTATGGAGGTTAAGGTCATTGGATCCCATGTGGCCAATTGAGGACTTCAAGCTCCAGACCTGGTAACTTGAAAAACACACTGGGTGTGTTCACATGCATGCATGCCTAAAATCCTAAGAGGAAACAGGAGAGGGAATTGAGGTATGGCCATCCCTCCCAGAGAGTGCTTTTGCACTTTCCCTCTCTCTTTCTGTCTGTCTCTAGGAGTGCATGCACCCTATAGCAAAAATAAATAAATAAATAAATAAATAAATAAATAAATAAATAAATAAATAAATAAATAAATAAATAAATAAATAAATAAATAAATAAATAAATAAATAAATAAATAAATAAATAAATAAATAAATAAATAAATAAATAAATAAATAAATAAATAAATAAATAAATAAATAAATAAATAAATAAGTAAAATTTTTAAAAAATTAATTAAAAAGGGGATTTTTAATATTTTGAATTTCCAAAAAGATTATATTATTTTCTTAATATCCTACATTTAAATTTATACATTTTCCCAGAAGCTGGCATACTTCCTGGATTCTGAAAAATCAAGATTTTAAATATCTCAGCAATGACTTTGTATACTAGCCTTTGCCAACAGGGCTTGTTTATGACATATCATCACAGTATTTTAGATGGCATGTTTTAGTTTCCTTACGTGTTTAAAGTGGGGGAGGCTTGAAGGGATAATTAGTGCTTTCTAGCAATGCAACAAAATATGTTTTGCTATGGAATATGTTTTGCTATGGTTTTATTGTGAAATCCCTAAACTCATGATCACATACTAAATGCAATGCAAGAGAAGCTATATTTGTTCAGTTAAAATTTTAACTGAGAAACAGACTAGATCTGAAAGAAAGGCTAACTATCCTATAATCTCACTTTATTTATTTTTTGTGTGTTTCAAACATTCCGAATGTTTTATTAGTTACTAATGCCCTTCATTCTTGAGTAGAATTCAAGTTTCCATCTATTATCATGCTCTTCAGTCTGAAAATTTTCCTTTAGCATTTCTTTTGATATTGGTATGATGGCAACACATCTCTTAGTGTTTATTTTTTAATCTAAAAACATCCTAGCTTACATTCCTATTTAAAGAATTTCTTCACTAAATACAGAATCCTAAACTCACCTTTTTTTTAGAATTAAAAAGTTATTCCACTGTCTTGTATTTTATTTATTTTTAAAATTTATTTTATACATTCAATCATTATATATCACTTAGCTTATAAAGTGCATGTACCCAAATGAATACACTTCACACCAGTCCAGTTAAGGATATGATACACATTATCACCAACAGCTAAAAATCATTTCTGCATCCCATAAATGTTCTCTTACTTTATAGTACCCACGTTTTATGTCTGATTATAGTGAGCTGGTGGAGATTGCTAAGGATCCATTTGCTATTCAGTTACTGACTAGCGGAACATTCCATATGACAAGGGAGTCTGATGGTCTGGCGAATTTCAGAGTCTATACCCCTTTATAACTTTTAGATCAGATGACATGCAGAATATTAAGGACTCATTAACTCTTGCCTAAAATTCCATCACCATGAGGATGAGGATCTTGTTCATCTGTATTCTAATTACTAAATCCTCAAGATTAGTAAAGTGGCCATCTTAGGTCAGCTAACTTCCATGTCATTTTCCAAGTTAGAATATCTTATACTCTACAGAGGGAGCTGGATGGTGGCTCAACAGTAAAATGTGATGCCCTGCAAGTCTGACCCACATGGGAAGGTTCTGGGTTTATATCAGAAGACATCCCTGAGTA
Organism: Tupaia belangeri chinensis; assembly: GCF_000334495.1. NCBI lineage: Eukaryota > Metazoa > Chordata > Mammalia > Scandentia > Tupaiidae > Tupaia > Tupaia belangeri. The sequence continues at coordinate 1,777,391 of NW_006159700.1, forward strand.
CACTGGGCATGCCCATGCCCACCAGGGCTGGCTGAGGTGAGAGGTAGATCATGGTTTCAAGACGGTATTGGGTTTCTCTCTCTCTCTCTCTCTTAATCATGGAAGAAATATATAGATATATATTCTCTCTAGGAGGGTTCTGACTCCTCCAGATGTGAATTTGGTTGAATATATAAATTGCTGTTTCAGTCAGAGGATAAGAACAGAGTTAGGCTCACGCCAGGTGAGTGTGCATGCGTGCCCAAGATCCCGAGAGAACAGAGGAGAAGGGATAGCGGTGTGGCCATCCCCCGTGGGGGGTGATTTCTTGCTTTCTGTCTCTCTGTCTCTCTCTGTCTGTCTGGCGAGCACACGCACCCTATAGCAAAAAAAACTCTCCAAAAACAAACAAACAAAAAGAACAGAGTTAGGCCAACATGTCACGCATTAGTGAAAACTATATCAAATTATACCTAAAATTTAGTCATTTTTCAAATGCCTTCATCTCTGTATTAATGCTTAATTATTTCATTCCTTGATGGTGCAATGTCATTTTTAAAAATGTTTATGTATTTATCTTCTTCTCGAGAGACAGAGACAAAGAGACACAGAGAGAGAAACAGGCATCCCCAAGAGTGTCTTCATGCTATGGTCCACCTCAGCGTCAGTCAGTCAAGGTCATAGGCATCTGCATGTGCATGCCCCATATGTATAAGGAGACCTCAGGAGGTGAACCCAGGACCTTCTCATCACAGAGCCTTGCATTGCTATTACAGCGCCATGACTGACATCAATGTCATTTTTAAATGATAAAGTTAACATTTTTACTTAAGGAAGTATGAGATTAATGCATATAATCTGTCTCGTAACCATACTTCTTGACATAGACTGCGCATTTGAATGAGGGATTCACAGACTCGCAATGCTGCAGAGGCCGGGGCACTAACTTGGAGCAGGTTGAGTGTAAGCACATGTGCCTATACTAGTATATAAGTGATGAAGTGCTGGAGAGTGCCTGGCTGTCCAAATGAAGAAGCTAGATTCCGCTATCATCAATCGTTACCTTGAGGAAATGCAGAGTCAGTTGTTGCTAGACCTTCTCATTTTTCAAGAAAAGCTGAAAATCCATATTTTTATGTAAGCACTCCTGCTGATGAAATGTTGGCTCACATTTAAAATGAACGAGCCAACGAGCCATTTGAATCAAATAAAAATATGGCTGGCGGGCTGCCGGCCACTAATTTGTTATCGCTAGTTCTGTCCATAAGATGAGATACTTATTGCCCCCTGGTGGTAGTTTTCCCCAGCTCTAGCTTTAGTTTTCAGGGATGAGGTGACAGCAAATTTCAGTGTTTGGCTGGTTTGTGTGAGGAGCATGGTCCTGCTGGGTGGGCGGAGTGCCCACTTCCAATATCCCTGCCAATGCTCCCTTATATTGGCAGAAAAGGCAGAAATGAAGATCAGCACTACGGCAAGACTTGATGATTCAAATACTGAGAAGATATATTCATTAACATAGATATCTGTATGATAATCAGAACAATATGGAGCCATGTTTTTAAAGCACATATCGAATATTCAGGGTGTATGCCAGGCACGGTTAAAGCAAAGAATGCCAAAAACATTGGGTAATTGTCTTGGGCTATTCTGGCTGCAGGATTGAGCATCTGGACCATGACTCACTCAGGCATTTGGCCAATTCCCCAACTGGTGTTAAAAAAGACCTGAAATACAGTTTTTTCTCTTCTGTAAAATATGGGGACAATAACACTACCTGCCTCAAAAGGCTAGAAGGACTCATTGTCCTCAAAACACTTTGCAGGGTGGGCATAGAGAAGGTAGGATTCTTATATATCTCTACAGTGAACCCAACCTACTGCTGTACCCTTGTTTATCAAGATAGGCAGGTAGGACTGGCTTATATTCTATGCACACCCTTAGCCCAGACTGGGTGTGGTTTTTCTGGGACTTCCTCATTCTCTACTTTAAGGTTGATTTATTTTAACCTGATGCTCTCATAGAAAAACGTTTGGAGCGGTAAATGGGAGAGTTCAGTGTTATTTGGGCTGCTTTCCACTCCCACTCCAAGGTCAACTCTGTATTTAGAGCATATGAAAGATGTGTCTGCTTAAAAGGAGCTTGAATACTAATTCGTGATGGAAAATTACAGGAACCCATCAGAAAAGAATTATTATAAAGTACCACCTTTCACATGGGAGTTGAAAATGCCTTCATGTGGACTGTGTTTGCATTTATACTTTTAATTGAAAGACTGAAGCATCAAAACAAATCTCTAAAGCTCCAAACGAATAATGTAAAACCATGAATTACTTGGGCCCAGAAACTCTTTTTCTTTAAAAAAGTATAATATGCATAATATTTTCTTAATTAACAAAAAAATCTTTCACATATTCGCTTTCATGTCTCTTATGTTTAAATGTGAGAACGTAATGAAGAAAACAAGGCACTGCCAAAAATTAAAGTCTATCCATTTTTGCTATGAGAACTATAAGTACATATAAAGGTGAGAAAGTTTTATTTCAAAGAGAAAACACAAGTAATTCCAAATATGAAGCAATATGATAAACAGTGTGAATGACTTTGTAGATAAACACTATAGTACTTATATATTCAAAAAGGATTCAACAGAATAAGTTATGTGCTGCTGCCATTGTTCAAGAGGTTTTCAGCACTCCACTTCTTGAAGTCCTTTGTTCAAGAGGTTTTCAGCACTCCACTTCTTGAAGTCCTTTGTTCAAGAGGTTTTCAGCACTCCACTTCTTGAAGTCCTTTGTTCAAGAGGTTTTCAGCACTCCACTTCTTGAAGTCCTTTGTTCAAGAGGTTTTCAGCACTCCACTTCTTGAAGTCCTTTGTTCAAGAGGTTTTCAGCACTCCACTTCTTGAAGTCCTTTGTTCAAGAGGTTTTCAGCACTCCACTTCTTGAAGTCCTTTGTTCAAGAGGTTTTCAGCACTCCACTTCTTGAAGTCCTTTGTTCAAGAGGTTTTCAGCACTCCACTTCTTGAAGTCCTTTGTTCAAGAGGTTTTCAGCACTCCACTTCTTGAAGTCCTTTGTTCAAGAGGTTTTCAGCACTCCACTTCTTGAAGTCCTTTGTTCAAGAGGTTTTCAGCACTCCACTTCTTGAAGTCCTTTGTTCAAGAGGTTTTCAGCACTCCACTTCTTGAAGTCCTTTGTTCAAGAGGTTTTCAGCACTCCACTTCTTGAAGTCCTTTGTTCAAGAGGTTTTCAGCACTCCACTTCTTGAAGTCCTTTGTTCAAGAGGTTTTCAGCACTCCACTTCTTGAAGTCCTTTGTTCAAGAGGTTTTGAGCACTCCACTTCTTGAAGTCCTGTTCATTTTGAAAATTACTCATGTTGGTTTGTGGCTATGATTCATATTGAAATCATAGGTGATACCTAGGCTTCGTGTAAAGGTAACCTGACCTTCAGGCCAGTGAGCAGCATCATACAGGAAGCAGTGTAAAGATTAAAGTAAGTTTGTCAGGGTGAACAGAAAAATCAGGTGGAAACTAAGACAATCCAAAATCAGCCATGACATTTAAAAGATATATAAAGATATAGCTAAAGAGATGTCATGAAATATTGTTTTGATGATAAAATATTTTCTGTACCTTAAAATAGTACTACAAGCCACAGAGCAGTATGCTTATCCTTTGCATAAAGGTGGTATTTTAATAAAAGTGAGAAATGAAATAAAGATTTGATCTTATGCAGAAACTCCAAAGTCCTGATTGAGAAATATGGAATACAGCAGAGCAAGCGAAACTATGAGAGAGAGCAGATGGAAGCTTGCCCCTGAGATAATCATGAGCAGAATTCTCGGTACCTTCCTGGAAAATTTTGAATACATCCATCTCTTCATTTTTTTTTTTTTGAAGAGAGAAATATTTATGAAATGAGTTTGTACAAGACTGGCTGCAGTTCAACTTTTGCAGAAGCAAGCTGCTTATCTAATTCCTGTCTGAAGGGCATTTATTCGTATTAGTGGAAATTGTATCAGCTATCCACTCTCTCCCTTCCTAAATAAGGTGGCGGGGAAGATGTTAACAGAGTCTTCTGAAGACTTTTAATTACATCTCAAGTAATTACATATTTGTATAATTAAGTCCACGTACACGAGCATGATAGGGGAAAATACATGGAGAAAGAGCCACATACACATCCTTATAGCTATGAAGAGAACAGAGATTTGCACATTTCTAATAAAGACTTTCTAAGTGGTTGTATGTGAAAATTAATAAATTTAAGTGTAAAAACCTCATCTCAATTACACATATACATGAACTATTGATTAAAGGTAAATTTTTGCTGTAAGATGCAGTTCTGAGATTCAGCTTTGAATTTCAAGTATGCTGTCTTTCAAAGTAGAATAACTTTAACGAAGATTAAAAAGACATTGTTCAAGCATGCAAAAAAATCTCATAACACAAGAACTGCAAATAGAAACATTATTTTGTGTGTGAGTTTATACATTTCTGAAACTCATCTTTCCAGAGGATCATGACTGATACCCTGGAGACCATATCCCTGCGAATGGTGTTTAGACAATTTGTCCTGCAAGCATCTGCTGTCTTGTCCTTGAACATTCATCTACCATTTCTCTGCCCACTCACCCAGCCTGGCGCAATCTTCCTGCAGTTTATCCCATTGACTTGGCATTTTACTGACTGGAAGTTTCGTGTCAGGTGCCACTTTGGAGATTTTGTGCATATGCTCACCTCTGAATCATTTACCCAACTGTTCAGAGCCAATCACGGGTGTGCCCCACTGGTTAAGTCTCTTATCCAGGTGTAATGAAACGTTAAAGTGGAAATTTTGGCTGAGATGTTAATGTGAAAGGTAAGGCGTACCTAAATGAATTGTGAATTTGGGAATTTGAGAGGTGATATGAGTAATAACAGTTACAATACTCTTGGAATCTTTATCCACATCAAGGACATAGAGGGGTGGTTTTACTGACATTTATAAAAGTAATTTATAAAGAGAGAAAGAGGTGAAAATGCAGTCACCATCCCTTTCATCTCAACTCAAGAGAGAATCTTTTTAAAAGTATTTACTTATTTATCCACTCATTTATTTTTTAATTTGATTAGAGAGAGACACACACACAGAGATAGAGAGAGGGAAAGTGAGAAAGCAAGCCACCAGGTCTGGGACTTGAACTGTGGTCAACCATGTGGAAGTGTCCAGTGCCTTAATCACCACATCACCTGCTGGTCCCATCAAGAGAGAATCTTAAAATGAACCTGCAAAGTGAACTCTTAATATGTAAGGATAGAAGAAAAGTCGAGTTTCTACAGAGAGGAAGGGAAGGACAGGACACAATAGATTTAAATTGGCAATAGAAGAGAAAACAAAGTTTTCCTGATGAAAACCTACATGTTAGTGCTTGTTCAGTGCGCTGATTACATGTGCAAGTGCTCAATTACCCTCACCTTTGTTTCGTGCTTTTCAAGCAGGTTTTTTTTTCTTTTTAATTTTCCAGAGGGTGCATTTTTTGAAGACCTTGTATGTCTCAGACAAGAAGAAACATGCAAAGACACAGGTAAATTTGAAGGGAAGAGATAAAAGTTGAAGGGATTGACAACTCTAGATTTTCATTTTCTTTGTGAGGTCGAGGGTCAGTTTATCCCAATGAGTGTGTGAGTGGAATAGGGGAGACCCTCTGCAAGAGACGGTGGAAGCTGAAATTCCTAAGGGACAGCACCATAGGACTTGCTAAAGCCATTGTAAGAACTTTGATGAAGAATGGTGAAATACTGGGAAAATATCTGATCCTGAGAAATTACCTTATAAATGTCTGGCTAGTTAGTTGTAGAAAATCTAAACATTATCATAATTTGATCTAATATTGCTGACTTGGACTTGAGAATTTCCTGATCTTCCTAAAACAAGATATTAAATAAATTTGTGCTGCATGTGCACACACATGCGGACATCTCAATTATATATAGCACAAATTTAATAATTTATTTAATTAAATATCACTATATAGAGCTGAACAGTTGTGCAACACTAATGCAACTGAATCCCACATAGGAAAGGCCCTGGGTTCACATCTTGGGACCTCCCTGTACTCTCCAGAAGTGCATGCCCATGACCTGGGTCAGCAGAGACTGAGAGTGGATCATGGCATCAAGACTCTGAGGGAGTACGATCTTGCTGTCTCTGTCTTTCTTGCTCATAAAAGGAAATAAATAAACTTTTAAAATTATACACACACACACACACACACATACCCTTCTTTTTTTCTTTTTTTTTTTTACAGGTTCTTACTGTCACAATCCTCCTGCCTCAGCCTCCCAATTAGCTGGGACTACAAGAATGCACCACCACACACCTGGCTTCTAGGGTGGGCTGGGAATCAAACCTGGGTCCTGGGTCACCCGCATGGCACCAGCCTACTGAGTAGCCATGTCCACTGGTGTGTCCTGCTGTGGCTGGGCCTGTCCTCACTGTATTTTAACTGAACTCTATGATTTAATGATTTGACAGTCTCAATGATTTTAAGGGGTCTCTTAGTATTGATCTTCAAATCCCTCAAGACGCTGAGCCTACTTCTCAAGTTCTTGACATGTCTAAATTTTAGTTGAGATATTTAGCACACATGCTCCTGTGATTGCACTGTAAAGGCAAACTGCTCATTACCTGAAACTTCGAAAGTTACCTTTCTTTCCTATAGGAGCCTCTATCTCACCTGCCAGCCATTCAGGCTTTATTTACTTATTAATTTTAAGAAACTGACCTGATCTTTCTATTCTTGATTTAATTATGTGTGTGTGTGCTTTAGGGAACTTTTTAGTGGGCTATTGTTTTAATTTTTTTTAAATAAGCCAATTCTTATTTTATGTCATCTTTTTCTGGAAGTAAATAATCATGTATACAAATATTAGTATTTTCCCCACCAGCATGTTGAGTCAGTCAAGGTTCGGCAGCTGAGAGAGCCAGCAGAGAGAAGTCATAGGGCTGAGCAGTTTTCTGTGAACTCACCTCTGGTCCACTCCCATTTCACAAAAGGTGTGATGGCTACTATATAGAAGGTAAGGAGACAGGACCAGCAGTTAGTGTAATGGCTATGTCACTGGACTCCCATGTAGTCGACTGCGGTTTGAGTCCTGGACCCAGTGGCTTAAATTCATGCCGGGTGCGTGTGTGTGTGTGCCCAAGATCCTGAGAGGAGAATGAAGGAGAAGGGATTGCAGCATGGCCATTCCCCATGGGGACTGATTTCTCACTTTCTATCTCTCTCTCTGTCCTTCTGGCGAGCGCACGTGCCCTATAGCAAAAACCTCTGAAAAAAAATAGTAAGGAGAAAACAGGCTAGAAGTGTGTTCTTGGAGGCTTGGCACTTATCTCTGTGGTGACAGGCTGGACATTCAAAGGCAACAGTAGCTTGATCAGCCTCAAAGTGTGGTAGACTATGTCATTGGATCTGGGTGTAGCCTCCATATCTGCCACCATGGCTACTTTACTCATGTACCCATTGTGACAGTTCTCAGGTGACTAAAACCACCTAGCTGAGTTAGCTACATGATGATGGCTGACATCAGCCAGTTGAGTCATTTTGTATACTTGGCTGTTGAATACTGATTTCGAGGTAGATTCTATTTGCTAGGCATTAATGTATAGCAAATCTTTACACATCATGCTCCTCCCCATGTGTTTGTCCACATGTCTCCTCTATATTCTAGGGATCCCAACCCCAGCATGTGGACTGGTACCAGTCTGTGGCCTGTTAGGGGCCGGTCTGTGGCCAGTTGGCTCCTCTTCCCCAGTTGCTAAACAGGAGTGGGTGTCAGGAAAGCGAGTCTTTGTGTTTGTAGTTGATCCCCATTGCTGGCATTGCCACCTAGAAACTGCCTCCTGATGGATCAACAGCTATACTGGATTCTCATGGGAATATGTACCCTATTGTCATGTGATTATTTTATTGTATATTGCAGTGTAGTAGTGGTGGAAATTGGGTGTGCGGTGGATGTGGTGTGCTTGAGTCTTCTGGTACCAGTCACCTTCCCATCCCCTCACTTTCTATGGAGGAAAGTGATTGTCTTCCATGAAGTTGTCCCTAGTGCCAGGAAGGTTGGGGTCCTCTGCCATACCCTCTTTGTCTCTAATTATTTATTTGTTTTTTTTTTTGTTTGTTTCTTTCTTCCCTCTTATCCTTTTTTTCATTGTCAGAGTGTGTGTGTGCATTCACCAGAGAGAGATAAAGAGGCAGAAAGAGAGACAGGGAGAGGGAGAAAGCATCACCCAGTGGAAATGGTCGCATCCCAGTCCCTTCTTTTTCATTTCTCCATTCTGCCAGGGCATACATTTACGCACGCATGGCATGTTTTTCAAGCTGCTGGGCTGGCATTCAAACCAGCTGGTCATGTAGGATCTGGCTTCCTTAACCACTAGGGCGTGAGACCAATACATTTAATCTTTCAAATATTTACTTGGGAGATCTATGATCATATGGCCAGGCCATTGGACACTACCCAGGAATTCGTACATATTCTCACATTGGGTCACTTATTGTCCCATTAAAAGTAGACATCAGGTGCACTGCTCACAACTCTGCCCCTGGGAAGTTGTTCCTGTCCATTGTCTTTCAGGGGCGCCCCAAACGTGGCTGAAATATAGTCATCATCTATTTTCAGCTTGTTGTCATGTACTAAGTGAACTCAAGATCACCAAGCTTGGACTTTTCCCTTCTCTTTCAGCTAGTTGTACAGAATCCTCCATAGTGCCATGGCACTGGGGAAGAGACCCTGATGTAAATGTGGTGGGTACCAAAGAATCTAGGTTACTTGATTATGGTCTTACTCTGTATCCCAGGGTCTCACATCATGATAATCTCATTAGGCTTGTTGTCAACACCATCCTACATCTTCTCCACCACCATCACCTTCAAGTCTTAGGGTTTGCCAGATCATTAGGCCCAAGCAGCAAGACTGTTTGCATGACTGCCTAGACTTGAATCAGAATCTTTTCCTGCTCTGGCTTCTACTTAAAGTTGGTGAAATTTTATGACATTATAGCAAAATTTCTAGGTCTTGAGTATGTAACTTCACAAAGAGTCCTACCATGTATTGTGCTTCCCTTTTTGTGACAGAGTATGCAACATTCAGCAATTTGTCCTTTACTTTGGAGGGAATATCCCAGCATGTCTCTGACCCCTGGACTGTATAAAGTTTACTGAAGAGGCAGGATCAGGGACCAGCAGTTAGTGTAATGGCTATGTCACTTGACTCCCATGTAGTCGACCGTGGTTCGTGTCCCAGACCCGGTGGCTTAAAACTCACACCAGGCATGTGTGCGTGCATGCCCAAGATCCCAAGAGGAGAATGGAGGAGAAGGGATTGGGGCATGGCCATCCTCCCTGGGGGGTGATTTATTGCTTTCTGTCTCTCTGTCTGGCGAGCGCACGCACCCTATAGCAAAAATCTCTCCAAAAATAAATAAATAAATAAATAAATAAGAGAAAAGAGGAAGAGGCAGTGTGTAAGTCCTCACAGGGTTTATCGTCTACTCTCTAGAAAGTCCCAATTTGGGGGTTATTCCAACTGCCAAACCAATTTTAGCACACTCTGACACTGGGGAAATGACCACTGGATAAATCCCCAAGTCCATGAGTCAAAATTTAGCCAATTCATTTATTCCCTGGCCATGTAATTCCCCACACTTCTAAAGGAAGTGGACTGTGATGATGTTCTGGGTCTCTGGATATCGTTGTCCACTCTGCCTTTGTTTAATAGCCCTAAAGTGTTTGATTATTTGAAGGCATCAATCACCCTCACCCTTGCATTTCAGATGCCTCCATCATCACTATACTTGCCCTAGTGTTTTCCTTCAGCAGG
>NW_006159700.1:1787248-1791268 GCF_000334495.1 Tupaia belangeri chinensis
GCAGGATGTTTCCCCAGGTCCCATCACACGTGAAGTCTTTAAATTGAACCAGTATCACCATATGCCAGGTGTCATCTATGCCATACTTGCCTGTAGGACAATAACCTCCTCATCTACCAGGTGGCAGATAAACCAATCCCAATTCCCATTTTATCACTTGTTTCTCTAACTTGTTCTCAGTTCCTCTTGTATTAACCTGAGTCCTTCAAGAGTAAGACTCTGAGATTAGAGAAACCAGCACTTTATGAGAGGCAACACCTGCGAGGGAACATAAGCTGGGAGGTGGGTAGAGAATAAAAGTCAAGAGAGCCTTCAGACTGCAGCTCAGGTCTGACCTTAGGTGAACAAGAAAGAAAAAGGAAAGTTGGGAGAAGCATCTTAGACTTTGGTTCAGTTTGAAGAAAGTATTAGGCAAGGTCATTGGAAAACCCTGTAGTCAAAGGACAGGAGAACTCTTGTTGAAGGAGTTCTGTGTGTCTCAGGAGAAAGAATGCTTTAGTATTCCTGTCTTGCTCAGGAATTGACTAGAAGCAGCCCATAGGAAGCACAAATTTGGCTCAGATGCAATGATGGATTTCAGAGTACAGCAGTCAGCAGTGACCACAGTCAGAGATCTGAGAGGTGCATTTTCATAGCCAACAAAGACAGGAACATCTGGAGGATGGATAGGAAGAATGATAATTCTTTGTGTATGAAAAAGATTATAATGAATACAGAAAGAGAACAGATGATGATCTTTCCTGAAACAAAGTACATTCTCTCCTTGGGTTGACCTGTCAGATGCTCACTGATGTGGCACTATTGTTGGGAAGCTGGTGAAGCAGCAAGGTCAATCACACAGTATGCACACCCAAAAGTGGCAAATATAGATGATTGATAAGTCTCTGAATGACAAGGTGTGGAGATAGAGAGAAGCTCTGCTGATTAAAAAACAGAGAGCATTTTTCACCCATCATCAAAATTTGCTTTATATTCTAGAATTTAGATAGTGAATGAACAATCTAAGAAAGTTAAAGCTCTACTGAAATTGTGCCCCAAGATATTTCTGCAAACTTTGATGTTCATGAAGAGGGAAAACTGCTAATTTGAAGAGAGAAGAGTGTTTCTCTAAATGTGCAATTTATGTGTTAGTTTAGGAGAAAATCACTTTATTTTGATAAAGAATCACTACATGAGACATTTTAAAAAATTATTATTATTATTATCATACATTCAATCACTGTATATCATTACAGCAAAGAAAATGAATTTTCTGGGCATGAATTCACTGTATATTAGTCCAGTCTAAGAGATTACTGTACACATTATCAACAGATAATTTTCCATTTTTGTGTCCCTTAAATGTTTTGCTTCTTTCTTTTCCCCTTGATTCCATTCCTTTCCCCCTCCCCCATTTTCTCCCCTCCTCTCACATAGTCTCTTGTATCCATAGTTGCATAATTATGTATTTCTCCTGCCCAAGACCCAGTTAAGAATCAGATGTTGCATGTGGTTGGTATAAAGTTCATCTTTTTTTTGTTAGGATTTTGCTATAGGGCATTCGTGCTCACCAGAGAGTGACAGAGGTTGGGAAAGTGAGAAGTCACCCTCTGGTGGGGATGGACACTCCACAATCCCCTCTCCATTCTCTTCCTGGGATTTTGAACATGTACACACATGTGCCTGGTGTGATTTTCAAGCCGCCAGGTCCGTGACTCAAACTGTGGTCAACCATGTGGGAGTCTAGTGCCTTAAACACTACGCCACTGGCTGGGACACTTTATAGAAAATTATCCACTCTGAAATTGAGACATTTAAGATTTTGAAGAGTTCAGTTATGAAAATCTGTCTCAATTGAGGATGATGCATTTCCACAAATTGTATTCTTTAGGAGGGAACCAGCAGTTAGCGTAATGGCTATGTCGCTGGACTCCCACATAGTTGACCGTGGTTCACGTCCCGGACCTGGTGGCTTAAAACTCACACCAGGCACGTGTGCGTGCATGCCCAAGATCCCGAGAGGAGAATGGAGGAGAAGGGATTGCGGTGTGACCATCCCCCTGGGGGGTGATTTCCCGCTTTCTGTCTCTATTGTCTCTCTCTGTCTGTCTGGCGAGCGCATGCGTCCTATAGCAAAAAACCTCTCCGAAAAAAAAAATTGTATTCTTTAGGAGAATGTATTTGTTTTCTAAACATGCAGTTATATTTTATTCTTTAAAAAGACTATTCTTGCGCTGGTAGGGGGCCATTAACAGGTTGGGGTACTGGATCCCACATGGCCGACCACAGTTTGAGTCCTGGACCAGGTAGCTTCATAACTTCCTGCTTGTGCAAGCATGCCCCAAATCCTGAGAAGATAATAGAGGAGAAGGGATTGCACTCCCCTCCAGGGAGTGATTTCTCACTTTCCCTCTCTCTGGTGGGCACACATCCCTATGGCAAAACTCTAAAAAGAGAAAAGAAAAAGAATAATACTGGGTGAATATGTGTGTGCCCAAGATACCGAGAGGAGAATGGAAGAAAAGAGATTGTAGTGTAGCCATCACCCCTGAAGGGAGCATTCTCATTTTCCCTCCCTCCCCCATCCTCACTTCCTTACCTGGTCTCTCTCTGGCGAGCACACACGCCCTATAGCAAAACTAAAGGGAGAAAGAAAACTGTTCTTAGGTGCTGTTTTTGTGTCATCCTGGAAGAAAATTCAAAAAAAGTCAGGAGTGGAGACCAACTTGGGCACAAAAGACTTGGCTGTATACATTCATTTATGCTCAAGAAAAGACACTGAAGAAAGTGGCTGAGTTTGTAAATGCCATATTAGGCTATGCTTTTCTGGTATAGTTCTGAATTAAATAACTGAATTCTGGAAATGCAACCATTATTAAATCTTGCTTTTTTAAAAATTTAAGTATTTTATTCAATTTCTCAATTATTTTTGTGGTCTTACAATGTCAAGGCATTATTTCTTTTTTAAAAATAATTATTTAATTATTATTATTGTATTTTAATTTTGCTACAGGGCATGTGCATTCACTGAAGAGAGGTGGGGTGATGGGGGGAGTGAGAAAACAAGTCACCAAGTCCAGGACTTGATCATCTTCTTTCAGGTAAGCTGCTTGTATTCCCTGTGTATTCTGGTTATCAGTCTCTTATCTGATGCATAGTTTACAAAAATTTTTTCCCATTCCGAAGGCTGTCGACTCACGCTAATTATTGTGTCCTTTGCCATGTAGAAATTTCTTAATCTGATCTAATCCCACTTGTCTATTTTTGGGATTATTGACTGTTCTTTGGGGGTCTTATTTAAGAAGTCTTTGCCTACCCCAATGTCTCCCAGAGTTTCCTCAGTGTTTTCCACCAGTGGTTTTATAGTTTGAGGTCTTAGGTTTAGATCTGTGATCCACTTTGAGTTGATACTTGTCAATGATGAGAGGTAGGGGTTTAGATTCATCTTTCTGCAGATGGATATCAAGTTTTTCCAGCACCATTTGTTAAAGAGGTTGTTCTTTTCCCACTGTATTGACTGGTACCTTTTGTCAAAAATCAGTTGGATAGGGAACCAGCAGTTGCATAATGGCTATGTCGCTGGACTCCGTAGTGGACCGCGGTCCGCGTCCCAGACCCGGTGGCTTAGAACTCACGCCAGGCACGTGTGCGTGTGTGCCCAAGATCCCGAGAGGAGAATGGAGGAGAAGGGATTGTGGCGTGATCATCCCCCCCGGGGGGTGATTTCTCACTTTCTGTCTCTATGTATCTCTCTGTCTGTCTGGCGAGCGCACACGCCCTATAGCGGGGAAAAAAACCCCCAAAAAACAAAAAAATCAGTTGGTTAAATGTTTAGGAGTTTATTTCTGGGGTCTCTATTCTGTTCCATTAGTCCACATATTTGTTTTTGTGCCAATACCATGCTGTTTTGTTTATAGTATATTTATAGTATATTTTGGGGTAAGAGAGAGATGCCGCCCATTCCACTCTTCTTGCACAGGATTGCTTTGACAATGTTAGGTTTTTTTGTTTTTTTGTTTTTTTGTTTTTTTTTTTTTTGAG
>NW_006159700.1:1791318-1792132 GCF_000334495.1 Tupaia belangeri chinensis
CAGAAAGACAGAGACAGAAAGCAAGAAATCGCCCCCTGGGGGGATGGCCATACTGCAATCCCTTCTCCTCTGTTCTCCTCTCGGGACCCTGGGCATGCATGCACACGTGGTTGGTGTGAGTTTAAGCCACTAGGTCCGGGATTCGAACCACGGCCAACTACATGGGAGTCCAGCAATATAGCCGTTATGCCAACTGCTGGTGGTCCCAAGTTTTCTTTCTCTTTTTTTTTTTTGATTCCAGACAAATTGTATGATTGACTTTTCTAGAACTGTATAGAATATCTCTGGTACTTTGATTGGGATTCTGTTAAATATGTAGTTTAATTTGGGTAGAATTGCCATTTTGATTATATTAATTTTTCTAATCCAAGAACATGGGGTGTCCTTCCACATTTTTGTGTCATTTTCAATTTCTATCTTTAGCTTCTCATAGTTTTCCTTGCGGAGGTCTTTAAATTCTTTGGTTAGATTTATTTCTAGGTATCTTATACTTTTTGTGGCCATGGTAAATGGAATTGCTTTCTTCAGTTCTATCTCAGTTTTCCTGCTGTTCGTATATAGAAATGCTATAGATTTCTGTATGTTGATTTTGTAGCCTGCAACTTTACTGTATTAATTTATTACTTTCAGGAATTTTTTGTGGATACCGTCGGCTCTTCTCTATATACAATCATGCTATCTGCAAATAGAGATAATTTCACCTCTTCTTTTCCTATTCAAATGCCTTTTATTTTATTCTCTTTTCTGATTCCATTGGCAAGGACATTCAGTACTATATTGAAAAGGAATGGAGAAAGTGGACATACTTGCCTAG
>NW_006159700.1:1792591-1794258 GCF_000334495.1 Tupaia belangeri chinensis
GAGAAATCCCCTCCCCCCCCCCAAGGGGGATGGCCATACTGCAATACCTTCTTTTCCATTCCCCTCTCAAGACCTGGGCATGCACACACTTGTGCCCAGCGTGAGTTTAAGCCACCAGGTCCGGGACTAGAAACGCAGTTGACTACATGGGAGTTCAGCTACAGAGCCATTACGCTAACTGCTGGTCCCCCATTCTTGTCTGTTTTAAGATAAGAGTAATGGAGACTTCATAGAATGAATTTGGGAGAGTTCCATCCTTTTGGATCTTTAGAAATAACTTGCGTAGAATGAAGGTTAACTCTTCTTTCAAAGTTTTGTAGAATTCAGAGGTGAAGCCATCAGGACCAGGGCTTTTCTTCTTTGGGAGGTCATTTATTACTGATTCAATCTCATGGATTTTTATGGGTCTGTTCAGACTTTCTATGTCCTCCTGACTCAATCTTGGTAGATTATATGTGTCTAGAAATTTGTCCATCTCATGCAGGTTTTCTTGTTGGTTGGCATATAGTTGTTCATAGTATCCTTTAATGATGTTTTGTAATTCTATTATGTCTGTTGTTATATTGCCTGCTTTATTGAGAACTTGAATTACCTGACTGCTTTCTCCCTTCCTCTTAATTAGTCTAATTAGTAGTGTGTCAATTTTGTTGATCTTTTCAAAGAACCAGCTTTTACTTTCATATATTTTCTGTATAGTTCATTTATTTTCTATTTCATTTATTTCTGCTAAAATCTTTATTATTTATTTTCTCCTGGAGTTTTGGATTTTTTTGTTGTTAGCTTTTCCAATTCTTTGAGGCATGATGTTAGATAGTCTGTTTGCCTTCTTTCTTTCTTCTTATGTGCACTAGTTGCTATGAACTTCCCTCTTATGACTGCTTTTGCAGTGTCCCACAGATTATGGAAACTCATGTACTCATTATCATTGACTTCCATGAATCTTTTGATGTCAATCTTTATTTCTTCAAGAGTTGTGAAGTCATTCAGAAGTAGGCTATTTAGTTTCCATGTATTTGTGTATTTTTTGGAAATTCATATCAAGTTTAAACCTATCATGGTTGGAGAAGATGCTGGATATAGTTTCTATGCCTTTGAATCTGTAAATGCTTGCTTTGTGCCCTATCATGTGGTCAATTTTCAAATAAGTTCCATGTGGGGGTGAGAAAAAAAGTATATCTGCCGGGGTCCAGCCTCGGCGTGGGTGGGTTATCTCGACGAAGGCGGCGAAGGTGAACAGAAGACAGAGGCCTCGATGCCTTTCATGCATGTCCTATGCCGGACACCCCTCAGAGGTCGCCCTCTGAGGAGTGACGACTGCTAGGAATCATCGTGCGTTTTTATTGAAAACGTGTTACATGCAAGTAAAGGGAGAGGGGCTAGTGTTTCAATTAACAGCTCATAAAGTTTTTAACAATAAATAACAAAGAGTCTATTCAGGGTTGGATTAGAGGTGGGTCTAGTGCAATTCCTATTCAGGGGTGGATTAAGGGTGGGTCTAGTGCAGTTCCTCAATTGTAGGTGGGTCTCCATGGAATGCAGTTTCGGGAAAGCGGTTCCGGTAAGCAGATGCGGCGCAGGAGCCATCTTGTGATTACTGAGAATGGTGCTGAGAAAAGAAAATCTCAAGAATAGATATTAGTTCTTATGGATCTTAATAAAGAATGATA
>NW_006159700.1:1794341-1843059 GCF_000334495.1 Tupaia belangeri chinensis
GATTACTTCTGCCTAGAAAAAACTTCAGCCCACCCTCTATTGTGACCACGGAGGTAAAGCATTGTAATTAATAGTAAGTAATCAGAGCAAAGGGGAGCTGTCGGTTGGGGGACTTGCTGGAAGATTTTATCATACACTCAGGATGTATAGGAGAGCTATGCAATTCTTTTATAGTAGTATATTGGGGAGCCAGAGGGGGGGTCGCTTCCCAGTAAGGCTGCCAGTTTCTGGAGCAAATAGCAAACAGCCTTGCTGACATGCTAATTGACCCAAGCTTTGTTCCAAGGTCGGGGGGTGCACAACAGTGGCCTTGCCAACGTGTTGATCCAACCGGAAGCGGAGCTCAAAGGTCGGGGGGGGGGCTCAGACAGATCCTGGGGCCTCACCGGGTCGGACTCCTCCAATATCTCATGGTTTTCGGGTGGAAGGCTCTATAGATGTCTGTTAAGTCCATTTGATTTATGGTATCATTTAGATTCTTTATCTCTTTGCTTATTTTTTGTCTAGATGACCTGTCCAAAGGAGATAGTGGGGTGTTGAGGTCCCCAACAACTAGTGTGTTGCAGTCTATCTCTCCTTTTAGATCCAAAAATCTTTCCTTCATGCATTTGGATGCTCCTGAATTAGGTGCATAGATATTTATAAGCATTATATCTTCTTGATGAATTAGGTGCATAGATATTTATAAGCATTATATCTTCTTGATGGATTAGCCCTTTTAGTACTACATAAAGCCCTTTTTTGTCTCTTTGTACAGTTTTTGTTTTAAGGCATATTTTGTCAGAAATTAGTATCATAACTCCTGCTTTTTTTTTTTTTTTTTTGGTTCCTATTTGCATGGAATACCTTTTTCCAGCCCTTCACTTTTAGTCTATGTATGCCGTTATCCATGAGATGTGATTCTTGTAGGCAACAGATAGAGAGTTTCTGTTTTTTAATCCATTCAGCCAGTCTGTGTCTGTGTCTCTTGATTGAGGAATTTGATCCATTAACATTCAGTGTTATTGATATTTCTGGACTTGTCCCTACCTTTAAGTTGGCCATTATCTTGGTTGTCTGTTATTCTCTTATTTCTGGCTGTTCATTCTTTAGTTTTCTCATAACAGGACTCTCTTTAGAGTTTTTTTTTTTCCCAGCCTATTAATTTTTACATTTTATCACATCTTTACAGTACACATTTCTTTTTCCAACACAAATACCATGCATATCAGTTGAGACAAGGATATTACTATATACATTATAATCAGCAAATAACTTCTAATTTTTTGTCATTTAAGCATACTTTTACTCATTTTTGCCCTCCCCTTCTCCCCTCCTCCTTTCCATACTAAACTCTTTTTTTCCCCCACATTTTATTGATTCACAAAAGATCTTTAAGTATGGACGAAGCTAGAATCTAGTGACAAGTGCCCTGTACTTTTATTCTGAAACATTTTTTCTCTCTCATCCCCCCTTTCATTAGACAGGTTATAACTAACTTAATTGCAAAAAAAAAGTTAATCTCAATTTTGTCTGTTATTTGCACAAAGACCCATAAGAATTCAATATCTAATGCAAGGCAACAGATACTATTGTATTATTGAACTTATCAAATAACCATTCTGCCACAAAATAAGAATGCTCACAAATATTTTCCAACTGCAAAGGGGTCAGTCAGTCTCATGTAATCTCTCTTTTGTTGAATTTGCAGTGTTACGGTGGTCTGAGCTTTCTGTTAACATTTAACATTATTATTGATATTTCGGAACTTGTCCCTACCATTAAGTTGGCCTTTTTCTTGGTCATTTTTTGTTCCTTTATTTCTCTCTCTTAGTTTTTCTGGTATAGTACTCCCTTCAGGACTTCTTAAAGAGCTGGTCTGGTGATGGTAAATTCTTTCGGGTTTTGTTTATCTGAGAATGTTTTTATCTTTTTTTTTTCCCATATGAAGGATAATCTTGCTGGACATAGTAGTTTTGGTTAAAATTGTTTTTCACTTAACACTTTGAATATATTTTCCCATTCTTTCCTTGCTTGCATTGTTTCCAATGAGAAGTCCAATGTTAGCCCGATGGGATATCCTGGAAAGGTAACTCGATTTATTTATTTATTTATTTATTTATTTATTTATTTGTTTGTTTGTTTTTAGAAAGGTTTTACTAAGGGCACATGCACTTGCCAGAAAGACAGAGAGAGACAGAGAGACAGAAAGCAATATATCACCCCCCAGGGAGGATGGCCACACCACAATCCCTTCTCCTCTATTCTCTTCTCAGGATCTTGGGCATGCACCCACACACGTCCAGTGCGAGTTTAAGCCACCAGGTCTGGGACTCGAACTACGGTTGACTACATGGGAGTCCAGTGACATAGCCATTACACCAACTGCTGGTCTCAGTAACTTGATGTTTTTTACTTGCCAATTTTAATATTTTATCTCTGTCTATGGTTTTGGTCAATCTGACTATGATATGCCTTGGAAAAGATCTTGGGTTGATTCTATGTGGGGTCCTTTGTATTTCTTGGGTCTGGATATTTGAATGCCTCTCTAGGTTTGGAAAGTTTTCCTCTAGGATATCATGCCCTGATTAGTTTTTCATCTTCTGGGATACCAATG
Organism: Tupaia belangeri chinensis; assembly: GCF_000334495.1. Lineage (NCBI taxonomy): Eukaryota > Metazoa > Chordata > Mammalia > Scandentia > Tupaiidae > Tupaia > Tupaia belangeri. The sequence continues at coordinate 1,796,938 of NW_006159700.1, forward strand.
ATCTGGATGTTTGAGCGTCTAGTGGTATCTAGTATCATTTGCATATTATTCTCACTTTTTTGTGTAATTTTTCTAGGTTAGAGCTTCTGTGTTCTACATCTGAGATTTGATCTTCTGCATGATCTAATCTGCTTTTAATACTTTCGATTTCTTGCATTACAGCCTTCATCTCTAACAGTTCCATTTGATTCTTTTTTATGGTGTGTATTTCCTATTTCAGATCATGGAAGAATTTTCTCACCTCCTGAAACTCGTCATCTCTTTTCTTCTGCATTTTCTGGAGTTCATTGTCTCTTTCATCTCTGTTAGCTTTGTCACTAAGAATATCCTAAATTCTTTACCTGTCATTTCCACAAGTTTCATTGTACTGTCTGTGGCTGATGAAGGGCTGTTCTTTCCCCTCGGGGGAGAGTTATTCTCTTGATTTTTCATATTTTTTTGTGCCTCTGCAGTGGTGGTTTCTGGTCATCTGATGGATTATACGTTACTTCCTACCTTCTGGCTTTCTGCTGGGTGTTGGGCTGGAAGAAGAGGTTTGGGGCAGAGCCTTTCTGGTTAAAGGGGCAGGGCTAGGCCCACCTCAGATGCACATGGATTCTGGCTTTTTGGTGGATGTTGGGCCCTCATCAGAGCTTCTTGAAGAGCTGGTCTGGTGTTAGCAAATTCATTCAGGTTTTGTTTGTCTGAAAAGATTTTAATCTTTTTTCCCATATGAAGGATAATCTTTCTGGATGTAATCTTGGTTGAAATTGTTTCTCTCTTAACACTTTCAATATGCCTTCACATTTTTTCCTTGTTTGCATTATTTCTGTTGAAAGGTCTGGTGTTAGCCTGATGGGATGACCTTTGTAAGTCACTTTTCGTTTCTCTCTTGCCAGTTTTAGTATCTTGTCTTTATCTTTGGTTTTGGCCAGTCTGTCTTTGATGTGCCATGGAGGGGATCTTCTTGGGTTGATTTTATTTGGGGTCCTTTGTATTTTGTGGATCTAGATGTTTGAGTGCTTCTCTAGACTTGAAAAGTTTTCTTCCAGGATTTCATGGAATAAATTTTCAATGTCCTTATTAGTTTCTTCAACTTCTGGGATACTAATTATTCAAATGTTCAGATGTTTAATGAAATCTAGTATTTCTCAGATATTACCCTCATTTTTGGGGGGATTATATTTTTTATCTTTTTTTTCAAGGTCAGAGATTTTGTCTTCTACCCCCGAGATTAGATCTTCCGCATGGTATAAGTGGCTTTTGAGAGAAATTTTGATTTCCTGTATTACAGACTTCATCTCTGATAGTTCCATTTGATTCTTTCTTATCGTATCCATTTCATCTTTCTGTTCCAACTCATAGAGTTTTGTCACTATGAAAGTCCTGAATTCTTTCTTTGACATTTCGGTAATTTCTTCTGATTTTTTCCCCAAGAGATGAAGGAGAATTACTGTGTTCTTTTGGTGGAGACAAATTTTCTGTTTTTTTTTTTCAAACTTGAGGCTCTTCTGTGACTTCCAGTGATTGAGTGGAGTATTCAATTTTGGATAGCTTTTTGGAGAATGTTTATGCCACTGGGAACTAGTTTGCTTCCCTTTTGCTGTGGATTGCTTCTGTGACAAAGTCTCTATTCTTTCGTGTTTAGCAATAATGTCCCCACAGGAAAAGTTTTCTGTTCAGATTTCTGAAGAGCAGTTTCTCCTTTTTTGCAGATGGTTCAGTATAGAATGAGAATCCCTGGGAGCCTCACTAGGCTAGGATGTTTGAAAATTATGATTTTCAACCTGACTAGTCCCTCTGGGTGGGTAGAGGAAGAAGAGAGGATGGCAATATAAGGGAAAAGAAAAAGAATATGAAAGAGGAAAATAGAAAAGTTGTGCACTGCACAAGCACCCTGCCTGATTTTGGCAGGGTGCTGCAGATGGAAGTGGGCTTTGCTTGAGAGCTGAGAACTGTTCTATGGGGTAAGGAGAAGTAAAGAATTAGCTAAAGAAAGGAGGGAAAAAAAAAAAAACCAGCTTACCTTGCTGGTGGGGAGGAGGGGGGCTCTGAAGTTGAGAGTTGGGGCTGGAGCTGGAGTTGGGACCAATGGCTGGTTCCACCTCAGTTTCCCTGACTAAGCAGGGGGCTGCAGATGGAAGTGGGCTCTGTTGGGAGCTGAGAGTTGCCCTATATCTCATTCATTTATTTTAATTTGACCAGAGAGAGACACACAGAAAGAGAGAGGGGGAACGTGAGAAAGGAAGTAACCAGGTCTGGTACCGGAACTGTGGTTGGCCATGTGGAAGTGTCCAACACCTTAACTACCATGTCACCTCCTGGCCCCATCTCTAGGGTTTTTAAAAGACTTAGTTAATTCCCAGAAAATATTCATATTAGGTTTATAAAACCTCTTAAATTCTAAATTTGTTTTTACTCAAAAAGTCTTAGACCATACGTTTTGACTATGTAGAGATTGTTCAACTAAAGTAATAAATGTCTATTAAACTTAAAAAAAAAAGGAAGGATCACAGTCTGGTTTTAGCTACTACTGTGAGGACTTGAATAAAAAGCCTGTGGCCTCCATCATAGTGGGTAGTACAAGAACATGATTCAGTAGCTGACAGTAATGGAATTTAACCAGCAGAAGGACAGTGCAATAGTCTAGAGTCAGCTGATGAGTAGAGCTGGTAACAGTGAAATTTGTAGAATAAGAAAATCTTTCCTGGAAATTTCCGAAAGAACTCGGAAGCAGAACCTGGTAAAATCCGGACTTCTTGCAGCCAAGCAGGTTAGAGGCTTGGTCTATTGTTCCCTAAAGGCAATTGTGACTTCGAGGTTAGAAAGGGCTGGGCCTTCTAGATTATATAGACCATAAAGGCATCAGGGAGCACTGAAGATAGCATATTTTTATTAATAATTGATATGTACTTACCCAAGTATTTCTATTAATTGTCTTTCTTCTGAAATTTTATAGTATAAGCACTGAACATTTCAAAACCCCTTTCAAGTAAGGCATTCCCTGGAAATAGTCTATGAAACTAATTTCCTTGAGAAAATGCACTGACCTTAAGATAAATGTCCAGATATAAAAAAAGGTGAGAAATGTTAACTCCTACGATCTCCAATCATCATCTGTTTTTCATCCGTCCCAAATAAAGGTTTATGAGAACGCTGACACATTTACACATGCATTACTACAGAAACAAATATACCAAATACAGATAGTCACATACGCTTAAGCAAATTTATCACCAGGTGATAAAAGTGGAAAATTTATAGAACTGCCTAATGTGTGTTATTTACTATTTAGCATTATCTGTTCATGTCAATAAAGTCTGATGCTTGTACCATACATGAGGGACTATACTAGAGGATGTACAGATCAATAAGATTTTTATTTATAATTGATATATACTCAGTATTTCTATCAGTTGTCACTCTTATAAAACCTCATAGTCAAAGCACCCAACATTTCAAATCCTTTAAAAAAAAAAGAGTCCACTAAGGGCTAAATAGCTATTAAGATAGTGGTATGAAATTTACAATAGAATAGTCTCATATATTTGTACTATAAAGCTTAATTCTGTAACAGAGGGGTCTAGACCACTAGACTTTAGCTCTGCTTCTATTATGCTAACAATAATTCAAATTATGGTTTTGATGTCAGGTCCTTTATAAAGGTCACCAACAATTTTGCAACAGAATAAGGCCAACTGAGACGTGTTATAAGGGATACTCAAAGAGCAAAATTTGACCAAAGTTTGGAAAAGAAGTAAGAAGGTAGTGAAGTGGGCAGTAACTTTTTTTCCATTTGCATGATTAATTGCAAAAATGGCTGCAATATTTTGCAGCTCCTCCCATTGAGAAGTAGCATCTATTTCCATGCTCCTAAGATCAGGTGGGTTGTTCTTATAACTTTCTCAAGCCAAGAACATAATGGAAGTGAGCTTTTGTGAGTTTTGAACCCCCAGGTCTAAAGCAGCTTCTTGACTTCCTCTCTTTCTGCCTGTGAGACTCCCACTGAGAATAGTTTGAGCTTCAAGACCATGTGCAGAAGAAAGCTAAATTCCCTATCTTAGACCAGCTAGCCCTGGCTGACATATGAACAGAGTACAGACACATAGGCAAGTCCACCTGGAAGAATGGCTTAGCCTTATCAAGTCAGACCATCAAACTGTGCCTCATCCAAATTGCCAAACTGCAATTCATTGTGAGTCACAAAGTTTTGGAGTAGTTTAATAAACAGCAGATGCTAACTGATAATGCTACATAGCTGAGTGACATAGCCCATAAATGTTATTATGTAAGTACTTTCCTCAAAGTTAAAGTTTTAGAATCACTGAAGTCAGTGCTGCTAAAGTGCTACTCCACATTAAGACAAAGAACTTGTATTAAGATGTAAATCTAAGGGTCAGCAGATGGTGTAGTTGTTATGTTGCTGAATTCTCACGCCGTTGACCGCAGTTCAAGTTTTGGACCCAGTAGCTTAAAATTCAAGCTGGGCACATGTGCAGGCAGGCCTAAAGTTCCACCTGGGCCATCCCACCTGGGAGGTGATTTCTTGCTTTCCATCTCTCTTTCTCCCTCTGTCTCTCTGGCAAACGCACACATCCTATAGCAAAAATTTCTCTTTAAAAAAATGTAAATTTACACAATGCTACCTTCATCAAGAAAGTTCTGCTGCCAAAAGGACATTGGCCAACTTAAATAGGTAGTGTGCATAGTGACATAGTTGATTTACATTCTGGTACATGGTGCACCCGAACACTTTGCAGAATACATAAACTAAAAGTTGATCATATATAGTTCATGGACCAGCTGCTGTCTATAGACCACATTTTTGGTAGCAATGACCTAAGGGTTAGAGATCAGTGATATTTTTTTTCTTCTGTCAAGGGCCAGCTAATAAAAATTGGGCTTTGTAGGTCATACAGTCTCTGTCACAACTTTACGCTTTGTGGGCCATGTAGTCTCTGTCAACTTTGTCACTTTAGCACAGAAGGAGTCATTGACAATATGGGAATGAATGGGCATGACTGTTGACTGTGTTCCAATAAAACTGGAACAATTCGGTTTGAGAGCCGTGGTATGCTGACCCCTGAATCCTAAACCATTTCTGTGGCTCATTCCCATCAAGGCTGGTATCAGGTCTGGTTTTGTAATAAAGTCAAAAGAATGCAGGCAAGAGCTCAGAGAGAATGGGAAATATGCTCCCTCCTCAGAGAGAGGAAAAACAAATAACTGACATAGTTATTTCAGATGCCCCACATAGAGCCAGAGGGATAAAATAAAATATGGAAATATGTATGTAATTATTTTAAAAACATATATCTGAGAATAAAGTGAACAAGTACTGCCAATCAAGACCACTGGCCAAATCCTGGGGAAAAATAAATATTCTAAGCAGCTTCATTCCAAAATGTTGATTTCTCCAAGATAAAGAACAGTTTGGCAATAAAGAACTGGAGAACACTTTCCCTCATTTTCTCCCTCTCCCTTCCTCTTTATATCTCTCTCTCTCTTTTCCACAATACAGAGGAAAAGCTTTCCAAGGACCATTAAAAGCAACTAGTTTAAGTCTGGAGGAGCAGGGTCATAAGAGCAGTAGTTAATAATTTGTGGTTTTCTCATTTGACTCTCCTTCAGTGTAATTTGAAGACAACGCATTTCTGTGTCACTAAACTATGAGACAATAATCCGTCTTTAGATTCACCCTGAGAACAGGCAGGGTGTGCTCCTGTTAAGGAATGTCAGGAAGAGGCACAAAAAAGAGATGTCAAATATTGCCATTAATTTCTCAAAAAGCATGCTGGGCTGTTTTCCAAATTTTCATTACATTCCATTTTTTTTATTTTAATACAAGACAATTAACTGCTTTTGACAAATGCATTGGGTTGTTTGGAAAAGTCATGATGCATTTTTACAAAGAAAAACACAAAAAATACATCATGACTTTTCTGACAGCCCAATACTTCTACCCAAATTAACAACAGCTGCTATCAAGGTCATTAGAGTGAAACTAACATCGTAAGTACTGTGTGTTTATTTAAATGAAATATGAACCTTATTTAGCTTATAACTTCTTATTTATGTTTAATTATTATACATCTCTGTGGAGTACAAAATAGATTTTCAAAGCGTGTAAGCATGCATGCCGTGTGTGATAATCAGATCAAGGTAACAGTACATTCATTGTTTTCAACAAAGAACACCACATTATGGTGTGTTGAACCTTATTTACTAAGGCTCTCGAGTTTCTTAAGGATGAGACCCTTTTTAAAAGGTGGAGTGTGGGTTAGCTTTCCTAACGATTTTCTTTAGTATTTGATATTTACAACATCTTTTGATTAAGCCATGGAAAATCCCAATAGAATGCAGGCACTGGAAGAATTACACACAGGAATCAAAGCTAATGTCAATCATTAACAATTTAGCTCAGGCTAGTTGAGCGGATTTTTCAGAAAGAATAGACGTGATATCAGGGTGGGTTAGAAGAGAATATGCCCCAGAGAATGGAAGGATGCCCTGACAGGATATCACAGATGGGGAAGAGGCTGGGTGAACCAGTGAAATGAAGAGACATTGGGAAATTAGAAAATTAGAGAAAAACTTGGGCTATAAAAAATGAAAGAGGCAGTGTAAAACAATAATGAATAAGTGTTAAATTCTGTCTACTTTTCAAATTTCCTTCAGTCTAGTCTTAGCCAAGAGAGCCAAACGTTGGCCCAGCTGCAATGGCACGTGCAGTAGGGATCATGCTGCGTAATGCTAGAGACCTTTTGGGAAGGCTCCAGGTTCTCATCCCAGCTCTATCTGAACAAACCAGGCGCACCTGCAGGTAAGCCCACTGATTTGGCTGGCTGCAGGGCATGGGGAAGGTGTGAAGACCCTGCAAAGGTGGTTATTTCTCTCTCTCTCTCTCTAATGAAAAAAAAAGAAACAAGTAAACAAAAACAAACAAACAAAAAACTAGAGTCAAAAATTATTTTTGTGATATGAAGATAAGGCTCATACCAGGAGAATGAGCTTCAGCAGTTGCACATCCTCCTTTATGACACCGCCATGCTAATCTTCATCTGCCATGTTTGTGTAAAGCTTCTTACAAGTATTTTACCCCTGTGTGCCTTCTTGATTACAGTGAGAACTTCCGGGTTTCTCTAAATATGACTTGCAAAATGGCGTGCAAACACACACACACACACACACACACACACACACACACGTACACACTCCAAAATTATGGTTCATCTACTCTGGCCTCTGATGTTTACATTCTCCTGCCTGTGTGCTCTTTATTGCTTCTCTTTTTTCCCTCCCTTCAATCAAATGATATACTTTATACCTCATGATGTCTCCTCTTCCTTATCAATATTAATGAAGTAATCAGATAGGGCTCTGTCAGAGCCAAAAGCTTATTGCAAGAACTTTTACTTTCCTTTTTACTGTTGTAGTCAATACTCTTAGTCATCCATAGTAAATTCATCCCCTCAGTGGGGGAGACAAAGAACATAAAAAAATTTAAAGCTGAGAAGCACTACTTTGGATATAAAAATACTGACCACAGTCACCAAACATTCCATTTTCATGCAAAATCATTCATATGATTATAAGAACTCACTTGAAATGTGGAATTCAACTGATTCATTCATTGATTCAAGTATTTGTTGTGCATCTGTATAGGAAATATTCCTCCATGAGCTGGTAATAAAAGAGGACAGGATCCGTGCCCTGGGGAATGTAACCATCTAGTAGGAAAGCTAGATGTGTGAACATAAAATTACAATATAAAATGATGAGTGTATAATGTATGTACAAGCTATCAGTGTGTTCAGTGGGCTCTGCTGGGATGGATGAGAAAAGTCTTCCTTGGAGGACATTTTGAGCTGAGTTTTGAGAAATAATAAAATTCAGAATGATGGGTAGACAGGAAGAAAGACTCCAGTAAAGTTTGCCTTGAGTTTGGAGTTCACATGGAGAATTGGGAGGAGATTTTAGCCCCCGTGGCAGTGGAGCTAAGAATGGGAATGGATGAACATGTGAAATGTTAAGAGGGTAAAATGGTAGATAATGTTTAGTATAGAAGAATAAGGCAAAGATAATTCCCAGGTTTCTGAGCAGAGAAGTAGCAGTGGGTGTTATTTAGCCCCATTTCAGACCCAATGCAGGAGTCTGATCTCAGCATTCTCTTGGGCCCCTTCCAGGGGTGGAGCTTTTCTGCCTCACAAGGTAGCAGCCTGTCCTATTTTGAACAGATTGTATTTCTGAGACAGCTTCTTTATATTGACGTGAAATCTGCCTGCCTTTAAATTCTACTTGTTATTCTTAATTTTCCATTCAGCAAAGACTGAGTCTGTTTTTTTAGGTCTACATCTGAGTCATCAAGATTCTTAGAAACAACTGTTTTATCTCCCCTTTTGGTCTTAGATAGTCTTCTCTCCAAAAATTCCACGGCTTCAGGAAAATCTCGACAGACTTTCTATCAGTCCTAATGCTGGTATATATTCACACACAGACACACACACACACACAGACAGGAGTCTTTGAAAATTCCATGGAAATGTATATTATGAAAAAATTACGCATTATTTCAAAATAGTTTTGCATCAAAATAAACTTACACTTTTTCATTTTTTCCACAAACTTTTCGATACTCCCTGCCCCCGCACACATACAAGTATATAGAGATAGCAGCTTTCACATTTCTCTAGAGGCTGGACTTGGTATCACAAAGATTTAGTGGCATAGCCTTAAAATATGAAAATCTATGACTGGGCTGTTGTCATCTCAGCTTCTTTATCATCTCAGCCAGAGTGAAGTAATAGAAGGACAAAACAAATGTAGGAGAAAGAATAGTGTATCTCCCTAAAATATCATTTACCAAGGGATTGCTACTCTCTTCGAGACCACTCTCTTAGCTATTTGAAGTAAAAGTCTTGTTTTATTATTGCAGAATAGAACCAGATATGGCTCAATTCAAATAATCAACATTTAGACAAAGAGAATGGGATACCATTAGAGATATAAGTGGAGTCTGAGTTCATCTTGTCTAACCCCTTTACTTTATAGACCAGACAACAGATGACTGCCAATGATAACAAGTAGAAAATTACTTAATAATTACTAGGAGAATACTTAATGGGTAACTAGACATTCCTACAGTGCCAGATTAATGCCATGCCAATTACAATCCAATATCACTGAACAATGGGATGATCCAGTGCTTGCGACACTACATGGACAGTTAAATTTAGTATTTCTAATGGTGGTTCACCAACATAATATATATTTTTAAGTGTTAAAACAGAAATTAATTAAAATACATTTATATAATATTTTACAGACAAAACAATAATGTAGAATCCTCGATATTCAGGCAATCAACTCCATTCTCACAAGTGCTTCATGAGAAAATGGATTTCTTTGCCCTTCCCAGATACTTCTGTATATACTCCTGAAAAATGATCCATTTAATTACACCACCTTTATAAGAACAATCCCTTTGAGATCCCAAGACCTTGTTAGAGAGTGGAGATATTAGCAGAGCACCTTCTCTAAAATGCAACCTCTCATGACAGAGTAGTACAGGAGATACTATGGTGGCAGCTCTTCAGAGGAATGTAGGTACCTCCATCAGATGGGCCATGAGGAGTCCAAGGCCTCTTCTTCCTCATTCTCTGAGGCAGCCATAGCCCCTGGAGGTTCAGGCTCTGCATGGGTGTCAGTAATTTTATTAGGTGCTTTGCTCAAAGTCCCTGTTGTAATTTCGAACAGAATTTTATCGATTTCCATTGTTGAGTCTTTCTCCCTTTCTCCCTGATCATCATGCTTTCACAAGTGTCCTGTAACATCTCTTCTATGATCCCAGCCTTTATCTCATTGGACAGCTCCTACATGGTGGCCTGGATTTCTGGGATCTTCACTAGACTCTGCATGGTCCTCATCACTTTTGTGCTCTTCTGCAGGGAGCCAGCCACTCAAAGGACAGCAAGCTGGTACTTCATCTCCATGAGCACCAAGTTCATGTGCACTTTGGATGCATAGAGCTTGCTCACGGCCTTCCTTGACCTGTTCATCTCTTTGGCCAGAACCACACAGACATCCTCTTACCCTTCTTGACAGCATTTTTCACAGATCATTTCACTTTTTCTTCTTCCCTTTGGATACTTCTTATTTGCCTGTCAACAACTCTCATGTCATGTTCATCTTTAATGACCATGCATTGACCAGCTCTTTGTGCAGCTTCTCCTAGGTTTTTTCAAACAGTCCCAGGGCAAATTGAACTTATCTTGACCCTTCCAGCTTTCCATTCCCTGAACTGGATAGCCACCTGGTCCAGGCAGGAAGAGAGGAAGGGAGTCCAGATTCCCAGAGTAGGGAGCAGCTACAGTGAACCATAATTTCTTTCCTTCTCTCTCTCTTTTTCTCTCTTTCCTTCTTTTTCTATCACTCTCTCTTTCTTCTTTCTTTTTCTCTTTCTCTTTTTTTCTTCTTTCTTTTTCTCTTTCTCTTTCTTTCTTCTTTCTTTTTCTCTTTCTCTTTCTTTTTCTTTCTTTCTTTCTTCTTTCTTTTTCTCTTTCTCTTTCTCTTTCTTTTCATTTCTATTTCTTTTATACATTCAATCATGTTACTTAACTTACAAAGTGAATATTCCAACATGTGTACATTTCTCACCAGTCCAGTTCACCATACTAGAGAGTTATCTGCAATAGATAATAATCCATTTCTTTGTCCCATAAGTGCCTTGCCTCTCTATTTTTCTCCTTAATGTCCTTTCTCACACTCTATTCTTTCTTCTTCTTCCTTTCTTTCTTTCTTCTTTCTTTCTCTTTTAAGGTTTTTATTTTCTTGCCATAGGATGCATGCATTTGCTTGAGAGAGATAAAAAGAGACAGTGAGAGACAGTGAGAGGGAAAGTGAGAAATCACCACCCAGGGGGGATGGTCATGGTGCAATCCCTTCTCCTCTGTTCTCTTCTTGGGATTTGGGTGGGCACTCATACATGCCAGGTGTGAGTTTAAGCCACAGGTTCTGGGACTTGAACTACAGTTGGCCATGTAAGAGTCAAGCACCTTAACCACTATCCCACCTATTGGCCCTGAGTCATAATAATTTCTGATGGAATTCAAGTGGAGTTTCTACCATCACCTTTATTGTAATCTGGAGGGACATTGTCTAATTAGAATATACAAAAATCAACAAATATTGTGACAACTAGATATCTGCATACAAAAAAGAATTAACTTGGGCTTCTTCCTCACACTGTATACAAAAATTAATTCAAAATGGACCAAAGACAGCAAATATAAGAAGGAGCTAAAACTGTAAAATTCTTAGAGGGAACACAGGCATAAGTTTTTATGACTTTAAATTGAACAATGGTGTCTTAAATATGTCACTAAAAGTATAGAGACAAAAGAAACAAATAGATAAATTGGTCCTCATCAAAATTAAAATATTTTTTTCATTAAAGGTCACTATCAAGAAAGTGAAAATATAACTTACAGAACAAGAGAAAATGTTTCATAGAAACTATCTGATGATAGTCTTGTATCCACTATATATAAAGAGATCATCTAACTTTAAAAATGGACAAAGCAGGGTCAGCAGGTGACATGGTGGTTAAGGTGCTGGACTCTCACATGGCTGACCATGGTTCAGCTCTCGGACCTGAAGGCTTACTTTCTAACTTTCCCTCTCTCTCTCTCTCTCCCTCTCTCTCTCTCTCTCCCCCTCCTCTTTAGTCAGATTAAAAAAAATAATAATATTAAGTAAAATTAAATAAATAATTCTTTTAAAAAATGGACAAAGGACTTGAATAGATATTTCTCCAAAGAAGATATACAAATGGCCAATAAGCACAAGAGAAGATGTTTAACCTCATTATCATGAGAGAAATACAAATCAAAATCACAATGAGGTACCACTTAATACCCACTAGAATTAATATAATTTTTACAAAGACAATAAAGGTACTAGTGAGGAGTGGAGAGACTGGAACTCTCATACATTGCCAGTGGGAATGTAAAATAGTGCAGCTACTGTGCAGAACCACTGGGCAGTTCTTTACAAAGTTAGAATTCCTATATGACCTAGCTATTTCACAACTAGGTATATACCCTAGAGAATTAAAAACCTATGTTCACATCAAACCATGTCCAGGAATATTCATAACAGCATTATTTATAATAGCCCAAAAGTGGAAGCAACCAAAATGACCATCAGCTGATGAATGGATAAACATAATGTGATACAATGCAATATTATTTGGTCATTAAAAAAATAAAGTATTGATATATGCTATACAACATGAGTTACCCTTGAAAACATTATGTAAGATATAGTAGCATAAAAACTAGACTCAAAAAATTGCATATTGTATGACTTCATTTATATGAGATGTTCAGTATAGGCAAAGCCAAGGAAACAGAAAGGATGTTGGTTACAAAGAATAGAAGAAGGAAGGTACTGGGAGGTAGAGGGGTTCTTTTGTGGTGATGGAAGTATTCTAAAATTAGATGGTGGTAGTACTAAAAAACACTGAATTGTACACTTTCACATGATTAACTGGTGGATTTTACATTATATAAACTTTATCTTAAAAAAATCTTTTTTAAAAGGAGAATACACAAAGTTTTTAGATATTACTTCCATTCTGTAGTTAATTCAAGCAATAGAGAAACAAGCTAAATGATATCAATTGGAAGAAACCAGACACACCTAGAAGGTGGGCCAATCTGTAGGACAACTGGCCTGGCCTTTTTTTCAAATAGTGGCATAGGTAACATGTACTGGCACAGCAGTAACACAATGCTCTGTGATGCTGAGGCCACGTGGGGAGGCCCTAGGTTAGCATCCCAAGGTTTCTTTGTGCAAGCCAGTGCACACGCATGTGTCCATGATCTTGGCTGGCTGAGGCTGGGGATGGACCACACATGAAGACTTTGTTGAGGATTCTACTCTCTCTCTCTCTCTCTCTCTCATGACAGAAATAAATAAACTTTTTTTTTTTTAAAGAAAAGATAGTTGGATAAGCTGCATAGTGCAGCAGTTAAGCACTGTTCGTAGGAAGCCAGCTCCCATATGACTGACTGTGATTCAAATCCCAGCTCCAGCAGACTTAAAAACACACAAAAATATCTGCATGCATGTCCAGAATTCTGATAGGATGGAGAAATGAAAGAAACAGAATCGCAGTGTGACCAGGTTCATTGGGGAGGGTGCTTTCTCTTTCTCTCTCGCTCTTGCTCTCTTTCACTTTCTCACTCTCCCTCTCTGGTGCATGTATGTGTTCTCTGATGATTTTTTTTTAATTAAAAGATATAGTAACATAAAAAAAAAGAGACCATGCTATCATTTGGAATATATGGAATACCCTAAGAGGTGAGTCCTTTCAGGAAGACAATGACACTTCAGTTGTTTCATTTGTCAATATGTTACTTTTTTTCTACCTCTTACCATCTTAATCTGCCCCACTCATCTATCTCCCTTTTATTTTCTGGCTTTCTTTGTCCCTTCTTTCAGGGTCTGTATCCTCTCTTCCATGAGAAGTCATTCCTTACTCAAGGAGACCACAATTGTTCTCAGGATCTAACCTGGTTTACTCTGGCACTGTTCATGGAAGTTACGCTTCACAAACACAGGTTTACCCTCCCAACTGTGAAAGCATCAAAATTTGTAAGGGCACAGACTGTAAGAGACAGTGACTGAAACTCCTGGCTCTACATATAGTTTGCATAATGGAGCCTTAAACATACTGGGGAGAGGAGATTGAGGATATTAGAGCTTACTGTTTTTCATTTGTTTTAAAAGAAGGTCTATGACTACATGAATAGAATTGGACTGAACCTGAGAGTTAGCTCCCAGTTGACCCTGACATTGTTCTAACATAATCTATCTTCAAAGAGCTTCAGCCTTTGTAAGCCTGTGTGTGCCAAGTCAGGAGTCAGAGGTGAGGCTAGAAAGATGTGAAAGAACTTAGTAAAACTCTCAAGTTTTGATAACTTTCTGCATTGTAAATGATAATGTATTTCATTAACTACAAGATAAAAGGACAGGAGAATGCTGTCAGAAAAGCTCTTGCACATCAAGGTTTGTTGCAGCATTATCATGACCACTAAGACATGGAACCAACCCAAATGTCCAGAAACATGAATGAATTGAAAAAGTGTGGCACATATACTCTATGGAATACTATTCAGCCATAAAAAAACAACAAGACCCTGGCATTTGATAGAAAGTGGTTGAATATGGAAGATTTATTTCTGAGTGAAGCAAGTCAGAATATGAAAGATATTGTATGTGTGCACTTAAGATATACCAACTGTCGGCACTCTGTGGTGGAGATTGAAATATTGGAGGGCGTAAAAGCAGTGAAAATAGTTATGGACTCTGAAGAAGCAGGCCAAGCAGTTGAGATGTGCTGTCAGATCTCTGGAAACCAGTGACACATAAAATCAGGGACTCTCTGTCTCTCCCTGGCTTAATGAGACAAGATAGACATGTCACTTGCCACCTGTTACTGCTATCTCTAACTCTTCTCTTGGGTGATACCTCTGTCTTTTAATTTAATCTTTTTGAAGTTAGTTAATACCTCTATTAATTTGCTTCTCTTTAGGTGCCAAACATATGGAGTGTGTAGTTGGAGTATTAAAAGATCCAGCTAATCACTTAAGCTATATGATTATTACTAATCACTAATAGCTGCAATCCCACTTTTCACCTTTGACTGGGAGTCATAGGAGAGCAGGAAGGCGATATGTCACATAGGTTTTCAGATCTGTTACATGATACTACAGATCTAGTCCCTCTGGACAGAAATTCAACCCTGGGGAACATAGCACTTTAAACAGAGATGTCATCGAAATAATTGAAAGGAAGTAAGGAGAGATACGGATGATAAGGGTTGAAATAGCTTTGAGGCCTTAGGCTAGGTAGTTTTGTACACAGGTCAGAAAAAGACCTGAGCCTTGCTGGAGCCACTTACCTAGCTGACAATGAGATTTCATTTCATCCTATCATTCCTCAGATCTGAAGAGAAGGGGCTCAAATCCTTACCGTCCTGTCATTATATCTTTAACCGTATATGGTATTTATTATGCTGCAGGCACTAAGAGCTTTAGCTACATAAAGATGTGGAAGCAGACACGTAAAGATGAGGACTCCAGCTGCCCAGATGACTGAGGTTATCAGTCTATAAAACAGCAGTACAGAATGTGAAGCTGGGCCACATAGCACCAAGTCTATGAGGTTTCAACACCCAGCCACTCAACCTTGTTCACCAAAGACTTAACTGTGCAACAGAATACAATGAGTTTCCCATTCCTGGAAGAACAGAGTCTTTCACTATGGCAGAACAATGTTGGGAAAATTAGTCTTTAATTTGAAAAGAGCTTACATTTTAGCTTCACTGTGAAGCATAATGCCACCTTTTTCTTTATTCATGATGGAGCATGTGTGTGCACTTACATACACAAGAAAAAGTGAGAGGAAAGGAGAGCGAGACACACCCTCTCCACAGGAACTGGTCACACCGTGATCCCCTCCCTCCAATCCTCAAGCCGAGTGGATCTTGGGCATTCAATGTGCATGGCTGGCTTGTTTCCAGTCAACTGGGCCAGGGATTTGAACGGCCATCACTGTGTGGGATCCAGCTTCTCTCTTTTTTTTTTTTGGAGAGGTTTTCACTATAGGGCGTGTGCGCTCGCCAGACAGACAGAGAGAGACAGAGAGACAGAAAGCGAGAAATCACCCCCCGGGGGGATGGTCATGCTGCAATCCCTCTCCTCTGTTCTCCTCTCGGGATCTTGGGCAAGTATGCACATGCACCCGGCCTGAGTTTTAAGCTACCAGGTCTGGGATGCAAACTGTGGGCGACTACGTGGGAGTCCAGAGACATAGCCATTATGCTAGCTGCTGGTCCCTCTTGAGTAGCTCATTACCATTGTGTCGCAGAGTCAGCCTAGCATAATGCTAAAATTTGAGCTAAAAAAATTGTACTGCAAAATATAGAGATAACTAAAGCTCTGTCCGAAGCAAGTAACTTAAAGGAACTTCCTATAATTAAACATTATATCATTATCTGTCAGAAAACTTCTCCTAATAAGTAATGATTTCTAGCAGAATACATTTAGGGCTAGCGTGAACACTCCCAGTTTAAGTTATGCACCACTTCATCCCCACTGAGGAACTTAAAGATTTAGAACTGACCTGTTTCTAGAAAACAAATCCCAAGAGCTAGAAATTTGTTTGCACTGAAATGACTACACATGAATTGTAAGAGGCTCTTTCACTTGATGCTTTTCATTCAAGCACTCCTAGGAATGAGCAAATTGCTGGACCAAAGATATGGTCTATCAAAAGAACTGTATGTTGTCCTTCCATGTTTAATTTAGGAATGCGCTCAACAGTTCAGTGGATATATTTTAAGCACTTGTTATGCAGAAAGCAATATGGTAGGCATTGTGAGGATATAAAGATGAATCTTGTTAACCAAGAGCTCACTCTTTGCTAGAGGAATGAGTGTAAAAACTGCAAAAGAAAACACAGCGTAATACAACTAGTGACTGCAGTTGTTCAGAGGAGAAGGGCTTAGGTGGAAAGCTTCTGGCTGATGGTCCCATAGGAGAGGATAAGGAAGTAAGGTAAGATTTGGATACAGGGGAGTAGGGAAAAAGATTGAATACTTTTCATTGAATTCTCAGAGTGAACTGGAATCTTTGACAATAAGTGGTTACAGGGCCAGCCTGTGGTACAGTGGTAATGCACTGCTGAAGTGAAGCTGGATCCATATGGAAGATTGTGTGTTCACTTCCCCAGTAAACCAGCACACACCCTGATCTGGCTGGCTAAGAAGCCTGGTGGGGATCACGACATGATACCCTGTCAAGGGTACTTTTCTCCCTCCCTCTGTTTCTCTAAAGAAATAAATTTTTGAAAAAATAAGTGATTATAAGGCAGGGACTTTGCTTTTACATAATAATGTATCCCCATGTCTAACATAGACTGAAATGAGAGAGGAAGGATAGAAAGAAGAAAGAATTCTGTCAGTCTGATTTCTGAAGAAAGAGAACATGGGTGCCAACTAACCTGATGGATCACTATGGCAACCTCATTGAGCTACCGAGTTCCAAGTGCTGCACTTTATGTTGGATGAAATACAGTCACATTAGACAAATTCCAAAAGGATGCATACAAGCAATCAACACATCACCTTTCTACTGTAAATTGAAGCTTAATTTCCTTGGAGTGGTGGTTAAGGCACTGGACTCCCACATGGCCAACTGAGGTTTACGTTCCAGAGCTGGAGGCTTACTTTCTCACTTTCCCTTTCTCTCTATATATTTCTCTCTGGTGAGTGTACATGCCTTATAGAAAATTTAAAAATTATAATAATAAATAAGATTAGATGTATATTTTTTAAAATAAACTTTAATATCCTCAATTAGAATGATGTCAAACATGAGAAGACTTAAGTTTGTTTGAGAGTATTACAAGCAGATTAGATCATGCAGATTGAATCTCAGATATAGAAAACAGAACCTCTTACTCAGAAAAATTCACCAGAAAGACTGAGAAAATCACCCCCCAAAATGAGAATAATATACAAGTAAGACTAGGTACTATTAGATGCCAAAACAACTCAATAATCAATATTCCAGAAAGTGAAAAAACTAATAAGGGCATTGATCATCTATTCCATGAAATCCTGGAGGAAACTTTCCAAACCTAGAGAGGCATTCAAATATACAGAAGCAAGAAATACAAAGGACCCCACATAGAATCAACCCAAGAAGATCTCCTCCAAGGCACATCATAGCCAGATTGACCAAAACCACAGACAGAGACGAGATACTAGAGAGAAATGTCAAGTTACTTTCAAAGGATATCCCATCAGACTAACGTTGGACCTCTCATTGGAAACCATGCAAGAAAGGAAAGAATGGGAAAATATATTCAAAGTGTTAAGTGAAAAACAGTTTCAACCAAGAATACTATACCTGGCAAGATTATCCTTCATATGGGAAGAAAAGTCTGAAACATTTTCAAATACAAAAAACCTGAAGGAATTTACCAACACCAGACCAGCTCTTCAAGAAGTTCTGAAGGGAGTGCTATACCAGGAAAACTAAAGACAGACAGACAGACAGACAGAAATAACGGAACAAAAAATGACTAAGAAAATAGCAAACTTAATGGTAGGGGCAAGTCCAGAAATATCAATAATAATGCTGACTATTAACACCTAGGATTTAAATAGAGAAATTAGAACATAGTAACACTACAAATTCAATAAAAGAGAGATTACATGAGACTGAACTGATGAAATAGAATTCTATGACTTTTGACTAAAACATTACTGATCTACTATCCTTTGTCTTTCAGATTTAAGGACTTTTGTTTTCTTTTGAGTTGTTGATAGGTTCAGTAATTTGTTAATTTTTTAAAAATTGAAACATAAAAATTCCCCCCTTCCTGACCTGTGTGCAATTGGAAAATATTGGCGAGCATTCTTATTTTGTGGCAGAATGGTTATCTGCTTAAGGTCTATAATACAGTAGTATCTGTGGCCTTCATTAGAAATGTAATTCTTATGGGACTTTGTGCAAATAATAGACCAAAGTGAGACTCAACTTAACTTTTTTTTGCAAATAAGCTAGTTTATGCCGCTCTTCAGTGAAAGGGGGAATGGAGAGAGAAAAAAATGTTTCAGAAGAAAATTCCAGTGCGCTTGTCACTAGATTCTAGCTTTGTCCATATTTTTAGTTTAATTAAGATCTTTTGTCAATCAATAAAAGGTTAAAAAATGCTTAGTATGAGAGGGAGGGGAAAGGGGGAGAAAAAATAAAAGTACATTTAATTGACAAAAAATGAGAAGCTATTTGCTGATAATAACATATATAGTAATATCTTTGTCTTGACTGATATGGTTCTCAAGCTGGAAAAAGAAACGTATACTGTAAAAAGACATGTGATTAAATGTAAATAAATAAAAAGTTTGTGGGAAAATGCAATTAAGGTACGAGTTTATTTTGGTTACAAAAAGTTGAAATCCATGCATAATTTTTTCATGTCACCTTTCTGTGAGCTTTTTGGATTTCTCTTATATGTTTAAGTATAAAATTAAACAAGATTGCTAAATGACAAAAGTTATCTTTTTTTGAGAGAGAGAGATTTTTACTACAGGGAATAAGCACTTGACAGAGTGACAGAGAGAGAGAAAGTAAGAAATCACTCCCTGGGGGGATGGCCATTACACAGTCCCTTCTCCTCCATTCTCCTCTCAGGATTTGGACGCACAGATATATGTACCTGGCCTGAGTTTTAAGTCACCAGGTCAGAGACTTGAACCACAGTTGACTACATGGGAGTCCAGCGATTTAACCATTACACCATCTGCTGATCCCAATCATTGTTTTGAAAATAAAATAAATTCTTGAATAATGTTCAAATAATGAGATGATGAAAAAGTGATAGGATAATAGAATCAGAAGTTTATTTGGTTAAGTAAATATCAATTAAAAAGGTTATATTCTCTTAAAATGTGTCCACAAATCTGTCCTAGGCTGCTGGATCCTACATGGCTGACTACATAGTTCAAGTCCTGGACCTGGTGGCTAGAAAAGCATGCCAGCATGTGTGTACACGTGCCCAGAATCCTGAGAGGAGAATAGAGAAGGGTTTGGGGCATGGCAATCCCCTGTGTGTGGGGAATGCTTTCTCACTTTGTATCTCTCTCCTATCCCCTATCCCCCATAAGGGTATGTGCCCTAGAGCAAAAAATTTTTAAACTCCACAAAAGCAAATAAAATCCAATATCCAAATCCAATATGATTGCTCAAGAGGTCGAGATTACATACTGACTCTTAGTCTTCACCCCCATAGCCAAACAATCCAAAAAATGCATGCCTTGAATATATTGAAGTGAATTAGAAAGTCAGGACACTGTTTTCATTTTTTAAAAATGAAAGACGGTAAATGCTTTCTGTACAATTGGATGTCAGTCTCATGAATACTTATTATTGTTAAGTTAGCTATAGAAAACAGTCACGTATGTGTCTTTGCACTTCATTCCTCAGCCACATGTGGCAAATGTGTATCCGATGCTCTCCACAGACATTTTTTACCTCTTTGTAAGCTGAGACGAGATCAGTCCTTTGACTTTCTCCTTCCCTTAGCAAATGGAACCAGAAAAGCACCTTTACACATGCCATTTTGGTCTCTGCAGTTTTCAGCATTTGCACAAGCAAAGGGGTCAGAGGTTAGCTACAACAATATACATTTTTTGGATGGTTTACTATAGATTAGAAAACTTTAGACACTGAGTACCACCCTGGAAGCCATCAGGCATTTGTCTGTTGACTTGTGCAATGATATGTATCTTTACCTAGGAAAGAAATTGTTTATTTGACAGCATGGACACTTCTGAGTAGAAATAAATAGCCAGCCAACTGGTGCAATTTGAGAAACAATGAAATGTTCCTCCCTCTAGGAGTATTTTTTTTTCCTTGCCCACCTCCTTTACTTCCTGAGATTTCATCTTTGTAGAATCATCCCTATGAATTAACAAACA
The DNA here is from genome assembly GCF_000334495.1 of Tupaia belangeri chinensis. NCBI lineage: Eukaryota > Metazoa > Chordata > Mammalia > Scandentia > Tupaiidae > Tupaia > Tupaia belangeri. Next base: position 1,817,471 of record NW_006159700.1, read on the forward strand.
GCCAGACCAATTCCCAGAAGAGGTATGACACATTGTAATAGTATCTTTATTCTTTGGCTAGATTTTAGCTTGGTCAAGATCTTAGTTCTTCTCTGATAACTGAGGAGCCTACACATTAGAAATTAGAGTTGTGATGAGTGGGCACTTGAGACATAGCCTAGTACTGTGAGTCTAGATGGGACACCACAGAGGACACATGGACACTGAGTGCCTAGAAATAAAGAGGGAGAGAATTTATAGTAGTCATGTTTGTTTTTTAGGGCTTCTATAATAAATACCACAAACCAGGTGGTTTAGAACAACGGGAATGTGCTTCTGGAGTCCAGAGTCCAAAATCAGAGTGTTGGTTGGACCGCATACCCTTGGAAAGAATTATGGAAGGATCTATTCTAGGCTTCTTCTCTACCTTCTGGTAGAGTCAGCATTCTTCGGCATATAAATGGCTATTTATTCCTGTGTCTCTTTATATAATTTTCCCAAAACAGTCCATAAAAGAGGGGTTTGCACGTGTTGGATAGGAAGTATTTGAGGGAGGATGTATATAAAGATAGAAAGGTATTTCAATACAGAATTCACCTGTTTCTCATTATGCCTTGAGCTGGTCCTGCCTATTCAGTGACTAAACAATAAGAACCCTTGATTAGTTTAAGTTTGTCTTGTGAATTCAGGAGACTCGGCTGACCAAGAGGATCAGTTTCAATTGAGACTAAATGCTAGTCTAAGAGGTTCAGGCAAAGTAATATTCAGAGTAGGCAGGAGGTCAGGAATCCAAGCAGGTAAGACCTGAGTAGAAAAACACAGAACTTTTAGAAACCACAACTAGGCAAGAGGTCAGATAGCTAAAGAAGCATTTTTTTTCCCCCTCTACTTTTATTATAAAAAATTTCAGACACGGAAACTTGAAAGAATTACAGAGGGAGACCCATTTACCCAACACCTAAATTCTACAATTACATTTTATTCTATTTGTTTTATCACCTATTTACCAGTCTATTCATTTCTTTATCTGCATCAATCATATCGATTTATTTTCTGTATTTCTGATGATTTTACATTTAAGGCTCACAAACATACATTTTAATCAATCCAGAGCCCACACCACACAGCCTTCTCTATTGGGCTGTCATCCTCAAGGCTACTATGTCCCTGACCTATCACCCCACAGCAAGGTCCCAGGCAACTAGAGAGAGCCTCTACACCCCCCGAATCCACTGACATTATTTAAGCCAATCAATCCTGAGCTTGCTAACCTTCCTTCACCTGCTTCCTCCTAGGGAAACCACAGCGAAGTCTCTTCCCCACATTTCCCTCTCCCTCCCTCAACCTCCTGACCAACTCTAGTGCTTTTTCCTGTGATCTTGCAAGATATGAACCTCACAGTCAGTCATATAGGAACTAGTTGCTTTAGCTGCCATTCCACCAGCTGATCCCTAAGCCTAAATTTTAAAACACTATTCCTCAGTCTTACTTATTGGATGCATTTACCTATTTTTCAAGCATCATTTTCATTGATGTATAGTTTATTGGCTATTAAACTCACCAGTTTTAAGCACACAATTTAAGAAGCTTCATTAAAATAATTTGTCAACAACTGCCACCAAAATCACAATATGGAAAGTTTACATTAACTCATTTTTTTTTCTCTTATCCCATTATAATCAATCCTATCCTCTCCACCGGCCCCTAGGAAATATTGATTAACTTTCTGTCAGTGTATCTTTGCCTTGTCTGGAATTTATGTAAGTGATGCACACTCATTTCTATCTAGCTTCCTTCATTTAACATAACACGTTGAGATTCATCCACATTTTTGTTATGTCAGTAGTTCATTCCTTTTCATTGTTGTGTAATATCTCATTGTACGAATACACCACAACTTATTTCTCCATTCACCTGTTTGCATTGTTTCCTGTTTGAGGCTTTTATGAATAAAGCTGCAATGAACATTAAAATACACATCTTTGTATGGATTTTTTTTGCCCTGGTAGGGATACCTAAGAGTAAAATTGTAGCTCATATAGTAGCTGCATATTTGATATTAAATAAAAGTGTCAAGATGTTTTTCAAAACAGTTGTATCATTTTGCATTTCCACAACAATGTATGAGAGTTCCAAAGGCTGCACAATAACAAGACTTGATATTTTTTTTTCAGAGAGAGATTTTTGCTAAAGGGCATGTACACTCACCAGAGAGACAAAGAGATAGAAATTGAGAAATCACACCGCAATCCCTTCTCCTCCATTCTCTTCTCGGGATCTTGGGCATGCACGCACATGTGCCTGGCATGGGTTTTAAGTTGCCAGGTCCAGGACTCAATCCACAGTCAGCTATGAGAGAGTTCAATGATGTAACCATTATGCCATCTGCTGGTCCCAAGACTTGATATTATTATTTTTTTATTACTAAGTATTCTCATATATGTGTAGCAATGTTTTCTTATTTAATTATTTTTCATCTGTCTGTTTCTTAGTTTGGTTGTTTGCCTTACTGAGCTACACAGGTTCTTCAAAGAGTTCATGTAAAAATTAAAGTATGAGTTCATTTTGGTGCAAAATAATTTTGAATTTGTGCATAGATTTTTATAATACACATTTTTAAAAAAATTGTCAGAGAGCATGTTCCATCACTAGATCTAGAAAAGGAAAGTGAGAAAGTGCCCCCACCCTCATGGATCCTGGTCATGCTGCAATGCATTCTCCTCTATTTCTCTCTCCTTTAAGGATTTTTGGCATGTATGCACACATGCCCAGCATGTTTCTCAAGCTGGTAGGTCTAGGACTCAAATCACACAGTCAGCCTTGTGGGATCCAGCCACCTTAACCACCATGCCATTGGCAGGCCCCATAATGTACATTTTTCATGAACTTTTTGAAGACCTCTCAATTAAGAGTTCTTTATATATCCTGTGTAAAAGTACTTTATCAGATACGTGCTTAACAAATCTTTCTCCAAGTAGAGAAGCAATTCTTAAATAGGAAACACTTGAGCTCAGGGAAACAACCCCAATCCAGGCAGCTGAGTGACTCAGATCAATACCAGCAATGAGAATGCTGAATTAGGAACTTCATTCTGAGACAGGAATGCTAACCAAACCATAGTCCTTCTATATACTTCTGGTCAGGGAAGAACGAATCGAAGTACATGTATTCAATATACATGACAGCCCACCATGCATCGTCAGGAAGGAAGGGCATTTTACGAGGAGGAAAGCATGGCCAATCCTAGTCACCAGCAGGGAGTGGAATATACTTTTATAGTCCTAAGAAGAGAGAAGTAAACAGACTCCTGGGCAGACACTGGTCATCCAAGGAGAAACGAACTGCAGGGTTAGTGGGGTGGTGACATGAGGGTGCATATTCGGTCTAGAGCAGACAGCAGAAGGGTCAAGCAAGACAGGATATTTCCAAGAAATCGGTGAGAAACAGAGCAGGAAAGAAGAACTACAACACTGACAGAAACGAGAAATTGAAGAAGCATCAGGCAAGAAACCCAGAGAAGTAAGCAGCTTCTCAGGTCCTCATGACCTTGGGAAAGACAAAGCAACTCTTGGAGGAAGATGCCAGAAAGGTGGCTCGCCTTCCTACCGTGGTATTAGGTTAGGTGGGAAAAGCTGCTTCTCAATGTGTACTGTAAAATGATCTGATCTGTAAAATGAAAGAAGGTCGCTAATGTACATTTACTGACTTTTTTGTTTGTTTAATTCCAGGAGAGGGGCAGCAGCAGGCTAACTATGTGACTTTAAGGAACATTGAGAATGGAGCCAGGTCTGGGGCAGGTACTATGAGCCTGACTGGAACACAGAGCAAGTCCGTCAGGGTTTGCTAGACAACCGAGTCTTCTATTCTGATATCAAGGAGGAATGGGCCTGAGGTGTCATTACTATTAAGCTGTCGGGAAAGTCATGACCGATTTTTCCATGCTTTTCCATGCAAACATGCGTCATGACTTTCCTGACAACCCAATAATGCGCCTAGCATTTTACTTCTAGCTTGATATTTTTCTGCAGAAATATTCCTATAGAAAACTCAGTGAGTTTATGTGACAGCACTCTATATCCTACTCTGCAGCGTCTTAGGGCTGACTTTGTACATTTGGAAGTCAGCCAGATCTTGTGGGTGGATCATTAAACTGGGATTCTTTTCTTGGCACACCAGTTCCTTAATGAGTAACCTTGACCTCAGGCAGGCCATCAACCTGTCAAGAGGAATGACTCTAGGGCTAAGGCCCTGCTGCCTCCACTTATAGGATGGTTCTTCAAAAGGAGACAATAAAACTCCTTCTGGTTTCCGCATGCTTAAAGAGACTGTTATTAGAATGATAAAGATATTATCTTTGGAGGACTTAGAGCTCTTTCAATAAGGATGTTGTATAAATATAACTGAAGGAATTCTGGTAGACAAACATTGTGATATGCTGTATCAGTCTTTGTATCTACACTTGGATATTTTATTAACCTGGCTTGTTTCTAGAGGCATGTACAAGTATAGCTTACAAATGCTCAGTACTGAACATTTAGACCAATCTCACCCTTCAGAACAAAAGCATGGAGAGATCTTCATCCAAGTTCAAGGACTAGGGGTCAGCAGGTGGTATGGTGGCTAAGGTGCTGGACTCCCCACAGTTGGAGTCCTGGACTCAGCAGCTTGAAAATCATGCCAGGCATGCATGCAGGCTTGCCTAAAATCCCAAGAGGAGAATTTTATACAAAATTTGAATAATTGATAGGATGCATCTTTCAGTAAAACAATAGTCAACCAGTACTATTTCAAGTGTTATTCCCATACTATTTCAAATTCTTCCTTTATTTCTTTCTTTTAATTTATTTTATACAGTTGATCACTACACATCACTTAATTTGTAAAGTGAATTTACCCAAAATGAATACACTTCACACCAGTACAGTTGAAGACGCTGCACACATTATCATCAATAGACAACAATCCATTTCTGTGTCCCACAAATGTCTCACCTCTCTGTTTTTCTGCTTAATTTCTTTCCTCACACTATCCCCCTTCTCCTACTCTCTTCCCACACTGCCTCCAGTATCCATATTCTTTATGTTTTACATCATTATAAAGGGCTTCCCATTTTCGTGAAACATTGTAAGATAGGACTTTGGCTCTAATGACATCCTTGATTCCATTATTTAATTCAGAGAATGTGACCAAAGCACTAAAATGTGGATGTTCATAAACTCTGTAGGAAAAATGATCCTGTAGAGTGTGTGTGTGTGTGTGTGTGTGTGTGCTGCTGCCTCCACTTACAGGATGGTTCTTCAAAAGGAGACAATAAAACTCCTTCTGGTTTCCGCATGCTTAAAGAGACTGTTATTAGAATGATAAAGATATTATCTTTGGAGGACTTAGAGCTCTTTCAATAAGGATGTTGTATAAATATAACTGAAGGAATTCTGGTAGACAAACATTGTGATATGCTGTATCAGTCTTTGTATCTACACTTGGATATTTTATTAACCTGGCTTGTTTCTAGAGGCATGTACAAGTATAGCTTACAAATGCTCAGTACTGAACATTTAGACCAATCTCACCCTTCAGAACAAAAGCATGGAGAGATCTTCATCCAAGTTCAAGGACTAGGGGTCAGCAGGTGGTATGGTGGCTAAGGTGCTGGACTCCCCACAGTTGGAGTCCTGGACTCAGCAGCTTGAAAATCATGCCAGGCATGCATGCAGGCTTGCCTAAAATCCCAAGAGGAGAATTTTATACAAAATTTGAATAATTGATAGGATGCATCTTTCAGTAAAACAATAGTCAACCAGTACTATTTCAAGTGTTATTCCCATACTATTTCAAATTCTTCCTTTATTTCTTTCTTTTAATTTATTTTATACAGTTGATCCCTACACATCACTTAATTTGTAAAGTGAATTTACCCAAAATGAATACACTTCACACCAGTACAGTTGAAGACGCTGCACACATTATCATCAATAGACAACAATCCATTTCTGTGTCCCACAAATGTCTCACCTCTCTGTTTTTCTGCTTAATTTCTTTCCTCACACTATCCCCCTTCTCCTACTCTCTTCCCACACTGCCTCCAGTATCCATATTCTTTATGTTTTACATCATTATAAAGGGCTTCCCATTTTCGTGAAACATTGTAAGATAGGACTTTGGCTCTAATGACATCCTTGATTCCATTATTTAATTCAGAGAATGTGACCAAAGCACTAAAATGTGGATGTTCATAAACTCTGTAGGAAAAATGATCCTGTAGAGTGTGTGTGTGTGTGTGTGTGTGTGTGCACGTGCATGTATGCACACGCATGTTTTTTTTAAGCTCCAAAATGAAGTTGATTATGTAAGGGGAAAGGGTGAAAAATGGTCTGACTATTTCAAACATAGTTCAGTGTGAAATCAGTAGCATGTTCAGTAGGGAATAAAATTGTGAAGGAAAAAAAGAGAACAAGAAAATCAGAAAGCAGTGAAAATAATGATTGGGGTCAGGTGCTAAGAGTGAAATCTTAAATATGATGGAAAAAACCATGGGTAGCTAAGAAAGAGGCATTTGAAATAGGAAATGATGTGCGAGGAGAAGATAATTTTAGTATAGTTAAAGGAGGTAACAGCTATGGGTGTGAAGAGAAAGGATTAATTTTAAATGTGTCCCAGAAGTAAGATAATTAATTTTTTTTTAAGGACTAGGGGAAGAATGATGAGGCAAACCTGGTAAGTGTTGCATAAGTAAGAGTCCACCTGGAATATTATGTCCATTTTTGGACACTGTACTTTCATTGATGGTTGATGAACCAAGTCATTCAAGATACTTGAATGGGGTAGTGACGAATGAGTCAAGAGTGCTTCTAGAGAAGAGTTACGGAAACTGGACAGCTGTCCTCAGATTTCTGTAGGTCTATTGTAAGGAGGAAAGATCATACTCAGCTCTCTATTGTTCAAAAGAGAGAAACAGGCCCAAGGGAAGTTAGAGAGAGGCAGATTTTGTTCAATAAAATGTTCTAACAATCAGCAGCATACCTGTAACAGAATGACTATTGTAAAAATAATGCTCTTCCAGCTTTGTAAGCATGGTATTCCAGCAGATACTATTCAATAACCCAACTAGGTAAGAGAAGGTTTATCATTATTATTATTTTATAATTTAATTAACTAAAATTATCTTCTCCTCTCACAACATTTATAAATCCTTCCAATTAGAGGTGCATGTGACTTGTAGACAGTGAACTAGAGTCCTCACACCCATGATGCTTCATTCGTTTTTAAAAATAATTTAATTTTATTCATTAATTGTTATTATGTTTTAATTTGCTACAGGGCATGCATACTCACCAGAGAGAGAGAGAGAGAGAGGGAAAGTAAGAAAGCAAGCTGTCAGGACTCAAACCATAGTCAGCCAAGCAGAAGTTCAGCACCCAAACCACCACACCACCTACTGGTCCCAATGCTGCATTCTTATTTTTCACTGGGGGGGATACTTTCCAAGCACCCCCCCCACACACACACATACACCTGCTAAAAAGGGAAAAAAGCCAGGTATGCTTGTAATCATCATCCCACGGTCACTAGCAGAAGTTCAGCTCCCAAACCACCACACCACCTACTGGTCCCAATGCTGCATTCTTATTTTTCACTGGGGGGGATACTTTCCAAGCACCCCCCCCACACACACACATACACCTGCTAAAAAGGGAAAAAAGCCAGGTATGCTTGTAATCATCATCCCACGGTCACTAAAAAGGGAAAAAAGCCAAGTATGCTTGTAATCATCATCCCACGGTCACTATAAATTGGCCAGTGGGCTCAGTGTCATCTATGGCCTTTTCCTTCTTCTTGTTCATTATGAATTTGGGAGCTCCAGGCAGAAATTTTCAAAGACCTCTTTTCTCTTGGTTAATTATATAGCATAATATCAGTCAGGGTCCAAGCAGACATTAGACGAGTATTCAAATTAGGTAATTTTAGGAGAGTTTAATCAAGGAACTGTTTACCAAGGTGTAAACAATGTTTAAGGAAACTAGCAAGGGATGGCACAACCCTGCAGGCTTGTGATCAGGGAAACGGAGCTGTTGCCAGCCCTTGGAGAGATGGCTGTATGCAGTCTGTGTGAAAGGAGAGGTTGCAGTCAGCACAAGAGAGCCAGGGACAGAAACAATCCAACCTCTCTGTCCTGCTGGTGCCTCCCGTGGCCACGTCCAACCAGGAGCTGGCAAGAAGGGGGCCCCAGCTGACATCTGTAAGGATTAGCCTCTTGGGGTAAAGCAGGACAGAACTGGGAAGAACATGAAGGTAGAGGGGCTAGTGGGAGAAACCACAGAAAGCAAGTTCCTCTCCAAGGTACAGCTGATGCTTAGGTAACGAGAATGTTGGGAACACAGCGATGTATTTCAGAAAAACTCAGACTCGACCCTCCGCTAGCCACCCCGAGGCTGTGTCTGCCTGGGTCACTGCCCTCTACAGGGAGTTTTCCTGATGCTCAGTGTTTAGTCTCCTCCACCTTTAAAGAAAGAAGGCCTAGCGAACTGCAGGACATGTAGAACTCTTTCATTTTAGTCACGTTTTAGAGCCAAGGAGAAAAGTCAACAAAATTGTCAAACACCTAAACAGAGACAGGTTTATTGTGGTGTGTTTGAACTGCAGGGCCTCTTGTTTGTCTGGGCCTCTTATTTGTCTGTGCCTGTGAGTCCTGGAAGTCACAGGGGTTGTAGAATATCCTAAGTGGGGAAGGAAGTCAGACTGCATGTCCTCATTAGCATTTCTGTAAGATGGATATCAAAAAAAAGATCTCAAGACCAGCAGCACACATGCCCATGTGCACGCATGTCCACAATCCCAAGAAGAGAATGGAGAAGGGATTGCAATGTGGTCATTCCCCCCGGGGGGTGATTTCTCTCTGTCTCTCTGGTGAGTGCACACGCCCTATAGCAAAAATCTCTCTCTCTAAAAAAAAAGTACAGTCTCTGGACTTCCAAGGCTCTGATAATTTATTGTGAACCCTATTCTCATCCTTACGAGTCTTTTTTGGACTTAACTTTGTAATCGTAATCGTATATTCTTTTTTAAGCATCAATCAAATAACATAAGCGTTAGCCACAACAAAACCTGGATCCACCCTACATACATGGAATTCCAATTACACTCAAACTAGGTCAGCAGTGAGTTTCCAATACAGAGCGGGTGGAGAGTCAAGGGGTTTTGAATGCCCACAGGGAAAGTTAGTGTATGAGAAGGAAAGAGCACACATGCACGTGGTCTCTGGATAAAAGAGTGATACCTGTCTGTTAGTAAACTGACGTGGAGGAAAAACTTTATCCCTTATCCTTGCAGCTCCTGCCTTTCCTTCACATTTATGCTCCTTGAAAGTACACTTTATACTAGATACATATCCTTAATATTCTTAATATGCGCACACACACACACACGCACACACAAGATATGCACTTTATAAACTTCCTAACCACAGCTAGGATTTTGACTCTCTAATTAACTTCCCCCTCCAGATCAGATGTAACTTTTTTTTTTTTTGGAGAGGTTTTTGCTATAGGGTGCATGCGCTCGCCAGAGAGACAGAGAGACAGAGAGACAGAAAGCGAGAAATCACTCCCCAGGGGGGATGGCCATGCCCCAATCCCTTCTCCTCCATTCTTCTCTCAGGATCTTGGACACGCACGCACACGTGCTCAGCGTTGAGTATAAGCCACTGGGTCCAGGACTCGAACTGCGGTCGACTACATGGGAGTTCAGTGACATAGCCATTATGCTAACTGCTGGTCCCCAGATGTAACTTTTTTGTCATTGCTCAAAATGACTGTGACACGTCCATCTGAAAACCCTATGTGACCTGTCATTGCACTCCTAGGCCTATGTGATCACATTCCGTAACCCATGAAACACATCCAAACAACTTGCTGGGAGTCACGTCACTTCCTCATTTAATAGTCACTTGCTCAGGACCAGCAGTTAGCGTCATGGCTGTGTCGCTCAGCTCCCATGTAGCCAGCCACAGTTCGAGTCCCAGACCCGGTGGCTTAGACTCACGCCAGGTGCATGTGCGTGTATGCCCAGGATCCCAAGAGGAGAATGGAGGAGAAGAGATTGCAGCATGGCCATCCCCTTGGGGAGTGATTTCTCGCTTTTTATCTCTTTGTCTCTCTCCATCTCTCTGGCGAGCGCACGCACCCTATAGGAAAAACTTCTAAAAAAAAAAGATAGTCACTTGCTCAAATCGTCTGCCCAATGCCATCTCTTTTTCTAAAGCTGCATGATGAATCCATAGGCACTCTTTTGTACCACTTATTATATTCTAGAACTTGTGCTATGTACTTAGTGTGACCTCATTTCACCTATAGCAACCATATGAAGTAACTGTTGTTACTCTCCCTATGTCATGGGTAAAGAAGTTGACCCTTAAAATAAGGCTACAGGTTTGGTAAGCATCTCAGGTTGTAGATAATAGACTTGGTATCTCAGCAGTATATGAGCCCAGGTGTCTCTGATCCCAGAGTCCATGTTCCTTTTTTTTTTTTTTTTTTTTTTTTTTTTAGATTTTTTTATAGGGTGTGTATGTTTGCTAGACAGAGAGACAGAATGTGAGAAATCACCCCCCAGGAGAGATGGCCATGCCACAATCCTTTCTCCTCCAATCTCCTCTTGGGATTTTGGGCATGCATGCACACATGGCCCGTGTGAGTTTCCTGGGTCCAGGACTCGAAGCATAGTTGACTATGTGGGAGTCTAGCAACGTAGACCTGCTGGTCCCACCTGTCTTACCCACTGTACCAATGCACCTCCAAGTATGGGGCACTGCATTATAGAAAACAGTATGGAGGTTCCTTAAGAAATTAAAAGTAGAACCATCTTATGACCCCATAATTCCACTACTGGGTATATATCCAAAGGAAAGAAGGCCAGTATGTTGGAGAGATACTTGCACCTCCATGTTCACTGCAGCACTGTCAAAATAGCCAGGATATGGAGTCAACCGAAGTATCCATTAGCGGTGGAATGAATGAATAAATGTTCACAAATTTACAATGAAAAGGAATAAGTTCTGATATTTTATAGCACAATAGGTTGACTATAGTCAACAATAATTTATTCTGTATTTCAAAATATCTAAAAAAGAGAGTTTTAAATGCTCCCAATCAATGTTTGAGGTGGTAGATATCCTTATTACCTTGATTTTATCGTTACATATGGTATTCATTCACTGGAAAGCCTCACTTGAACCCATAAATATATATGATAGTTCTAGCAATTAAAAATAATTTTTTGAGCCTTTTGGCCAGAACCGCCATCTTCCAGTAATTAACCAAAATGACGAACACAAAAGGAAAGAGGAGAGGCACCCGATCTATGTTCTCCAGGCCTTTTAGAAAACATGGAGTGGTTCCTTTGCAATATATATGCGAATCTATAAGAAAGGTGATATTGTAGACATTAAAGGAATGGGTACTGTTCAAAAATGAATGCTCCCCAAATGTTACCACGGCAAACGTGACAGAGTCTACAATGTTACCCTGCATGCTGTTGACATTGTTGTGAACAAACAAGTTAAGGGCAAGATTCTTGCCAAGAGAATCAATGTGCGTATTGAGCATATTAAGCATTCTAAGAGCAGAGATAACTTCCTAAAATATGTGAAGGAAAATGACCAGAAAAAGAAAGAAGCCAAAGAGAAAGGTACCTGGGTTCAACTAAAGTGCCAGCCTGCTCCACCCAGAGAAGCACACTTTGTGAGAACCGATGGAAAGGAGTCTGAGCTACTGGAACCTATTCCCTATGATTTCATGGCATGATGGGTGTTAAAAATAAACTAATCTGTGGTCTATAAACATGTTTGCATTAATCGAGTAGAATTATGTTCCCTCCCTAAAGCTAATTTTTATTGGGCTCTAATTCATTTTGTACTATCTTTATTCAAATTTAGTATTTTTTTCACCTGAAATATGTTAGGTGGTTTGGTTTATACAACAAATAAAACTCAGTTAGTTAGAAAAATGTCAAAAAAAAATTTTTTTTGAGAGGATGTTTTGTTATAGGGCATGTGCGCTCCCCAGAAAGACAGAGAAAGCAAGATATCACCCCCCAGGGGCGATGGCCACACTACAATCTCTTCTCCTCCATTCTCCTCTTGGAATTTGGGCATGCACGCACACGTGCCCAGCATGAGTTTAAGCCACTGGGTCCGGGACTCGAACTGCAGTCGACTACATGGGAGTCCAGTGACAGCCATTACGCCAACTGCTTGTCCCTAAAAATAATTTAAAAAAAAATTGTTTAAGTATTGGCCATTGGCAATCTGCATCAGCATCCTCACATGCTGGTTTAAAGTGCAAATTCCTGGCAAGCTACAATGGTGCTACGGTGGCCTGATGCTTCACAATGCAGAGCCACTTGGCAGGGTCCCGTATTGTCCTGAAGTTTTCCTGTGTACTCTGGGTGTGTGTGTGCCCATGATCCTGGCTGGCTAAGGTTGGAGGTGGATTGTGGCATGGGAACCCTATTGAGGGTGCCCATCTCTCTCTGTTTTCAATCTCAATCTCTCTCAGAAGAAATTAATAAATAATCATTTAAAATGTTTACAAAGTTCAGACTCCTGTATCACATCCCACATCTACAGCTGAGGAAAATGAATCTGTTACATGAAGATCGAGTGGAGGAATAATCTAGGCAGAGGTGAAAGCATGCAAGGGTCAGAAAAAAGGCCAGTGAGTCTAGAAAACAGTAAGACCAGAGAGCAGAACCTGAGGAATTAGAGGCTTTGGAATTTTCATTTAGTTAAGTGGGAAGTTCCTGGACAGCTGTACACAAACGAGTGACAAGGCTTTCCTTACATTTTAACAGACAGCACTTGTTACTAAAGATTTTTAGAGGGCTGGAAACAGCAGTTAGCATAATGGCTTTGTCGCTGGGCTCCTATGTAGTCGACAGCAGTTCGAGTTCCGGACCCGGTGGCTTAAAATTCAAGTCAGGCGTGTGTGCATGCATACCCAAGATCCCGAGAGGAGAATGGAGGAGAAGGGATTGCAGCCAGTGTCCATCCCCACTGGGAGGTGATTTCTGACTCTATCTCTCTCTGTCTGTCTGGTGAGTGCACGCGCCCTATAGCAAAAACCTTTAAAAAAAAAAAAAAGAAAAGGATTCTTAGAGGGAAAAGCAGCTGCCCAGGCAAAGTATCTCCTTGCATCTAGAGAGGCCATGATGAATCTCACCATTGGAACGTAAGCAGGGACTATTTATGCCTCGTTTCAGGCAGAGGCTTCAGAGAGGTGACTTCTACCAGCTATATGTGGACTCCAGGTATTGAAGATGACTGGGCATTGCCCTGTTCCAGTCTGGTATAGACTGAAACCCCTGCATGGGACATTAGGTGAGGAAGAAATAAAACTTACATGGCACAGATTTGGGAGTTGTCTTGTCATGGCATCACTTATTGTTACCATAAGTGATGCATGAGTTACACTTTGCCAAGATCGTTTCCACTGGTGTGTGCAGAACAGCCTGGAGGTGAAAGGGGGTGGTGGTGAGTGGGGGCTCGGAGTCCAGTTAGGGGGCCGTTGCAGTAGCTCTAATGGATTGGTGGTAATTTAGATTAGGTTGGTGGCCCCAGAGTAGTGGGAAGTAGAGATACTAAATACACAACAGAATTCTCCCTGAAACCAGCAAGATGGGGAGATGGATTTGATGTTGGATGTGATAGGAGAGAGAAATCAAGGCTGGGAGCTTTTTGGCTTGAATTCACTGAAAATACAGAGGCACCATTTTCTGAGGTGGGGACCAGAATGCCTGGAGATTTCCCTTGCTTGCAATCCTCTCGGTCTGCACTTTGCCCTAAACAGCCTCCTAGTTGTGGCTTTCAGACAACATCATGGTTTTCTCCATTGGTTACACACCTTCATATGATGGCACTCAAGGAAAATCTTGTCCTGTACCCTCTCAACCTGAACAACTCACAACTTGGTGAAATAAAACTAGTGAACTTGAAAAATAGCAATTTTAACCTCAGCTGAGTTTATATTACGGAGGACAGATCAAGAAGGATTGTGTCAGGGCCTGCCCTGTAACCAAGTGGGTAACGGAGCTGGATTCCTCATGGCTAACCACAGTTGGAACCCTACTCTGGTAACTTGAAAAACATACTAGATGTGTGTGTGTGTGTGTGTGTGTGTGTGTGTGTGTGTATGCACATGTGTCCAAAATCCCAACAAGATGGAGAAATGGAGAAGGGATTGTGATTGTGACCATACTCCATGAGTGGGAGCTTTCTCCCTTTCGCTCTAGCAAGGGCACTCACCGTCTGGCAATTCGACAAAATTTTTTTCCTTAGAGGTGTTTGCTATAGGACATGTGCACTCACTGGAGAGACAGAGATACAGAAAGTGAGAAGCCACCCCCCAGTGGGATAGCTACGCCACAATCCCTTTTCCTCTCAGGATGTTAGGCATGCAAACAGATGTGCCCAGTGTGAGTTTCAAGCCACTGGGTCTAGGACTTGAGCTGCGGTCAACCATGTGGGAGTCCAGTGCCTTAACCCATTACATAACCTGCAGGCTTCCAAATTGTTTTAAAGAAAGAAGGATTGGGGAACCAGCAGTTAGCGTAATGGCTATGTCGCTGGACTCCCACGTAGTCGACCGCGGTTCGTGTCCTGGACCCAGTGGCTTAAAACTCACGCCAGGCGCGTGTGCGTGCGTGCCCAAGATCCCGAGAGGAGAATGGAGGAGAAGGGATTGCGGCGTGACCATCCCCCCTGGGGGGTGATTTCTCGCTTTCTGTCTCTATGTCTCTCTCTGTCTGTCTGGCGAGCGCACGTGCCCTACAGTGAAAATCTCTCCAAAAAAAAAAAAAAAGAAAGAAAGAAGGATTGTGTCTTTCATGGCTGCAAGTAGAAAGTAAAGGAGTGGTGCTAATCACAGAGTTTCTGTTAGTCTTGAGCTGGCCTTGATTGGAGTCTGGTTGCAACATACTTGATGACTTTAACAGCTCTGACGGAATTTAAGTTTATTGCTTCCTTTCCTCCTGTGTCCTCTGAATTGGGTCCACTCAATGTCACAGTCTCTTTAGGGCAGAGTCCTGTGTTACCTCATTCCCTCCCTAGACTTCGATTATCATGGTGCCTCTGACAGAGCTGGGTAATGAGGACCCTGGGAACATAATGCCCTGTGAAAGAGGGATGGTCTCATGAAAGAGGAGATAATATATGCATGAGAAAGATGAGAGTGGATTTTTTTTAAAAAAGATTTAATAAACAATGTCAAAAATAAATTGAGCTTTTCCTTTTCAGCTAACCAGAGTCACAATGTGTATCAGAATTTTATTTAAAACTCTCACTTTATATCCTAGGAACTTTGGAGGGAAGCATTAGTATGGCCCTTACTCTCAGGGGGCTTGCTGTCTAATCGAGAACCCCAGTGCAAGTGGACAATGACTTAAGATGCTATGTAGTAGGGTTAGACATACCAATATGTTTCACAGAAGATGCAACATTAGGGGACTCTTGGTGTACTGATATTGGTAATGGTCTATGCGTTACCCATGGAATCTCTCACTGGTGTCATGTGATATGAGCTGGGAACCTGTCCTGCCCTATTGCTGTTTGTAACGTAAGACATGATTTATATTTTGCTTTCTCTGATTTCATTTTATTTCAACCTATAATTTGACCTGCACCATTTACTAAGTATTATATGATGTGGTTGATTTGCTACAAATACAAAGTTAGAAAAATAGATGTCATATAATCAACATGAAACTCAGATAAAATTATTTGAGTCACCCACTAGATGGCATCAGAAGAATATGGCATAATACCTAATTCTCACACTAGGTTCAATAGAAAGTGTCTATTTCTATGATTGTGACTCTGGGTACCTTCTCTAAAAAGCAAATGCTCTATAAATAATATCTCTGTATTACATTTCTTCTTTAACAATGATTTATTTTAGTAGATAGTAAGTGCATATGGTTCAAATTCATAAGCAGAATATGGTAAAGTTTTCAAATTCTTTTAAAAACAGATGGAAATAATTGTTTTTATAATCAAACTAATTTTTAAAAACTCACTCTTAATTTTTCTAGGGTAATATTTTTCCAAATGGGTTCCTGGGAGTCTCAAGTCAAGATTTATCTAGTATGGTAAGATTCCCAGTTTTCTGATTTGGGAAAGAAAATGAACAATTCCGTGTTATCACGACCCTGAGAGACAAGGCACTGTTATCTATTACTTACCTACAGACTTTACAGGGCAATCAGGAGTGAACCAATCTCTATGCACTGATCAGGATAAGAGGAAACTAGCATGTGACCTGTTTAAATCAGTCCATATTACTTTGAAAACACTAACCAGCATTGCCCAACGTTAAAAAAAAAAATTCTACCAACACCACTTGGCCATTAATAACAGAACCTATCTAATCCCCATGTAATTCCTACACACTGAATCCTAATTAGTTTCCTCTTCACTTGAACTTTGCTCAAGCCCTAGTTCAAGAATGGCAATGGAATGTGATTTCTGATACCCTACCATAAGAGGATTGGAAGAAGGAGTCAGAGCTATATTCTCGAAATGCAGCTAGTCTTTTCTGGACACGTCAGAACTCAAACTGCCTAATACTGCTACTCATGGGCTCCCTGGAGTGAAGCTTACGTGGACGGGTACCAATGCTTGGAATAACTGCCTGGTCATCAATAACAAGGCCATGTAAATATAGCTTACACTCTAACCTCCATCTTTGATGTAACCAGCACCATGATACCTTCAGGATTCTCCTGAAAGCATATTTATTGAGTGCCTTCTTTGTGTAACACTGCCCTGGACCCTCGGCCTGCTTAGACAGTCTGACTCTGCTAATGCTGGGACAGCGGGTCAGGAGGCAGGAACAGTTTCACCTTCAGCAATGCTCTTACTGCACCAAGGGCCTCATGAATCACTGCAGGTTGTAACACTAGAACCAGAAGAGTACACTTAGCTTGAACTACAGTGCCCCCTGGCAGCCAAAACTGATATTTCTTGAGTGTACCCACTAAATAGATTGATAGATGTACTACTTGATTTTCTTCCAATAATCACAGCAAGTTGGAGCCCAAAAACCAAGTTCTACTGAATCTCTCAGAGCATGATTCCTTCTACAGTGTGTATTTCTTAGATGGCTTTTATCAGAATCCCTGGAACATTCTTTCTAATTCAGATTACTGGGTCCTACTGTAGATTACTGCATCTTGATCCAGTGGTCATCTGGATGCTTGACCAGGAGGTCAGAGGACAAAATATAAGTGAACTTGATCCCAAGCAAACAAGACCACCGTGGACACTCCACAAATCACAAAATGGTTTGGAACCTCAAGACATGAGTTCCTAAGTGCAGTTGGGTCCAGAGACATCACAGTTTGGGCTTGGACGTCAATGTGATGTCACTTCCTGTGGCTTATCTTAGATAAGAACCAGTTTACATGTGTCTTCTATCAACATGGTAAGAAAATGATTGACAATAGTCACTGGGAATATATTTTATCAAACATTTTTATGAACAGGAAATTATTCAGCTTGGATGCTTCGCTTCATAATTACATTTTAACATCTGTGAAAAATACGTGACTCTTCTAGCACCTAATCTTCTGTACTGGGTTGTTGGCAAAGTCATGATGTATTTGTCTGTTTTTCTATGCAAAGATGCATCATGACTTGGACCAGCGGCTAGCGTAATGGCTATGTCGCTGGACTCCTATGTAGTTGACCGAGGCTCAAGTCCCAGGCCCAGTGGCTTAAACTCACTCCGGGTACTGTGCATGCGTGCCCAAGATCCTGAGAGGAGGATAGAGGAGAAGGGATTGTGGCGTGGCCATCCCCCCAAGGGGTGATTTCTCACTTTCTGTCTCTCTATCTCTCTCTGTCTTTCTGGAGAGCGCACACACCCTATAGCAAAAACCTCTCCAAAGGGAAAAAAAAAATGCATTGTGACTTTCCTGATGACTCAATATGTCACTAAAACATAAATCTATCAGAACTATCAAAAAGTCAAAATGTAAGGAAGCAAGGTGGATGAACTGGGAAGAAATGATTCTAAGAACCAGGCACTAAAAGACTAAAACCATATGCTCTAACTCATTAGCTAAGTGATGCGATTGCAAATGGGGGATACAATGGTGGGTGGAGTATAATGGTGGATACCAGGAGCTGGGAAGGGCGAGAGGGTGGGAGGATAGGAAGAACAGGGTTAGCGGATACAAGAGTGCAAGTGGGTAAGTGGAATAAGTTCCAGAGCAGCATGGCACAGTGGAGTAGCTGTAGTTGGTGACAATTCAGTGTTTACTTCCAAATAGCTAGAAGAGAGGCTTTTGAATGTTTACAGCACAAAGTAATAATAGCATAACAAATGTTTGAGATGGTGGATATGCTTATTGCCCTTACTTGATCATTACAGATTACTTATATGTATTGAAAAATCACACTGTACCCCATAAACATGCACAACTACTATGTACCAATTAACATGATAATTTATAAAGTTTATGAAGTTTCTATTATACCATGCTTGTAAAGAAACACGGGAAAATGTTTACAATAAAAGGACGATACTAAATGATAAACCTATCTTGACATTTTTTTCCTTTGCAATATCAGAATCATCCAGCAGGCTGTACCCCTGAATCAATCTTCTAATTGAAACTCCAAGGCCTAACAATGACATTTTTAGTGCTTCAGTTCATCTATTCATTTGTTATTTTAAATTAAATCTACAGCAACAATTTACAAACTTCGATATGTACCCCTGAAAGTCAAAAGAATATATTGGGGGATTTCATTATTTTCTTAATTTGCTATAGAGTGTGCTGTGCACCTGCGAGAGAGGACAGAGAGATAGAGAGAAGGGAAAGTGTGAAAGCATCATACCCGCAAGGTGACCATGCCACAATCCCTTCGTCTCCATTCTTCTCTTGGGATTTGGGGCACTTAAGCACATGTGCCCAGCATGCCTTTCAAGTAGCTGGTCAGGACTTAAACCACACAGTTGGCCATATGAGGTCCAGCCATCTTTTTTTTTGGATAGATTTTCACTATAGGGTACATGTGCTCGCCAGACAGACAGAGAGAGACATAGAGACAGAAAGCGAGAAATCACCCCCCAGAGGGGATGGTCACGCCGCAATCCCTTCTCCTCCATTCTCCTCTCGGAATCTTGGGCACGCACGCACACGTGCCTGGTGTGAGTTTTAGGCCACCGGGTCCGGGATGTGAACCGCGGTCGACTACGTGGGAGTTCAGTGACATAGCCATTATGCTAACTGCTGGTTCCCAGGTCCAGCCATCTTAACCACCACGCCACTGGTTGGCCTGAAAATATTGGTTTTAATGCATCGGTTTTAGATCCCTAACTGATCTTTTAGGCTAAAATACTACCCTAGTAAAGTTGTTTGTGAAGATTATTGATGCTTCCAAAGCTAGGTACAAAGCTTTATTTTATTCCTCCACAGTAAAATTCATGTTGTTTTTTGTTGTTTGTGGTGGTGTATTTTGTTTGTTTGTTTGTTTGTTTGTTTTTGACTGCCACACAGATTTAGCATAATGTGCAGTAGTAAGATCAGTTATCAGTATGTCTGTAAATATAAGGCACAATTATTCCAGAATGACTTAAGACAGTAGCTCAAAAAGTGTGGTCCTTGACCAGCATCATCAGCCAGGGGTCTCGTTAGGCAAATTCTGGGGCCCCACCCCAGACCTAAAGAATCAGGCTCTGGGGAACCAGCAGTTAGCGTAATGGCTATGTCGCTGGACTCCCACGTAGTCGACCGCAGTTCGTGTCCCGGACCCAGTGGCTTAAAACTCATGCCGGGCGCGTGTGTGTGCGTGCCCAAGATCCCGAGAGGAGAGTGGAGGAGAA
Source organism: Tupaia belangeri chinensis (assembly GCF_000334495.1). NCBI lineage: Eukaryota > Metazoa > Chordata > Mammalia > Scandentia > Tupaiidae > Tupaia > Tupaia belangeri. Next base: position 1,837,330 of record NW_006159700.1, read on the forward strand.
GGGATTGTGGCGTGACCATCCCCCCTGGGGGGTGATTTCTCGCTTTCTGTCTCTATGTCTCTCACTGTCTGTCTGGTGAGTGCACACGCCCTACAGTGAAAATCTCTCCAAAAAAAAAAAAAAAGAATCAGACTCTGGGCGTGGCGCCCAGCCATCTGTGTTTTAACAAAGTCCTTGGGGTGAATTTGACACACAGTAAAATTTGAGAGCTGCTGACTTAAGGTACTTATTAAAAGTGTAGATTTCGGGAACCAGCAGTTAGTGTAATGGCTATGTCGCTGGACTCCCACGTAGTCGACCGCGGTTCACATCCCGGACCCGGTGGCTTAAAACTCACGCCAGGCACATGTGCGTGCATGCCCAAGATCCCGAGAGGAGAATGGAGGAGAAGGGATTGCAGCGTGACCATCCCCCCTGGGGGGTGATTTCTCGCTTTCTGTCTCTATGTCTCTGTCTGTCTGGCGAGCGCACGCGCCCTATAGCAAAAACCTCTCCAAAAAAAAAAAAAAAGAAAGAAAAAAAAAGTGTAGGTTTCTGATCCCTATTCAGACTGAATCAGAATCTCTGAGATCCAGGAAACTATATTTTTATAAATAACAGTGATTATTAGACACAGAGAGTGTGAGAACCACACTGGTCCATGTGGTATGATTTGAGGGGACAAGAAAGGATCTTTCCTTTAACATTTCTCTTCATTTTTTTAAATTAAAAGTCAATTAATTATGTAGAATTAAGCAAAGGTATCTACATTAGTTCTTAAATTCATTAAGTCATGGGACCAGCAGATGACATGGTGGTTAAGGTGCCGGACTCCCACATGGCCAACTGTGGTTCAAGTCCCAGACCTGGTGGCTTGCTCTCTCACTTCCCCCTCCCCTCTGTGTCTCTAGTGAGTGCATGTGCCCTATAGCAAATTAAATAATAATGATAAATAAAATTAAATCAATAATTATTTCTAAAAATTCATTAGTCACAAATGCATTTTGATGAATTGATGTTATTTACTAGACATTTCACCTGCAAGGGAAACTGAAAAGCAGACAATTAAAAGGGGAGGATATGACAAAAAGAGACTAAAATCCTCTCATTTAAATATTTTGCCTTACATTCTCCCAAGATCTGATTTACACATACCTCACATCACTTGCTAAGGGGATGTCATAGGTTCAGCATAACGCATTCAGTGAAGCATCCTTTGGCCAATCCCACCCCAACTTCCTAATGAAGATCTTATAAAAGTCTACTTGGCAGTAGTCAAGCAATAGGCATGCTCTGAGTATAGCTAATGATGTAGTGTTTGTTTGCTATATGTTTGTCTTCTTAGTGTAAATGGGACCTCTATTTTCAAGGACATTAAAAGGAAAAAAAAAAAAAAAAAACAGGAAGAAGCCAGTGATGCAGCAGTAAAACAGGACATTCTGTGAAGCAATCCCATGTGGGAAGGTTCTTGGTTCAAGTCCAGAGACCTCCTTGGGCACACAAGCACATGCTGGCCCATGATCTAGGGCTGGCTGAAGCTGGGAGTGAGTCACGTGGGCAGGACTCTGTTGGAGGTGCTCACTCTCTCTCATCTTGCCTCTCCTATTCATGGAAAAAAATAAACTTTAAAAATTGCATGAGTTGCATAGGAAAATGAATCTCAGGGCTGTCAAGCAGTATATACCCAGCTTATTAACCAGACTAGATTCCATATGACTTCCAACTGATTTAAAATACAGATATGATGAATATGACAGATGATCCTCAAAAAGAAATTGCTAAGTTAAACAGACATAAAAGGACACATTTCGAATGATTCCACTTATGTGAAACGCCAAGAAAAGTCAAATCCATAGAGGTAGAAAGCAAAGTGGGGCTTCCCTGAGGGGTTGGAGAGAGGATGTTTTCTAGATGGGTACAGCGTTCCCTTTGGGGTGACGAAAGTTCTGGAAATAGAGAGTGATGGTGGTTGCACACTGTTAATATACTAAGTTTCACTCAATGGTACACTTTTTTTTTTTTTGAGAGGTTTTTGCTATAGGGCGTGTGCACTCACCAGAAAGACAGAGAGAGAGACAGAGAGACAGAAAGCGAGAAATCATCCCCCAGGGGGGATGGCCACGCCGCAATTCTTTCTCCTCCATTCTCCTCTCAGGATCTTGAGCACGCAAGCACACGCGCCCGGCGTGAGTTTAAGCCATCAGGTCGAGGACTTGAACCACGGTTGACTACATGGGAGTCCAGCAACATAGCCATTATGCTAACTGCTGGTCCCTAATGGTACACTTTTGAATGGTTAAAATGGTACATTTTTAAAGTTACATATATTTTACCACAGTAAAAAATATATGCATACACAAAATTAAATAGAATATAATATCAATAACATCTCCCCTCAAAGGATGAAGATTGATTGTACTCAGGATATATAAAATGATGTGTCAAAGGGGCTGAAGGATATTTTAAAAGCTATGCCTCCACATGATTGTATGTAGTGACATTAGTTTGGGGAAAATGTCAGCTTACACTGTTGAAAACCGAGTCTCACTTTAGATATATGCTTTGGCTTACTAAAAGTACCCCAAAACGAACAAAGCCTAAGATCACTTATTGTCAGACAAGCAGCCACGAGGCTGTGTACAGAACTGCTTGACAGTCACAGTGGCCAGTGGGTCCCAAGAGGTCAGCTCAGGGGGCGGGGCTTTCCGCTCACCCCACCACCACCACCACCACAGACAGACCTGGGGCGGGACTCAGGGTTGACCCCTCCACCTGCAGGAAAAATCTGAAAAGTAGACAATTAAAAGGGGAAGGTATTACAGAAGAAGATTAAAAAACCTTCATTTAAATATTTAGCCTTACGCCCCTGCCACCAGGCCTCCAGAGCAAATACGCATCTACGAAGCCATCTAAGGCTGGGGATTTATTTTTACACTGGCATTAATTTAATGACTATACATAAAGGCTATTATTCGCACTTCAATTTACTCCTTCAGGAAAGTTAGAGCTAGTTACAGCTGCGCCCTGGTTCTTGCTCTCTTCTGTTTTCCCTCCCACGGTCTAGAAATCAAATTGCCCCCCCCCCCAACAATTCATCATAGCCCATCGGGTTTAGAAAAAACAAAAAAAAAAAAACAAAAGGAAGCCACCTTTGTGTCCGAAAGCTTCCACTGAAACACAGGGGCAGGGTGCGAACTGCTTTGGAATGAGACAAAATGGTGTCTGCTTTGCCTTCGGGAGGGCTGCTGTTTGTGTGGGTGCTTTTGTGAAATTCTGTCACCCACGTTACCCATCGCGGCGCTCATAACCTTCGCTCTCTGATCTGGAGGAAATGGAGCTGGCGCTGCATGTATTCCTGCCTGCTACCTCCTGGCCTGAAGCAAAATGCCAGTGCTTTGTGCAGCCCGGAGTGGTAAACATCAGCTGGGAGAAGCCTTTATTTAGGGAATTCATCACAAAACGGGTTTCTGGAGCTCCATCTTAAGAAAGTGGAAGCACTGTTTATGAAGTACCGCCCTGGTGCAAGCAGACATTTCCAAGAAGGAATTTCAGATGCATCAGGAACACAGCTCTGCGGTGGTCTCCTATCTTTTTACATGACGAACGCTTTGTCTGCCCGTCATTCCTGCACATTCATAAAACAGCTCTTTGTGCTGTTGAGACAAAATACAGGCTGAGGATTTGATATAGTACCAATAAAATTAATTTTTTAAAAAATCCTGCGAAATGGGTAAGACGTTTGCCCTATATCAATGACTATCATTTTGATGTGAAACCTACTTTAATGAATACCTGACAAGGAAACCTTTTAAAGGAATGATTATCTTTGACATGAATATATTCAGCTACTGTTTATACAATGAAATCTTAACTGGCTGGTGAAAATGGCACAATATTTCGACGAGTATAGAAAACACCACATAAAGACAATGTAAAGGCTGCCTGAAGAGTTAATGACTAATTCTGTTATCTGAATTGGTGTGTCAGTGATAATTTGCTCAAAATTTTAAAAAAAAGCTTATGTTTATGGTATTGTGGGTACAATTTGTACATCTGAATGATACCCAGGACCTTACTAATGCTGCAAAAAATTATATAAATTACCAAAGCAAGAAAGCCTTATGTTTGCATTCTGCACTCAGGTACAAGGCAAGGTAATTATAATTATCTTGATCCGGTGATTGCATTTTATGTCTTAAAATTATAAAACTAAGGGAGAAAATAGAAAGTGCTTACATGTGAATGCAAAAATACTTTAAAATGATGACCTCAACCATAAACATGGCATTTTTTTCATCATTTGATGACATGTTAGAGCAAAGGCCACTTACTATTTGGTTAGGCAGTGGTTTCATTGTATTCAGAAAACAGGAATGAAAAATATAAATGGTTGTAAAATATAGGCCATAAAAGCAGGTTAAATTATTTATTATTGTCCTGAAGAAAAGAAAGGTAAGCTTTCAATTTGTAAGTTTTCACAAGGAACAAAAGATAAGCAAGCAGGCAATATACTCATTGTTCTCTATTCCCACTGAAGATGGCGGCTTAGAGGGGATAAATAAAAGAACATCCGTAACAATGTGGCCGAGAATAACAAAGTATGAAGTAATTCCCTTTGAACACAGAGGACATACATCCAAAGGTAAAGATTTCCCTGGTGGCTGAGGGATGAATTAACTTGCTACTTGCACATCTGATTCTGTAGAAAACTGTTCTCTAAAATCATGCAGTACTGTGTTGTCCCCAGCAGGTGGTGATGTCCTTTGTGTGTAATGTAAATGAAATGTTTTTAGCATTAATCTTCTATTTAAGAAGTTCCCACTGGATGTTAGTGAAATCCAGAGGAGCTCTGCACTCTGTGACTTCTAGTGAATTACAATATGGGTTCCCAGGAGAGAGTGGGGGGTGTGGACAATAGGGTTGGAAAATGGATAAGAACATTGGATAAAACTAAAATAACCCTAATTTTTTTTTTAAAAACATGATTAATTTTTAAAATGTTGAGGGCAGTAGTTTGTTACCCTGACTGCAATTAAAATCACTTGGAACAATTTACTGCTAAGTGAAGCAAGCCAGACTCTGAAAGAGAGGCATTATATGTCCCCGCTTAATATATACTGAATTTCTGCACTCTATGGCAGAAACTGAAAGACCTGAAGATATAAAAGCAAGGAGAACAACTGTGGATACTAGAGACAGTGTGGGAGGAGGGTGGGAAATAGGGAAGGGTGAGAGGAAGAGAATCAGAGGAGAGAAGAAAAAGAAGCAAACAGTTAAGGAACACAAAAATGGAAAATTATCTGTTGATGATAACATGCATGATAATGTCTTTAACTGGACTAATAATATGCAATGTATTCATACATGCTGTAATAATATAGTGATTGAATGTATATAAAGAAGCAAAATACAAAAATTGGTTTTCTTAATTCTAATGCTTGGGGACCAGCAGATTGCATGGTGGTTAGGCACTGGACTCTCACATGGTCAACTGCAATTTGAGTTCCAGACTTGGCTTTTTGAAAATCATGCTGGACACTTGTATGTGTGTGCTCAAGATTCCAGGAGAATGGGGAAGAAAGAATTGCAGCGTGGTAATCCCCCTTGAGGGGGTTATGTCTCACTTTCTCTCTCACTATTTCTCTTTCTGGTGAGTACATGTACTCTATGAAAAACAAAAAACAAACAAACAAAAACAAACAAACAAAAAAAAAAACCACCTATGCCTGCACTTCACTGGCCTTGGATGGG
>NW_006159700.1:1843069-1855231 GCF_000334495.1 Tupaia belangeri chinensis
GTTGGTGTTTTTTTTTTTTTTAGAGGTTTTTTTGCTACAGGGCGTGTGCGCTCGCCAGAGAGACAGAGAGACAGAAAGCAAAAAGTTACCCCCCAGAGGGGATGGCCACACTGCAATCCTTTCTCCTCTCAGGATCTTGGGCACGCACACCTGCTTGGCATGAGTTTAAGCCCCTGGGTCCAGGGCTTGAACCACGGTTGACTACATGAGAGTCCAGCAACATAGCCATTACACTAACTGCTGGTCCCGGGACTTGGTGCCCTTTCCCAGCCTGGTTTGAATATCACCAATTTCTAGCACTTTTCTGGATCTACAATGCTGGTAAGATTAAGCAGAGTATGATGGTTAAAAAGAAAATCTCTACACCGGGAACCAGCAGTTAGCGTAATGGCTATGTTGCTGGACTCCCACGTAGTCAACCGTGGTTCGTGTCCCGGACCCGGTGGCTTAAAACTCATGCCGGGCGTGTGTGCATGCGTGCCCAAGATCCCGAGAGGAGAATGGAGGAGAAGGGATTGTGGCATGGCCATCCCCCCTGGGGGGTGATTTCTCGCTTTCTGTCTCTATGTCTCTCTCTGTCTGTCTGGCGAGCGCACGCACCCTATAGCGAAAATCTCTCAGAAAAAAAAAAAAACTCTACATCAACCATTGTTTCAGAGTATGTTTTAAACATAAGATATGAGTAACGTTATTAGCTGCCCATCTAAGCCATGTAAGTGGTACAATTTCGTAGAGGCATGTGATGTACTGAAAAGAGCCATGATGCAGTAATGTCTAGACCTGGACTTGCCATTGGTGAGGTGTGTGACCCTGGCAAGTTACTTTATCACGCCGGGCTTCAGTTTCCTCTACATAAAATAAGGGAACTACATGGTCTTCAAGGTCCCTTCTGTTTTCCTGGTTCTCTGGCAATAAGCGGTGAGTACGCAGCTTTTTGCAGGAATCTGTGCTTGAAGCATATTTTCCAAATTTAAAGTTCCAGCAACAGCCTTACAATAAATAGGTCCAAGGCATCTTACTATTTCAGTATCTTTCTCATAACCAACTTTAAATAAGACTGTTTACTTAAATCAGCACGTCAAGTTGAAGACAATATGTGAAAGCCACTACATGTGTGTAACTCAGCAAACACTTCTTGAGCAGTGTTTTAGACACTGTGCTAGAAACAGTGATGATTCAAAGATAAAGAAGACAGAGCCTTTAATATCTAGAAGCTCAGTGTTTTACGGAAAAGACAAGGCAATGGACCAGCAGATGGCATAATGGTTATGTTGCTGGATTCCCACATCCCACATAGTTGACCGCGGTGCAAGTCCCGGACTGGGTGATCTAAAACTCACACTGGGCGCCATGTGTGTTCATGCCCAAAATCCTGAGAGGAGAATGGCAGAGAAGTGATTGTGGCACGGCCATCCCCTCAGGGGAGGATTTCTCGCTTTCTGTCTCTTCGGTGAGTGCACATGCCCTATAGCAAAAAATCTCAAGAAGAAAAAAAGAGAAAAGAAAAGTAAAAGACAAGGCAAATTTGAGAGATAAAATCTAGGTTGTCCTATTTTTAAAAGGCACATGCCTTTCTACCAATCTCCCAAAACAATAACATCAGCTCACATGGAAGAATTTTGAGAAATCTGTTCTTTTCCTAGACTTGTTTCACAAATTTCTTTTTTCCTTTTTTTTTTTTCCTTTTCTTTTTTTCTTCTTTGGTAGAGGTTTTTGCCTTAGAGCATGTGCCAGGGAGAGAGAGACAAGGACAGTGGGAGGAAAAGTGAGAAATCATCCCCCCTGCCCAGGAGGAATGGCCACTCCTCAATCCCTTCTCCTCCATTCCCCTCCCAAAATCTTGGGCATGCATGCACTTGCACCTGGTGTGAGTTTCAAGCCACTGGGTCTGGGACTCAAACTGTGGTTAGCCATGTGGGAGTCCAGCGAAGTAACCATTCTACCATCTGCTGGCCCTTACAAATAATTTCTATAAATTCTCCAAGGAACACTTCTGTGTTCCACAATCTGTCCAGATGGGCACTGCTTAATTTTCTAGTCATCTGATCTGGATGTTAAGCCCAGATCTCACAATTTACTCCTTGATGTCTTTTAAATGTCTTTTCCACAAGACTGCTACTCTTCTCTGTTTCACCGGCTGGTGCACAAACTTCTCCCTGATTCCCTATAGCACAGCCAAGACCAAGCCGCAAGGCTAAATACTTAAGTGAAGGTCTGGGGATAACTCAAACACAGTACATAAAGTAGCTTATAACTCCATTGCTACAAAAAGTGACTTGCTACTCTTAAGATTTCCCATCAATATTAAATAGCAATACGTTGTTATTTATTTAGAAACTATTAGCTGAGCACCTATTGTGTATCAGAGGCTATTCCATGTGGCAGGTAGCACCAGAATCTTTCCATTGAGGAGTTCTGATACTTGATCGAAATCTGGGTTATTCATTAGACAACAAAAGCAGGCTCAGCAGTGCGATGTTAATAAGCTGTTCTAGTGAAGCTGGGTCCATGCGGAAGATCATGGGCTTGGTTCCCCAGTTGACTTGTGTATGGGGGATACTTACTGGTAGTCCCAACGGGCTGGGAAGGCTGGAGGAAGGGATCATATCACGTGACTTGTAAAGGGTGCTTGTCTTTCTCTTTTCTCTTAAACTCATGAAAGAAAAAATAAACGGTAAACAAACAAAAAATACGAGGAGTGGGTTGCCAACAATCCAGCCAGGGTAAAACTGTTCCAAGATCATTCCAGGTCTTTATTCCAGCATGATGTTTATAAAGACCAGATCAGGCCAGCATGTAGTACAAAACTTAAGGCCGCTGGATCCCACGTGACCAACTGCACGGTTTAAGTCCTGGAGCTTGTGACTCGAAATTCATGTGGGCTGCGTGTGCCTGCATGCCCGAAATCCCAAGAGAAGAGTGGAGAAGGGATTGCAGCATGACCATTCCTCCTGGGAGGTGATTTCTCACTTTCCCTTTCTTTCTCTCTCTTTTTCTGTCTTCAGATTGCACATGCCCTATAGCGAACAAAACAGCAAAATGCCAGACCTGGTTCCTGTTAGGCACTGTTCTAAAACAGGTCATGAGAACAAAAGATATACATACATCCCCAAAATAACCATTTTGGGAGCAAGACTAAAAGCCTATTCAGGACAAAAGTATTATTCATCTTCCAAGGGCATATTTCTGCTAAAGATAACAGAATTTACATTAGCCAATGGTTCATTTAACATTCCGGTCTGAACACTAGCTTTCATGTTAAGGTTGACTTAAATTTTTCTCTGAGAACAATAGATGGTTATTATGCTTATAAAAGTATTCTGGTGATTTTCCTAATGTGCTTAATAATGTGCTTCAAAGGTGAATTTAGGTTTCCACTATTAACATATTTTACATTTTTTACATATTTTACATTTCCTTCTTTACATTAAGAGGGGGAAAAAATCTTGATTTTTATTTGACACTCTGCAATTGTGGCGGGAACTGAGTGCTATGGGAATACATAGAAAGACCCTTCTCGAGACTGGGGGCAGATGGGAGTGAAAACAGGAAAGCCTTCCAAGACTGGGAATGACTGAGGGGTGAGTAGGAGTCAAGGGAGCCAGAGAAAGGAGGTCAGGAGACCGACACCAAGACAAGGTGGGGCAACGTTTGAGAAGTCTTAGGTACTAGAGAAGGAGGATGATTTCAAGAGGAGATGGCACTTTGACTGAAAGGTCATGGAGAGGGGGTATCATTTTGTTTGGGCAGTTTTGACATTTGTGCCTCTTTCATCATCGAAAGAAAATAAATCATTAGATTCTTATTTTTGAAAATTACTTGATAATTTGTAAAATGAACACTCTCACTCCATCTCCTATTCTCAACCGCAGATGAGCAGTGTGGAGGGATAGCTAGGATCAAAGTCGAATGAGTTGTATTCCACATCAAAGGCTAGGTAGCTAATAGACTATGTCAAAATGGACATAAAAACCTTGTATTTCCTAAGGTTTTAACATGAAGGTAGAATTCTCTGTGCCTAATATTGTGCCTGTTTTTGGCAGGTATACTCTATACATTTGATGAATGAATGAATGAATGAATGAATATGAGGAGACTGTGAAGAATTTTAATAAACTTTCTTAAGTCTCTCTTCTAATCCTCCCAACACCTCACGTAAGAGATTCAACTACCTCAATGAGATAATTTCAATAATATTATCTCATTTAATAATCATAACAATACCTAAAGTATATTATAAAATTTCTTTTTTGTAGACAATACCAAAATATTTCTATTTTATAGGAAATAGAAATTATACACTTGAGACCTAAACTCAAAGTCAATGATTAAAGGTCACAGATTAGGAGTAATTAAAAAAAGCCCCATAAACAAAACCAAAAAAACCTGAATTTTTAATTTAGGTCCATTGTCCAGTTCATTCATTCATTCAATAAAACATCTATTGAAGTATTAGTCTATAATTTCTCCTATTGAAACTTCAGTCTGTACAACCCATTGTTGAAACACTGAGTCATGGGAGGCTGTGAAAGCAGGTCTATTATTACCATTATAAAGCAGGTCCTATTTTTGACTAGAACTATTCTATTAGGCTGTCATAGGGTCATGACATATTTTTTCTTTGTTTTTCTGTGTAAAAATGCGTCATGACTTTTTCGATAACCTAATATAAACTGAACTAAAGGTTTTCAGGATTTGTCACAAATGAAGAATTATTTAGGGATTTGGGTTGATCGGTAGGATAATATTTCATCTTTTACTCTTCTAGGATTGTCTTCAGAGGCCTCAATCACTGAAAAAAGGTTATAGTGCCTCCCCTCAACCTCTCGTTTGTATTTTTTTAAAGAATGATTTATTTATAATTATTATTTTAAAATTTGCTGTAGGGTACATGCACTCACCAGAGAAAGACAGACAGAGGGAGGGTGAGCGAGCAAGCTGCTAGGTCTGAGATTCACACTGTGGCTGGCCATGTGGGAGTCCAGCACCTTACCCACTATACCACTTGCTGGCCCCCCTCATACTTTTTTTTTAACTTTTTCATCTTAATTATAAAATAAGTGTAATGTAGTTCATTAAATTTTGCTTTTCCTCCTGTGACTACTCATACTCTGTTTTTGTTTTTTTTGTGGTGCCCAACATCACATACTTTGCTCTTTGTTTAATTTGGTCTGGGACCACAGATGGCATCATGCCCTATTTGTGCACTTGTCAACTAAATCGGAAACCAGGGATCAGCCAAATAACTAAACCAGGGATCAGCCAATAAACTATAACTAAAGTCTATAATTCTATTCTTAAAGAGAGATTATATTCTCCTGGGCTTCAGAGAGACTACAACAAGCCACGGAGGGTTCCCCATTCCTACTCAAGGTGCATAGAATTGTCGATACAGTATGGTACTCACTGTGTCATTGGAGTGCCCTAGGAATTTTGTGAAAAAATTGTTATCTGTATATGTCAGTATAGAATATTTTGATAGATTTGAAGGTCAACTCTTTGAAGAGGTTCTCCCTGCCGCCAATGAGCCAGAAATGAACATTTTTGAAATGACATTCTTGCCATTTTGAAATCTGAGGCTTCATTAATTATTTTAAAATCAGTGGTAGGAACTGTATAATCTTATAATTGTAACCTACCAATAAAGCACTTTACTCTTTTTAAAGAAACATATTACAAGCAATTTGAAATATATAATTAATTGGCAATTAACTAGAAAGACTGCTAGACAACTAATACTCTGTTGTATAGATAAAGGGAGGCAAATCCCAAGTTACAAATTAAGTCTTGTGTTAAATTTCTTTTCTTTCTTGAGAGCACAAGGGAATTTGAACACAGAAATATTTTTAAACATCAGAATTATATATTGTGGAGGCAAAAAATGCAGATCGTTTCCTGACATTAGGCATGCAAAGTTAGATTTGAAATACTCTGACTCTGTGGATACACTCTTTAAAGATAGTATCCTGGGACCAGCAGTTAGCGTAATGGCTATGTCTCTGGACTCCTATGTAGTGAACTGTGGTTCAAGTACCAGACCCACTGGCTTAAACTCACGCCGGGCACATGAGCGTGAGTGCCCAAGATTCCGAGAGGAGAATGAAGGAGAAGGGATTGCGGTGTGGCCATCCCCATGGGGGGGTGATTTCTTGCTTTCTGTCTCTGTCTCTCTCTGTCTTTCTGGTGAGTGCACACACCCTATAGCAAAAACCTCTCAAAAAAAAAAAAAAGATAGTATTCTATTTCTGGTATTTTTTCCCGTTTGTTTATTTTGCTTTGGATTTTTATTTGAGGGGGGTGGTGTCAAAGACTTTAATAAGACTTGGGGAAGTCAATTGACTTACCCACTTCAGTTTCTCCATCTGTAAGACTAAATTCACAGAGACACACATTTTATGGTGGTTTAATCTTAAGCTCCGGAGTCAGAGGGATGTAGGCTGCTTTCCTGGCTCTGTCATTTTTTAACTGAATGACCATAGGTAAATCACTTCTCTGAATTTCAGTTTGTTAATCTACAAAACATGGATAACAATAGTACCTACTTCTAGGGGCATTTTTGGTTTTGTTTTGTGTTTTTAAGATTTTCGCCATAGGGCGTGTGTGCTCGCCAGAGAGAGACAGAGAGATAGTGAGAAGGAAAGTGAGAAATCATTCCCCAGAGGGGATGACCACACTGTAATCCCTTCTTTTGTCTTCTGGGATTTTGGGCATGCACACATATGAGTTTGGTGTGATTTTCAAGCTGCCAGGTCTGGGACTTGAACTATTGTTAGTCATGTGGGATTCCAGTTTCTTAATCACTACAACACCTACAGGCCCCTTCTAGTGTTCTTTTAAGAATGAGATGAGGGACCAGCAGATGATGTAATGGTTATGTTGGTGGACTCCCATGTAGTCGACTGCAGTTTGAGTCTTGGATCCAGTGGCTTAAAACTCATGCTGGACATGAGTGCATGGGTAACTAAAATCCTAAGAGGAGAATGGAGGAGGAAGGATTGTGGTGTGATTTCTCACTTTTTGTCTCTTTGTCTCTGCAAAAATCTCTTTAAGAAAAAAAAGAGTGCAATGAGATAATATAATTGAGCACAGAGCATAGTGCCAATATCTTATACATTGCATATATTCCATAAATAAAATTGTTTTACCAATTCACAGTAGTTGTTTTCATCAGAACTTTTCATCAACAGTTAGATCTGGACCAGCTTGTGGCATTTCAGTCAAGGCAGCTATATTCCACATAGGATTGTTCCAGTCCATTGTTCAAGACCCAGACTTAGTGACTTGGAAAACATGCCATTATCTGTGTGTGTGTGTGTGTGTTTATGCCCAAAATCACAAAAGGAGAACAGAGAAGGGACTGCAGTGTTGCCATCTCCCCAGGGGTGGGGGGGGGGGGTGTGTTTTCTCGCTTTTCCTCTCTCTCTCTCTCTCTCTCTCTCTCTCCCCCCTTTCAGAAAGCACACACACCCTGTAGCAAGTTAAAAAAAAAACAAAGTAAGATTCAAGTGAGATCTGTATCTTCACAATATCAGAAGTAACTGCCCCCACCCAGAATTTCCACTCAACTCTTTATTCACTCTTACTGACTACCATTTGATTTCCATAGTCAGAAATGACTATACTGGGACCAGCAGTTAGTATAGTGGCTATGTTGCTGAACTCCCATCTAGTTGACCATGGTTCGAGTCCTGGACCCAGTGGCTTAAACTCATGCCGGGCATGTGTGTGTGCATGCCCAAGATCTCTAGAGGAGAATGGAGGGGAAGGGACTGCAGTGTGGCCATCCCCCCTGAGGGGTGATTTCTTGCTTTCTGTCTCTCTCTGTCTTTCTGGTGAGCACATGGTCCCTATAGCAAAAACCTCTCTATCCCCCTCAAAAAAAAATAGCAAAATTTAAAAAGAAAGAGAAATATAAAAAAAAAAAAAAAGGAAATGACTACACATAAAAATATCTAAGCCTACTGTTCCCACTGGATTATAAATTTTAAAAGCCCAGGTGTTTTATATAATTCAATCTCAATCTATAATTACAGTGTCTGAATATAGTTACATTATCAGCAAAGATTAAATTTTAGTCAACAGTTGAGTCCCAGAAATCAATACATGCCATCGAATTGTACAGTAGAATGGCTGGAGGGGATTCTTTTCCCGACAGATCTCCAGTGGGGAGCCCAGCTACCCTAGGGTGGAAGCTGTGGAGGGGGGTAGTGTCATACATGGAGCTGTACGCACTTCAGGGTGAGAGCTCTCAAGGGGTAGGGAGAGGCCTTTGGCTTTGTTGATCTCAAGAAGGAAAGGAGCAGCTGGGACTCCCAATGTCAATGTGGTTGCTAAGGTCTTGTGTCTTCTTAGAGCTTCAGGCCCGCTTTTCCTCTATTTCTGCCTGCTCTTTCCAGAGGATATCTGTGATGAGATTATGAGACCTGAAATTTTGATTATGAGTTTGACTTCCGCTCTAAGTCTCTTCTTTTAAACACAACACTCACATACATGCATATGCACACACAAGCACATATTACTACACAATCCTCCTTCAGCATTAGTCTTGACCTGAGCTACAATTGAGTTCTTTCTAAGACCACCTTAATAGTGTGAAACTGCTTGGAAATAAAATTACAAAACTCTGTTGTGTGTCATGTTTACTGTAACGCATAGTTATATCCATTTTAGGAATAGGTGATACATTACATATTTTTTTTATATTACTTGAGGATAATGATTACTTCAGATCTTTTTGTTCATTTCTCTATGGTGTTCTAGAGTTTAGATATAGAAATAAGTCATCTAAAGATGTAAGCACAATTCGGTCAATTAAGTTCAGATCTCTTTTGAACTTCTGTTACATACAAACTGCTGAACTAGGCAATATTGGGGTTCACAAATGAGTAATGGGGCATGCTTTATGATCTCTGGGGAGGCCATAATTTTGCATCAATAGTACTGTCAAAGTGTATTTCTTAATGATTCCATCATACGTAGTATGTTTGATGGGATATAAAGCTGGTTATGCAAACATCAAAGCATCAAATCCTCTTTTGAAAAAAAGAAAGTGTTTGCATAAATAATAAAATGCTAGATTCTAAGACTTCTTTTTGACAATTCAAAACTGATAAATATGAAATCTACTCAATTAAAAAATTATAGGAAAGCCTAATTTATCTAATATTATCAAAGAATGAAAGGATCCATGCATTTTATTTTCCTAATAATGGAAACTTACATTTCTTTTTAAATGTTGAAGTATTGAAACCAGCAGTTAGTTTAAAGGCTATGTTGCTGGACTCCCATGTAGCCGACCACGGTTCGCGTCCCGGACCCGGTGGCTTAAACTCACGCCGGGCGCGTGTGTGTGCCTGCCCAAGATCCCGAGAAGAGAATGGAGGAGAAGGGATTGTGGCGTGGCCATCCCCCCGGTGGGTGATTTCTCACTTTCTGTCTCTCTGTCTCTCTCTCTGTCTGGCGGGCGCATGTGCCCTATATCAAAAACAAAACAAAACAAAAAAACTCTCAAAAAAAAAGATCATCCTCAAATCTGTAAGACTTGGAGCATGTATTACTCAAGATAATGTGGATTTTACGTGTCTGAGTGAATTTTCCTCACTTGGGCAGAAGTACACAAATCCTAGGTTTAAGGGGACAAAATTTAGATTATGTCTCTTGACGGGGCTGTGACGAGGTTACGTGGAGAAAAGCATGTGGGGTGGGAAATAGTGTCACAACCATTTTATAAATATAATGTGAGTGGCCATTTCTTCTTGTTATTGAGCTTCCTTTTGTAGACTTCCCACATACTTAGGTACAGTTTCTGCTCTAAAATAACAATCCAAATAAACTAGCTTTCAAAAATTGAATGTAAAATCTGAATATGCAGTCAATCTGGGTGAGGCTTGTCTAGTGAATAGGGCGACTGATCTTTAACACATCCACTTTATGGTCTTCTTTGTGTGTTTTGTTTGTTTGTTTGTTTGTTTTGCTCATTCTTTCCCTCCAGTAAAGGTGTCTGGATGTCATAGACTGAACTGTGTGTTAGCAGTATCCAGCCCGGGTTCACATGTTAAAGGTCTAACCCCCAATGTGACTTTACTTGGAGATAAGATCTTTATAGAGATCATTAAGGTTAAATGACGTCATAAGAGGAGGACTAATCTAATAGGATGAATATACTTATAAGAAGAGGAAGAGACCACACGGATGTGTTGGAACAACGGAAAGGTCATGTGAAGGCAGAGAGACTGTGGCTGTCCACAAGCCAAGGAGAGAAGCCTCTAGAGGAACCCAACCTGATTTCACCTTGATCTTGGGTCTCCACCCTCCAGAGCTGTGAGGAAATGCATTTCTGGTGCTTGAGTTTTCCAGTCTGTGGTATTTTGTAGACTCATCCTCAGACAATTCCTCAGAATATGTGGTCTTACTCCAACAGCTCCTTTGGCTCACTCCAGATACTCACATATTTCTATGCAGTTGGGTATGCTATTTCTTTTATCTAGAGAGTTCTATCCTCCCTTTCTGAGCCTATTAACTCTTCATCTCTGCATTTTATTTAACCACCCAGGCAGCATTAATTGCTCTATTCCTGTGCACATATCTTGTAATTTTGGACAATAGCTATCCCTTGAGCCTTTCGCTTGTTATCAAATGAGATGTTTGAGGGAGGGACTATATCCTGGTCCCCACAGTTTCTAGCCCAGCACCTGACACTTAGTAGGTTCTCAATATATGTTTGCTGGTTTAATATATTATATTTAGAAACCTATAAAATTTAAGACCTTAATGATGACTTAATCCAGACTCTCATTTTATAAGCAAAGAAAATATAGTCTGTTAAGGTTGTTTCAGACAGATATTCCAAAGCAAATCACCACTGCTCTCCTAGTTAGTAAAAAAAAGGCTCCAGGAAGGTAGTAATTTAGGAGATGATTGAACAATTGAAAAGGCATGAGCTCATAGAGCTCAGAGAGAATGTGCTACAGACATTCTCGGTGGGGCATCTGAGGTTTGGAGACAAGACGGCTGGCTGAATAGAGACCTGAACTGGTGTGTGTGTGTGTGTGTGTGTGTGTTAAAAATCAATTTTCATGACTGGGAAGATCCGTTCACAAATTTTCAAAGTAATAGCACATTAAATTATGTTATTTTTATTGTCTCTCTCTCTCTCTCTCTCAATTTTCCCTGCCTAATTTTTGACACATAGGTTAGAAACATGACAGTACTTTATTTGAATATAGGTTCCTTTATTTTCAGAGTAAAGCAGTTAGAATCATGCTGCATATATATTCTGGTCTTTGGTAACTGTCTATAAGCTCAAATAAGACAAGAACATGTATCCTCTTAGTATTCCCACTCTACATTCCTTGAGTCAGAGCAAAGATACTGAGCTCCGCCTTGCAGTTCCTTTTCCAGGACAAATTTCCAGCCATAGGTGGGGCTACTGTCTTTTTTCCCTTCTCCATCTTCCTTTAGAAATATGTTCCATTCAATCCATGGGGGAAAAATGTGATGGAGTGTGAGAGTATGATTATTTTCTTGTCTCCTACTATATATTGACAATTTGGACTCCAGAAAATAATATTTGCTTTCAGTTTTTTGAATAGCAAGCAAACATCAGAAATAGCACAAAAGAAGTTAAACTCCCATGTTTTCAGTAGGTGATAATGACAGTAATAGTTTCAACACATAAGCAACAACACATGGGGTTGTTGGGAGACTTTAGTCAGGTGATTTAGTGAAGAGCTTAGTTCTATGCCCAGAGCTTTGCAAGCGCTGACAAGACTGTAACATATTAGCTGTAAACATTGGCATGTGATCCTATCCAGCAGTATCAACTTCCAGGAGTGTGAATTTGGAATACTTACTTACCTTTAGGAACCTCAGTTTCCATCTCTGGAATGAGGGTAACAATGTCTTTCTGTGGGGTTGTAGTAACCACAAGAGGGAAGGATAACATTAATCAGGCACTTTACAAAGGTAGGTTTTCTTTCATCAAGGATATACTTGAATTCTTACTCCTAACTTTTTATTATTTTTTTAAATTTCCTAATGACTTTGGACACAAGATATTAGGTCTTTAGAGCTAATTTTTTCTCACAGGAAGTGAGAGGTTGGACCAAGTGTTGTGGAACTGTACACTTCATAGCAAAAGGAGACCCCCCCTCAATAATAACT
>NW_006159700.1:1855438-1866022 GCF_000334495.1 Tupaia belangeri chinensis
CCAGACAGAGACAGACAGAGAGACAGAAAGCGAGAAATCACCCCCCAGGGGGGATGGCCACGCTGCAATCCCTTGTCCTCCATTCTCCTCTCGGGATCTTGGGCACGCACGCACATGTGCCCAGTGTGAGTTTTAAGCCACCAGTTCAGGACGCAACCACGGTCAATTACGTGGGAGTCCAGCGACATAGCCATTACGCTAATTGCTGGTCCCCAGGGTTAACCTTTTGAAAGAACTTCACAATAGGATTTTTAAAAAAAAATCAGTGAAAGTTGAAATGCAGGAATGTTGAAAGCAGGAGTGTCAAACTGCAATTTGACTGCTTGTGTTGCTCAGGCCTGGGAATTGCTTTATCTCCACCCAAACCGAAACTTCCAGAAGTGACCCTATTTTCCTATGTATGTTTGAGAAAAAATGGTAAATTTCCAGTGTCTCAAATCCTATTTTGCCCTAAGTACACAAGAATTAGAGGATAGCTAATGAACACAGATTAGATGGTATGTGAAGCACACATTGTCTTCAGTGATGGGAAGAAAATTCCTTAAGAATTATGGTTTTCTAGAATTTGAAGGGGACTTAATATTAGAATGAAGAAAAAAGCTTTTGAAAAGCAAGAGTGTCCCTCTAAAAAGGGCACTGAAGCGAAAAAGGAAACGGCAGTGGGAAAGGAGAGGATGGGGGTGGAAGATGATTCAGCCTGTGGGGGCTGGGGTGAGTTCTGTGGGCAGGGCTGTCTAAGTGCGAAGAAGGCAGGCGGTTATGACTAGCATTGAATGGGAGATAATTAAGAACAAGTTGGTACCAGTAACTGCCAGGGGAGGGAAGAGAATATGTCCAGGGGGAAAAAAAAAAGCAGTTCTTTATTTCCCTGCTGAATTAAAACACCTACCCATTTGGGGCTTGAGAATTTCATTTTGAAATTAAATATATATATATATTTGCTACACATAGGTGCAGATAAGTGTGAAATTTTTCATGCCTATTTCTAATGACATGCTGAGCAAGAGTTTCAAAATGGTAAAACTGCTGGGCATTTTTTTTTTTTTTTAGCCAGAAACATGTATTTTTAAATATCAGTCATTCCTTAAAGAAAAAGTATTACTTTTTAAAGTTGTGCACAAGTTATCAAGTTTCAGTTTGGGATCAGCTACACATATACCTTTCTGAATCGTTCGTGAGAAAGGACTGAAAATGCACCGCTTCTACCTTCCTTTAAATAGCGTGTTCGATTGAAGAGCATTATAATTAAACTGCATCAAGTGTCACTGCAGAGAAGCTTCTAAATTATGGGTCTGAGTGGGGGTGATTTGATTGCTTGACAATCAAAACCAGAAGATGTTCACATATGCATAACCCAGGCTTACTGTAATTATATCAGATGCAGAAGAAGTGGGAGGGATAGGTGTAGCTTTGAATTCAATAATCACTTGTTTATCACCCATTCCAAAAAAAAAAAGTAGAGAAGCTATTCATAAACACTCCAGGGATGCATATTCACAGAGTGGTTTATATAAGAAAAGACATTAGCAAGTAATCAGTTCTTTCCTTTCAGTGTCTCAGAAATAAGTGTGAAAAAAATGCCCATGGATATCCTAAAAGGACTCTGAAAATGTAGAAACTAGTACC
Organism: Tupaia belangeri chinensis; assembly: GCF_000334495.1. Lineage (NCBI taxonomy): Eukaryota > Metazoa > Chordata > Mammalia > Scandentia > Tupaiidae > Tupaia > Tupaia belangeri. The sequence goes on from NW_006159700.1 coordinate 1,857,065, forward strand.
TTTAACTATCCATCAGGTATTTTACTTCAAACCTAATGTCAGAGGCCAGCAGGAGGCATGGTGGTTAGGGTGGCTGGATCCCATGTGGCTGATGGCACAGATCCAGTCCTGGACCCATCCTAATCCTGGACCTAGGAGCTTGAGAAACACTCTGGGCATGTGTGTATGCGTGCTCAAAATTCCAAGGGGAGAATGGAGGAGGGATTGTAGCATGGTCATCTCTCTCACTAGGGGGTGCTCTCTCACTTTCCCTTTCCTTCTCCCTCTCCTTTCTCTCTGGTAACACTTTCACCCTATAGCAAATTTAAAACCACAGGGCCAGCAAGTGGAATTTTGGTTAAGGTGCTGGACTTCCACATGGCTGACCATGGTTTGAGTCCTGGACTTGAAAATCATACCAGGCTTGAAAATCATGCCAGGTACATGTATGTGCATGCCCAACATTCCAGGAAAACAATGCAGGAAAAAGAATTGTGGCATGGCCATCCCCCGGGGGTTGATTTCTCACTTTCCCTCACCATCTCTCTGTCTCCGCAAGCGCTTGCACCCAATGGCAAAAACAAAACAGCAAAAATAATGTCAGAAGTGATGTTCATAAAGGTCCTGAAATCAACTTGTTCCAGCATTTTGCTAGTTCTCTACTATCCTGAAAGTCCCCTTTCTCCCTCAGATAGGAAGGAATAGTTAGGGGCTGCTATCAGAATGCCACTCAGGCTATTCAGAACTTTTCCTGCCCCCTCCCTTTTAAAATAGTTTTCTGTTATAGGGAACGTGCGCTCACCAGAGAGCCAGAAAGCAAGAAATCACCTCCCAGGGGAGATGGCCACACCATAATCCCTTCTCCTCCATCTTCCTCTCAGGATTTTGGGTATGCATACACATGTGCCTGACCTAAGTTTTAAGCTGCCAGATCCAGGGCAGGAACCACAGTTAACTACTGGGAGTCCAGCCACATAAACGTTATGCCATCTGCTAGTCTCAGAACATTTTCTGCCTCTTACAGAACTCAAAAGGATGTCTCCTGAAAAGAAGCTGAGAATTCAAAACTATACTAGCACCTCCACAAAGCATTGGCACCTCTACAAAAGTGTTAGATGCCCTGTCAGGTAGGACACTTTAGAGGAAGCAAACTCTTGGCTGGGAAATAGACAACCCTGAGAGCTGTCAGGTTGACAATGAAGGCAGGATGTTTTTCATTATCCTTGCCCATGTGAAAAACTAAGATCATAAACTAAATATTAATACATGTGTGTAAGCAGAATTATTCCATAGTCCATAGCCTTCTGAATTGATGCTTTCCTTACCATTAAACTAAAAATAGTAATCTACTTCATAGACTTATTAAAAAGAGCAATCCATCTCATTTGATGAAGAAAGCCCAGTATTTTCCTCTAATCTTCAGATTTCTGGAGCTTTTCCTTCTCCTGGGTATTTTCATTCCAGATTTACACTCCTGGCTTTGTGTATTAATAAAGAATTTTTTTCATAGGTAAATGAATAAGAAGGAGAATATATTCTAGAACTATTGGGTAGTTTAAGAATAGGGTTAAGTGACTCTTTCTAGAGACAGAGATTTTTAGACAAATTTACACAAAGTGTATGATTTCATAGAATGGACCTCTAGATGCCAGTCATAGACTTTCTGGGTTTTTTTGAGAGATTTTTTTCTATAGGGCACATGCACTTGCCATGCCCTATAGAGACAGAGAGACAGTAAGTGAGAAATCACCCCCTAAGGGGGATGGCCACACCACAATCCTTCCTCCATTCTTCTCTCAGGATTTTGGGCACACACGCACACATGCCCTGCGTGAGTTTTAAGCTGCTGGGTCCAGGCTTCAAACTGTGGTTGACTACGTGGGAGTCCAGTGACACAACCATTACACCATCTGCTGGTCCCATAAATGTTTTTCATTTCAATAAGAGAAAATACCTCTATGAGTCAGAGATATCAAAAGACGGTCTAAAAGTTCTTGAGATGCAGTGAGACTTTCACCTCTGGAGGTGTCCAGGTACTCAACTGCTATATGAATTTGAGATCTCCTTCCAGAAGCTGAGCCTGAGATGAAGAGTCACAGATAAGTAGATTTTGGGGGAGTTGACTTCAGGAAAGGCTGGTAGAGAATAGGAAAGTGGGACAAGGAAAGGATGCTGGAAGTAAAGGATACATTGTCCCATCAGAGCCCATTGTGGTACCAAGTATTCTAATCTCACTCTTAAATGTAAACTCTGTCTTTAGTCACCCTCCAGTGGGCTGAGGAAGCTAGGAAATATATATATACAATTAAATTATATAAGTTTATTTATTTATTTCATGAGAGATCTATACCATCCTCAATAGGGTCTTGACACCAAGATCCATCCCACAGCCTTCAGTCAGCCCCTGATCATGGGTACACATTTGTCTGGCATACTCCAAGAGGTCTGCAAACTTGAATCAGGAGCCCTTCCAGTGTGAGATTGTCTCACAGACCATGGCATTTTACTGTCGCACCTTTGTCTGTCCCCAGGAGCTGAGATAGATACACAAATTTTCATCAATTGAGAAGCTGCTCTTGGAAGGCCATTCTAATCCCCTGCCACTTTTCTGCCTACCTACCTGGTGGGAGCTCAGCATAGCAGTAGGGGTTCAGGAAGTCCTGTAGCATACCAGCAGGTGGCACAATGATTAAGGTAGCTGGATACCACATGGTCAACTGCACCTTTCAAGTCCCAGACCTGGTGACTTCAATAATATGCCAGGTGGATATGCTTGTGTGTCCAAAATCCTGAGAGAAGAACAGAGGAAAAGGGATCACGGCATGGCTATCCCCCTAGGAGGTGCGTTTTTTACTTTCCATCTCTCTCTCTCCCTCTGTTTTTCTCTCTCTCACATGTGTCCTGTAGCAAATTATAAAAGAAAATTAAAGAAAGGAGAAAGAAAGAAAAAAAGAAGGAAAATTAGAAATCTTGTAGCAAAGATGTGCTGTGCCAGAAGCTAGAAGCTAGGTTGGCACACATTGACCGGGTAAGAGTGCAAAGATATAGGTCAAGGTGGGACCAGCAGTTAGCGTAATGGCTATGTCGCTGAACTCCCACGTTGCCGACCGTGGTTCAAGTCCTGGACTCGGTGGTTTAAACTAACGCTGGGCATGTGTGCTGGCATGCCCAGGATCCTGAGAGGAGAATGGAGGAGAAGGGATGCCAATGTGGCCATCCCCCCTGGGGAGTGATTTCTCTCTTTCTGTCTCTCTGTCTCTCTCTGTCTTTCTAGCAAGCACACGTGCTCTCTAGCAAAAAAAAAAAAAAAAGATATAGGTCAGGGTCTTAGGAATGAGGAGTCCAGGAGTTATACTAGCTTAGAACTTGGGAAAGCTAATTAGAAAAGAAAAGAAATGTCAATTGATGATTCAATGATTGAATCAAGCCCAGATAAATTTATTTATTGGTTTTACACAGTGTTTGTTTTTCAAATTGAATTTGAATGATAACAGCAACCAGTAGACTCTCTCAGACGTCACCACTCTCTCCTAGCTAGCTTCACACACATTTTTTTCTTTTTCTTTCTTCATCTTCTTTGTGTGTGTGTGTGTGTGTGTGTGTGTGTGTGTGTGTGTTTGTCATAGGGCACATGTGCACACCAGAAAAAGACAGAGAGAGGGAAAGTGAGAAGTTAGGCCCCCAGAAAAATTGCTACGCTGCAATGCTCTCTTCTCCAGAGATCTTGGGCATGCATGTTTTTCAAGTCACTGTGTTCAAAATGTGAACTATGCACTTGGCCATGTAGGATCCAGCACCTTTACCACTACATCACCTTCTTTGCACATTTATACTGCCTGTTGGCTCTGGACTTTGCACCCTGGGGAAAATTCAAATCTAAGAAGACATAGTGCCGGGGTCCAGCCTCGGTGGGGGTGGGTTGACTTGTTGGAGGCGGTGCTGGAAAGAAAGACTGAGGCCTTGGTGCCTTTTTTGTGCATGTCCTGAGCCCGACACTCTCAGAGATTGCTCTCTGAAGACTGACAACTGCTAGGAATCATCGTGCCTTTTTATTGAAAATGTGATACATGCAAGTAAATGGGTGAGGGGCTACATGTTCTAATTATCAGCTCATAAAGTTTTAACAATAGGGATCATACATTTCCTTCAGGATTTGATTAAGGGCAGGTCTATTAATCATCAATACAGTTCAACAATTGTTTGATTGATGAAAGCAGGTTCTTGGGAACTTCAAAGAGTGCAGTTTCAGGAAACAGTTCCAGTAAGCAGAGTTAATTATCAGCTGATGTTCGGCAGCAGCCATCTTGTGATTACTAAAAGAAAATTTCAAGTATAGATATTAGTTCTTAGGGATCTCAATAAAGAATGATATTTATATAATTCTATAGGAATCTAAAATTTAATTAAAGGAATCCTAATATATCTATCTATTGTAAAGGGATGAGCCTACTGTTCACTTGGTGAGAATAAGGGGATACTCTAAACAGCTTCTCCAACTAGCAGTACCATTTTTTCTTAAGTCAAAAGCAAAATGACTAACAAGTTAATGAAAAACTTTAAAATGGGTTTATGGTACCTAAGTGTTTTGTTGTGGATTCAATTGTGTAGCCTATGGTACCACTGTTATGTATTTTGTTAGAACATTAATTACCATGGGGCAAAAGTGTCCTGGGCCAGTTTTGGCCTAATCCTATTGTATGTAAAAATGTTATTAATATTAAATGTGTCTTGAAGGGCCTTCCAAAGGTCAAGAAGATTTCTGCCTAGATAGAACTTCAGCACACCCTCCATTGTGATTGCAGGGATGAAGCATTGTAATTAACAGTAGGTGGTCAGGACAAAAGGGAGCGGTCAGGGGACTTTCAGGAAATCTTACCACATACTCAAGATGTATGAGAGAGTTATGTAATTCTTCTATAGTAGTATATCAGAGAGTCAGTGGGGGGTCGCTTCCCAGCAAGGCTACCACAGTCTCTGGAGCATACAACAAGCGGCCTTGCCAACATACTGAGTTGACCCAAACTTTGCTCATAGGTTGGGGGAGGGGGGCATACAGCAGCGGCCTTGCCAACGTGCTGAGCCGACCAAGGTTGTGCTTAAAGGTCAAAGGCTCAAACAGATCCTGGGGCCCCACTGGGTCAGACTCCTCCAATAGAGGGTCTGCATAAGGCCATTACCAACTGCGAAATTCTATGATGCTTTGACTAGATAAGCTCTAAAACTCCTTTTGGCAATAACGTTCTATGATCTAATAACATGCTGCCTTTAAAGTTATGGTTGCAAGTTCCTAAAGGCAATTTCATAGGCATATAACTACTTTTGATTGTCTGGAATAAAAGTATGGTTTTCTAACTAATACATAGAGCGATGTTCATGTATACATGTACTACCACTACTATTTGTACTATGTAAGTATCATTTAGGCCAACACATCAGAATAGATTACCAATGGAGAAATTACTTTGAATTCCACAGGTTTGATTTAGGGTTTACATTCACATTTCAATGAACGTTTTAAGACAAGCATAAACATTGATACTCACCCACTTAGCCTTAGAGAAGAAGGAAAGATGACCTTGGCAGAGATCATTAAAACTAAAGAAGAGTGCAGGAAGGGAAATTTGGGAAAAAATGGAGAAGCGAGACATTTGTGGGACACAGATGTGATTTGTTGCCTCAAAAGCTATGTACCATAAGATGCCACTGCTGTAACTGGGGCCTCTTAGCCAAACTGACTGCATCTTGTTAAAATCAAAAATTGTTTTTCCTCTCATCCTGATACACTTCAAGGTTTCTCACAGGAACTCCAGGTAGACAAATGGCTGACCAGAAGCTTGAAACAGTGAAGGACGCTCTGGCCCAGAACCTGAAACTTCTGTTTTTGATCATTTGATTGTATCCCTTAGCTAAGAGTGAAACTCCCATCCCCAGGACAAAGTATTTTATTGTGCCCCTAGATAAACATTAACCTGATCTATGCTTTTCTATAGATGGCTGTTAATCACATAGCAGCTCCCTTCCCCTGTAAATACTTCTGTAAGAAGATATTCTTACATTCTTCCTGGTGTAGCCACACTGTAATAAATTTCCCTTTCTTCTCTCATCTACATGTTTGCCTCTCTCTGTTATGTTGGGCAGCAAGGAGTTGGACCTGCTCTGGGTTACTGGACGAAGGGTGAAGAGCCCCTTGTCTGACATTTCTTTTTTTTCTTTTGGAGAGGTTTTTGTTATAGGGTGCATGTGCTTGCCAGAAAGACAGTGAGAGGGACAGAAAGATAGAAAGTGAGAAATCACTCCCCAGGGGGGATGGCCACGCTTCAATCCTTTCTTTTCCATTCTCCTCTCAGGATCTTGGGCACACACGCACATGCATCTGGCATGAGTTTAAGCCACTGGGTCCGGGACGCAAACCACGGTCGGCTATGTAGGAGTTCAGCGACATAGCCATTACTCTAACTGCTGGTCCCCCTTGTCTGACATTTCTACAACATACTAGAAAAGGCAAAACTATAGTGTCAGAAATTAAAGAGGTGGTTGCCAGGGGTCAGGAGAAAAGTTGAGTACAAATGAATACTGGGGACTTTTGATGATGGTGGGAATCTGTCTTTCCTGTGAGGAGTTATAGTCCTGTACACGGTGTCAAATCTTATTAAACTTCATAATGAAAAACGTGAACTTGTTTTACATTCTATATACATACATGTACGTATAAAATCTCAATAAATCTGAACTTTTAAAAAATCTAAAGGAACCAGCAGTTAGTGTAATGGCTATGTTTTTGGACTCCCACGTAGTCGACTGTGGTTCGAGTCCCTGACCTAGTGGCTTAAACTCACACCGGGCACGTGTGCATGTGTGCCCAAGATCCCGAGAGGAGAATTGGAGGAGAAAGGATTGTGGTGTGGCCATCCCCCCGAGGGGTGATTTCTCGCTTTCTGTCTCTCTGTCTCTCTGTCTCTCTCTGTCTGTCTGGCAAGCACATGTGTCCTATAGCAAGAAAAAAACCTCTCCAAAAATAAAGAAAAAAGAAGAAAAAAATCAAAACAACAGCCACAAGAACAAATACAAACAAAGGTCCTAGGCCTCTGGAACTCTCCTTGACTGCTACTACTAAGGCACCTTCCCCAGCATCTAGAGAAATCCAGTGAGGTTGGCTAGGATGTATTGTGAGAGGAGAACATTTAGTTCTCCCTGAGCCTAAATGACCTCCTCCTTTCAGTTATTGCAAATTCTCCTTGCTCCTCAAATATGATTTAACAGGTCAATGGATGAAATAAGGTTTATTTTGTTGTTGCTTTCAATTTCCGGCAATAATATCTGCCTTAGTCTTTTTTCCTTCAGTGTTTTTCCCTAGGCCCTGGCTCAGAATTCCTATTTTATTATCGCAACATATTTGTCCCTTTACTTACTTAAAGGCAATTTACAGTGGCTTTCTATAATTCCCAAGCGAATTCCTACACTGTAAGAACCATAATCCTATAGGGAAGATGTCTTAGTTTGATAGAGCCTGGAGGCCTCTGAGATTCTACTTTGAAAGCTGAAGAGCTTGTTCTTGCCTGTCAGACCCATTTCTCTTCTCTTGGCTCCCTGGCACAGCACATTCCTGAAGGACCTTGACCTAGATGCTCCTGTGGATAAGCTGCTGTCTGGATGTAGTTACATCTGGGGCAGCTGTTCAAAAGCGCTAATCTGGGGACCAACGAGCCCAGGGACAAGTGGCATGTGCCTTTTGCATTTCCCTAATTGACAAGGGAGAGCACTTCCTCTCTGGAGCAGGGGTGAGGGAACAGGATGATTATAAAAATCTGGGGTGGCCTGGACGTTTCTGTCTCCCTGAAGCATCCAGTGCATACCAGGTGCTTGATGGCTGTCAATTATTTGATCGATGAACCTACTCCTCTCTGTGCTGAGAACCTCCTTTCTCTACTTCTTCCAAGTAACTAGTCCTCTCGCATAATTCTGGTTCACACCCTCATGTTCCAAGTTCAGCCCTGGCTCCCCACCACCCTGAAAGCCTGCTAGGAGCTGCTGCTTTGAGCTTCCCTAAGACCTGCTTACATCACAGCCTAGCCACTCTGTGTTTTAATTGCATCTTGATTTCTCAGCCTTTCCCCTCCTACTCTTCCTTCCCGACATGAGACTATGAGTCTTTAGAGGGCAAAGCTTTTATCTCGTGGATTTTTCCCTCTATCTGGAACATTACATATTCCTTATAAATGTTTGCCAATGAATAAATAAGAATTAGTTCATGCTGCTTTTGGAAGCCTGTCTTATCTGTTGGAAATGATTTCAATTGCAAGTAAAATAAAACTTGCTAACTTGCATTGGCTTATATAGATAGATATTGCTTTTTCTGGCTTAACAAAAAGCTTAAAGAAAAGTAGCTGCTGGTTTTGGTTTTGAGGTGCAAGTGATTAGGGCCAGGGGCTTCTTGACTCACTTGACCTTTCCTTCACGATCTAAGATGGTTTTGAAGCACTTGAGTTTTGAGGTTAGGCAAAAGGAGTTATATCTATCGTATTCAGCGCTTTATTGCCACATAACTAATTGCCATAATTGCAGCAGCTTAGAAAACAAAATTATTATCTCACAGTTCTATAGGTCAGGAGCCTAGTTATTGGATCACCGAGTTTTCTGCTTAAGAAATCAGCAGGCTACAATCTAGGTGTCACCTAGAGCTGACTGTAGGCTGAGACTCAGTGTTCTCTTTCTTTTTATTTTTCATTTTTAAAAAGATTACAAGAGGGACCCACAGATGGGATGGCCATGCTACAATCCCTTCTCCTCCATTCTCTTCTCAGGATCTTGGGCACACACGCACATGTGCCCGGCATGAGTTTAAGCCACCAGGTCCGGGACTCAAACTGCAGTTGACTACACGGGAGTCCAGCAACATAGCCATTACACCAACTGCTGGTCCTACAAAAAATACTTTTTTTTTTTTTTTTTTTGGAGATTTTTCCCTTTGGGGGGGGGGGG
>NW_006159700.1:1866085-1868117 GCF_000334495.1 Tupaia belangeri chinensis
CCGCAATCCCTTCTCCTCCATTCTCCTCTCGGGATCTTGGGCACGCACGCACACGCGCCCGGCGTGAGTTTTAAGCCACCGGGTCCGGGACACGAACCGCGGTCGACTACGTGGGAGTCCAGCGACATAGCCATTACGCTAACTACTGGTTCCCAAAATACTTTTAAAAAAATATTATGAGATCCTTCATGAAAGACCATCTTAACAAACTTTCTGTAACAAGTCATTTTATCAATATTTTTTCTATTGAAAATGACTCTGAGAGAACAAAAACATCAACAGAACATGTGATGATCACAGTCTCAAGTAGTAAGTAGAGAGAGCTAGAAAGTAAATGCATATCGATTTACTTTGCATGTGAAACTACTTCTCATACCAGTGATTCTTTTTGTAAAACTTTTTAAAAGAATTATTTTATTTAACTTTATTTATTTAAATTTGACCAGAGAGGGACAGAGTTAAGGAAGGAGAGAGAGAAAGTGAGAAAGCACGCTGCCAGGCCCAAAACTCGAACCGTGGTTGGCCATGTGGGAGTCCAGTGTCCTTAACCACACCACATGCTGACTCCATACCAGTGGTTTTTTTTTTTTTAACGTTTAGCACCATTTATTAAGTGATCTAGCTGTTATTGGAGCTGCTGCGTGTCAGCCTGTTCTTAAAACATAAATGTTCTTCCACTTCCTCTTGCCCAGGACAGAAACAACTTCCAAGTGGCACACCAACAGAACAAGAGACTCTGATGATGCCAACTTCGATGATGGTGCCATCCTGAGAGGAAGAGGGTCATGGCACATTCAACTGTGGCTTCCAGAGGTTTTGAAGAAGGAGCCTTTGGGAGCCCAGCCTGCCATGCATTTTGATGCTGTCAGTGTGAGTTTTGTATTCCATAATGGTGTTGAGCGGTAGGTTAAGCACTCGCCGAAGTGTATCCCTGATTTGGGCTGTGGTAGCTTGGTTGCTGGCAGTCTTAATCCAAATTGAAATGATGTCCTCCTGAAAGTGGACAGAGACCACAGCCCCACAAATCTTCTCCCCAACCATGAACTGTTCCTCCAACATGGCCAGGATGAGATTCTTCCAGCAACAGGAAGCCAAGCCCTTCCACAGCCCAATAATCCACTTGCCACCATTTTTATTTGCATCATCCTCCCACATGGGTTTAATTCCTTCTTTGAAGAGATGGAAGTCACTGTGGCCTGTCAGGCCCCCGGGACATACCATGTGGCTAAACCTCCAGAACTGCCCCACAGAGGTGAAGGTGCCAATCTGTTTAATACTCTGTCCGTAGCTCTGTGAACTCGTGAGACGCCGGGGGTCCTCCTGGAGTTCCAGAAAGTATAGTTGCACTGCAGGGGATGCTCTACTGGTCCGGGGACGACAGCCTTCCTCTTGCTGCTGCCCTGACTCTTGTTCCCGTCTACTTTTTCCTTCTCACCTTCCTTCTGTGTGCAGTTTTCTTCATTCTAATCTTGGTCCCCACTGTCATCATCTTTCAAGGCATCGAACTTATTTATCCTATCACCACCTCTGTTGCCACTGCCTCATGACGTCCCCATACCAGTGATTCTTAACATTATGGACATTCACCTCACAATCAGAATATACCAAACATTTTGTATTTAGTTTCACTTGTTCATGGCCCTCCCGAAGCCATGGACCCTATTTTCAAAGTGGTAGTAGTTTCCAGAAACTGACTCATTTTCTCATTTATATCCCAGAAATGCCACCGTCTCACAATCATCAATTTATTTTGTAAGTCAATCAATGTACTGGTTTAAGACTATCCTGAACAGGGAACCAGCAGTTAGCATAATGGCTATGTCGCTGGATTCCCACGTAGTTGACCGTGGTTCGCGTCCCAGACCCGGTGGCTTAGAACTCACGCCAGGCGCGTGTGCGTGCGTGCCCAGGATCCTGAGAGGAGAAGGGATTGTGGTGTGACCATCCCCCCTGGGGGGTGATTTCTCACTTTCTGTCTCTATGTCTCTCTCTGGCGAGCGCATGCGCCCTATAGCGAAAAACCTCTCAAAAA
>NW_006159700.1:1868917-1880033 GCF_000334495.1 Tupaia belangeri chinensis
AAAAACCTCTCAAAAAAAAAAAAAAAAAAAAAAGACTATCCCGAACACAAATGTATCTGTCTTGAAAACATTTTATTAAACCTTTAATAGCTCTTCCTACTTCTTAAGTTTAAAAACTTTTTTCAAGTATTTCTATCGCATTAGAAATAAATTTATACCGAAGTTACGTTCCTTGGTGTAAAGAAATACAAATAAAAGTTCATTAATATTTAAAATCAAAGAACTTTACTACCAAAACTTTACATATCTCAAGAGCACAACAAATTCTACACACACTATGACCATGTAGCTATTTCAATATTTTGGGGAATGATGAACAATTATTAGCCTGTCTATGGCTTAGAATCTACTTCCATGCTTGTTTCTTGAGCTTCTTCCACCTCTGAGAGCTTTTCATCATTTTCCAACGTTTGCTGAAGTTCATGGATGGTACTAAGAAGAACACAAAACTGTTTGCGTCTCGATTCCAGCTTATCTTCCACACTTTCTTTAATATGTGAAAGATGCTCTAATTCTTTTCCCAGAGCTTCTAGCTCCTTTACTGTCTTGTGCCTGTCTGGATGACACTGGATCACTTTTGCCAAAACGTCATATTCTTGGCGATTTTTTCGTATTCGTTTTGCTTGAAGAATTTGCTTTTGGCACTCAGCAATTTTTTCATGTGCTCCAGCAATGCTCCATTCTATTTTTTTGTAAATTGTTTCATAATTTTTCATTTCTCTGAGATTCCTATCATGCACCAACAAAGTTTTGTGCATCGAAAATTCACACTGAGACAGTGTGCTCAATATGCGTTGGTATTGGCTATATCCCTCATCTTGGGATCCAGATTTGCACCATTCAAAGAAACTCTTCACTAGCAGATTGATTCTCCGATCATCTCCAGTACCATCTCCGTCAATTAGGAGACGCTTCCGTAGGATTTTGTCATCAGCCATGGCTCCCATGGCACACACAGTGGTGGCAGTGCAAGCCTTAGGGTTTTCTTTCAAGCTTACTAGTTGTTGGCGAAATTCAGTTCCTGGGGCTGAGTCGTCAGCTGCTACAGGCTACTCCAAGGTTCTGGGCTGTTGGCTTTGTTCTTGAGGACAACAGGAAATCCTCTTGCTTTTAAAAGACTCCTCAGATTAAGTTAGGTGATTAGGTTATCAGGATAATCTCCCTTTTGATGGAAAGTTCGTTGATTGCTAACCTAATCACAGGGGTAATGAGCCCAGGGTTCTGCCTGTACACGAGGGAAGGAGATGATACCAGATGCATTTATCAGGGGACATCTCAGAAGTCTGCCAAACAGAGGAGGGACATCAGCAGTGCCTGTCTCTTTTATCTGGAAAGCAAAGGCTTCCCCTTTACAGAGTTTGCTTATGTCTCATTGGCCACAGCTCTGTCACATGGCCACCACCAGCTCCAAAAGAGGCTGGCAAAGTGGTTATCTACTGTAGCTTTCCCAAGGTCTGTAGATAAAGTGAGGAAAAGATTGCCACTGGGCAGTGATGTTGGATCAGCCTACCAACAGAGAATGCTACACAGTGAAATGCCCTAGAGCTCTTGTAGAATGTTAGCTCTGAAAGGAGCCGTGAAGATCATCTAGTACAACTTTTGTTTTCTAGATAATGAAGTCAAGGTCAAAAGAACTTGTGTGAGGTTTCTGAAGTCATTTGCTTCAAAGCACCAAACAAAATTCATCAACATTAGCATATTTCGACTTCTCCAATAGTTTAGTTTATTAAACCTCCAGGAAAAAGGTATAATAAAAATAAGCTAAGGATAAAATATTTCTCTGTTTATAAGACAGAGGGTCTATATACTCACCAGAGAGACAGAGAGAAGGAGAAAGCATCCCAATTTGACGAGGCCATATGACAATTCCTTTTCCTCCATTTCTCTCTATCCTGTCAAGTTTGGGCACATGTTTTTTAGACCACTGGGTCTGGGACTTTTAGACCATTGGGTCTGGGACTTGAACCCAGTCAGCTACGTGGCATCTGGCTCTCTTAATTACAAGGCTACAGGACCAGCCCCATCAGTCTCTCTTAATTACAAGGCTACAGGACCAGCCCCAGAATAATCTTTTTTGAAGTTAATCACGGATCCATTTTTCTACCACATAAAACTGTTCGTACATTCTAAACATACTTTGTGGAGGCAGCAGCCAGGATAGGAGGGATAGGTGTAAAGTGCAGGTGCTGGGTCAGATCTGCATGAATTCAAAGAAGGCAACTCCCAGCTCAGGAAGTCAGGGAAAAAATCAAATGGTGCCTGTGATTTGCGATGGGCTCTAAAGGCCAGATAAGATGTAACACAGGGAGATCACTAGAGACCATTTCAGGTAGGAGGGAAAAACAGAAACAGGGCTAGCAGTATTAAATTACAAAATGTGTAAGGAGAACAGAAATTAACTCCATTTGACCAGGATGGTTCTATAGGAATCTCTCTCTTTAATTTTAAAATTTATTTTAATTTATTCATCATTTTTTATAATTATTTATTTAATTTTATTTATTTATTCATTTTTAAAATTTGGACAGAGAGAGACACAGACAGAGAGGGAGAAAGAGGAAAAGTGAGAAAGCAAGCCATCAGGTCTAAGACTCGAATCATGGCCAGCCAAGTGGGAGTGTCCAGCATCTTAACCACCATGCCACCTGCTGGTTCCCCATCATTATTTGTTTTTAAAGAGAAATTTTTGCTATAGGATGCATGCACTTGCTGGAGAGACAAAAAGATAGCAAGAAATCATCCCCCCCAACCCCCCACAGGGATGGCCATGCTGCAATCCTTTCTCTTCCATTCTCCTCTCAGGAGTCCAGACATGCATGCACAAGCACCAGACTTGAGTTTCAAGCTGCTAGATCCAGGACTCAAACAACTGTTGACTAGGCGGGAGTCCAGCAATGTAACCATTATGCCGTCTGCTGATACCACACAGGAATCTCTTAAGAGGTGACTTTAGGAACCAGCAGATGGCATAGCAATTCCATCACTGGACTCCATGTGGCCAACTGTGGTTCAAGTTCCTGACCCAGTGGCTTGAAAATCATGCCAGATGTGTGTGCATACATGCCCAAGATCCTAGGAGGAGAGTGGAGGAGAAGGAATTGCTGCATAACCATCCCCCAAAAAACAAAAAACAAAAACTCTTTTTTTTTTTAAAAAAAAAAGTCTGCTTTGTCAGTATCGGAAAGTGGTAATGTTGGTTTGCACCAGGAGGGTGACAGTGAGAGTGGAAAGACAGGGCTAAGAGGAAAGTCGCACACACTGATGAGCCAGGGCTCTTCACTGAGTCTGTAATGAATATTACGTATGAATATGGTAAATGGGCCTCATTCCTTTCCTATTCCCAGTCCCATGGCCAGTGCCTTTGCCTACGAGATACTCAGTAAACATTTTGTGTTGAAATTATGAGTGATCTGGTACAGAGGACAAAGGAAAGGATGGTATCAATGACCATATGAAACCGAGTTCAAGGTCAAAAGGAAGTACAGAATTAAAAAGAGGGTGTGAGGTTTGTTTTCAGACATGTTATGCTCCAGGTGCTCTTGAAGCCCAGAGATGATGTCTAGCAGGTCATGCAGGAAAGACACCCTAAAGACAGACAGCTCTGGAAATATTATGTATTTGCAGTTTTTATCTGGGCAGGTACGGAAAGAAAGCAGTGGAGAGCTTTGGGGAATGCCTAAATTTAAAGAGGAGGAAGAGACATTAGAACAAGAAAATGAGTAGCTGTGGAATTGACTAGAGAAAAGACAGCAGATTCAAGAAGACAAGGGCAAGAATGTCTAGAAGATGGCGGCCTGCCTTTCCTTGAATGCAACTTTAGGAGAGAAAGGGGGAAGACACATGACAGGTGCTTTAAGAGTGAGCCAACAGCAGGCATAAGAAAGCACTTGCAGAAACTTAATGACGAGAGGAAGGGCCAGCAGGTAGCATGGCGGTTAAGGAGCTGTATCCCATATGGCCAACTGCACAGTTTGAGCCCTGGGCCCAATGGCTTGAAAATCACATTAGGGGGACCAGCAGTTAGTGTAATGGCTATGTTGTTGGTTGGACTCCCACGTAGTCAACTGTGGTTCGAGTCCAGGACCCAGTGGCTTAAACTCACGCCGTGCACGTGTGCGTGCATGCCCAAGATCCCGAGAGGAGAATGGAGGAAAAGGGATTGTGGTGTGACCATCCCCCCTGGGGGGTGATTTCTTACTTTCTGTCTCTCTCTGTCTGTCTGGCGATCTCACACACCCTATAGCAAAAAAAATAAATAAAAAGAAAAAAACTCTCAAAAAAAAAATCACATTAGGCATGTGTACCCAAAATCCTGAGTGAAGACTGGAGAAGGGATCGTGGCATGGCCATCACCCCGTGAGGTGATTTCACACTTTGTCTCTCTCTGCTAAGTGTACACACCATACAGCAAAAAACTGAAAAAAAAGTTAAAAAAAAAATGAGAGGTGACAGAATCAAGGTAAGGTAGTTGTTTTTTCTTTTCTTTTCCTTTTTTTTTTTTTTTTTTGTGTGTGTGTGTGTGTGTGTGTTTTAGGATGATTACTTAGACACCGTTTCCACCTGGAGAACAGGTCAGAGGAAAAGGGGAAAGCGGATGTAAGAGTAGATTCTGCGGATGGGGAAGGTGATAGGTGCTGGGGAGTGCTGGAAGGTTGGTTCCAAGAGGAGCAGGCACTCATCCTCTTCTGAAGCAAGAAGAGGGAAGGGGAGAAAGAAGAACAGGAAGGCTTTTTACGTTGTCCTCCTTGTCACTAACTCACTTTGGGGAACGTTGTGTGTTACCTTATAGCTTCCCTGAACCTCAGTCTTCTCATCCATAAAATCATTGGCCTAGGTAAATGCTAGTTTGACAAACTATCATTTTTCCTCTAGACATTTCACTTGGGACTGTCCCTCACTTGCTGTCCTCATCTAATCAAAGACCTATAGTGGTGATAATAGCAATAATAGCAAGACATCATTTATTGTATGTCTCAAAAATCATATCCAATTGGGATAACCCCCAAAAGCTACATGGTAAAAACAAATTTGAATGTATGTTAAATGAAGGCATGTGCGTGTGTGTGTGTGTGTGTACATGTACATACAGTGGGATGTGATTTGAATATCCCCTCTCCCCCAAATCCACATGATAGAATTTTGTTGTGATGAATTAAGGTGAAATTTTAACCCAATTAATTTATTAAGAGATAGGGTCTTTGGGAGGTGATTAGGATTAAGATAATCAGGGTGGGGCCCCATGATTGAATCTTGGTGGGTGTGTATGGAGAGAGAATGAGACAAACACATGGACCCAGACACGTGCTCTTATTCTGTCTGGCAATGTGATGCCCCGTGCTGCTGCACTTCTGTGCAGAAATGCTGCCCCATGGCCATGGGCTTCCAAAGTCATGAGCTAAATCAATCTCTGTTCTATTCTAATAAATCACCTAGTTTCAAGTATTTAGTTATTAAGCTACAGAAAACAGACTAAAACATAATATAATTTTTCTTTACTAATTTTTTTCCTTTTTTTTTTTGAGTTCATTCAACTCATTTCATTTCTTCTGGGTTTTTGTTTGTTTTCCTATTTCTGTTTTGTCTAGTTTCTGAATTTGCGACTCAGGGTGTGTTTCATGTTCCCAAATGATTGTTTGAGACATACAATTCAGTTTGGAATGTTTTGTTACGATTTTCTTTTATTGTATTATTATTATTTGGGAAAGAAAGTTTGTTTTGGTTGAACTGTTTGGATTATCTTTTTTTTTTTTTTTTTTTTTTTTTTTTTTTTTTTTTTTTTTTTTTTTTTTTTTTTTTTTTTTTTTTTTTTTTTTTTTTTTTTTTTTTTTTTTTTTTTTTTTTTTTTTTTTTTGTAATTTTACTTAGATGAAGAGTGACCTACATTGTTGTGGGCAGGGCTGAGGTATGGGGTGATTGCAAGATTCCCAGTTCAAGAGTGCCCTCTTCTGTCAGTGTAGCAAACTATGCTTTCATTTATTTTTTAAAAAATTATTTGATGGAGTCATTTGTCAGGGAATGATTGGAGAAGGCCTGAGGGGGAGGGTCCTTCCAATTTGGAGAAGAGGAGGATCTGGCAGGTTCCTCGGTTTCCTTAGTTTCCTCCTCACTGCAAGATTCCTAGAGGTTTCTTTCCTCTACTCTTTTTTTGATCTTTTCATCGGGATGGTTGATCTTTCTAAAACTGCTTGTACAGCCAAGTTCTTCCCTGGAGTAAGTGCTTTGACCTATCAGTGCTCTTTTCCAGTATTTTCAAACTTATGGTAAACTTTCTCTTGCTGGTGGTGGTTGTAGATCAATCTTAGGTTCACTTCTAGCACCTCTCTTTCCTATCTGCATGATTTTCCTTCCACTTTGTCTCTCTCAGGGGCTTGGATCAAGAGTGTGGGAGACAACTTTGTAGGGCTTGTTATTTATTTTTCTACTTACACATAACGTGAAATTTGGGTATCCGATATCTTCTATTTATGCAGAAGACATGGGTTTTATGTAGTTTCTTTTAATATTCTTGTTTTTTGTTTCGAATATGTTAAGGGATTTAGATTTATACTACCACTGTTATCTTTCTCCCCTCCCCCCCAGAATTCCTCCCTAACATTTATTATAAATCTTGTCAACAAAATACATAGGAGTCCATTGGCTCAAATTATTGCACAGAGTTTTTTAAGCTGCTGCATTCATCAAGAGTTGAATTGAGCTGCTGGTTAAAACCCTCCTCTTCCCCCAAATAACAACAGTGATTTAAACAATTAAGGGTTTGTCTTGTGTAACAGGGATTTCAGAGGTAGGTGGCAGTGGGCATTGGTTCAGGAGCACAGAGATGTCAGTACTGATATCTTGTGACATCTTAACCTTTCCCTCATGGCTGCCTATGGTTATTAGAAAGATGTTCCCTTTCCAGTGTGATATCTATTATCCAGTCAGGAGAAGGACAGAGCGTGAAGGGGAAAAGGCAATTGTTGACTATCAGCTCCATTTTATTTATTTATTTATTTATTTTTGAGAGAGAGATTTTTGCTATACAGTGACTATGCTTGCCAGAGATACAGAGAGAGAAAAAGTGAGAAATCTCCTCCGTCCCCAATGGGATGGCCATGCCAGAATCCCTTCTTCATTCTCCTCTTGAGACTTTAGGCATGCACACTCACACACCCAGTGTGAGTTTTGAGCCTCCGGGTCTGAGATTCAAACTGCGGTCAGCTTGTGTGGAAGTTCAACACCTTAGCCACTATACTACCTGCTGACCCCATGTCAGCTCCATTTGAAAGATCTTTTCTAAAAGCCTCATCCAGAAAGTTTGGCTTATGCCTGATTGACCAAAGTTGCAAAGAAGAAGGGGCAAGGTAGATTCTTGTTGCTTTCTTTTTTCTTTTTTCCTTTTTTGGTTTCCCTAAGCACATTATTATATCCCTCCAGAAAAACTGGGGAGCTATTGGTGTAAGAAAATTGAGAGGGGATATCAAATAGACATCTGGCAATTTTCTACAACTCCAAATTCCAGAAACAGAGTTGCTAATCTCACACTACTGACTCAGAGACAATATCCAGACCAATGATCACCAACTACCTTTGGGAGGAGCTGGAGCAGCTTGGATCTGGAGGGGTAAGAGAATGACCAAGGACTGCCAGCTGTGTGGAAAGGGCCGAAGTAATGAGTGAACAAAGACTAAACACCATCCCATGGTGATTTATCCCATACTTGGGGGAGAGCCAGAAAGCCAAAAAACAGACCTCTTCCTACTCCCTCTCCCCCTTCTCCTCTTCTTCTACTAACAGCTTATTATGGAACTCCCCAATTTCTCCTGCAACTTTTTTTTTTAATATTACCTAACATTCATTCCCTGAGCATCATCACAACATACTAAATGTGGTTTCTCATCTAGGATAAACTGCATAGTGTCTTAATCAAGCATGTTATCACCAATAATATTCCATTTCTACTTTCATACATATGTATACATATATATATGTTTTTTATCCTATGTTTGACCCTCTGCCCTTTCCCCCTCTCCCATTACACTATCTCTGCTCTATACAGTTGTCTTCCAGATGGAACTCCCCAATTTGTAAATAAGCATAGCTTTTTTCTTCCCCTTTATTCTCTCTTTCTCCAAATGGCAGTAATTCTTTAGTGAAACAAGTCCTTTAGGAGGTAAAACCTAGGGGAGGATTAATTGCTCTGAGCATGGAAAACTCTAGTGAGATCAATTTATTTCCAAAATGACACTTCGCCAGTTTACCACTAAACACACACACACACACACACACTTACATAGACTTCTATGTATATGGTGACCTTACATATATATAACTCTAAATCGTTAACTAAGTGTCATTTGAATAACCTCATTTGCTGAAATATATACACTATTCTTTGGTCTTAAATGCGAATGACTTTTGTATATTAATCGGTCCTTTAAGACTCATTTCTGAGAAGAAGAATTAGGACACTGAAAAATCTTCATCCTCAAAGACAGGCACCCAAGTTTATAAGCATGACCATTTACTTACTCCAGTGAATGGGATCTTACATAAAATGATTATATTTTGACCTGCAGAAAACTCTCAGGACAAGTGAATTTCTGGCTCTAACACTAGGCAGCAGTGCTGTTGGAGGCCACTTAATCTCTCTGAGTATCACTTCCTGGTCTATAGAAGAATAGAGTGAATATATGTGACGGTATGTATATGTCTCTCAAAAGCCCATGTGTTGGAAACTTCACTGCCATTATAAAGGTAGTAAAGGGAGGAAACTTAACCTAGTTATGGTATTAAGAGGAGGGGCCTTTGGGAGGTGATTAGAATTAGATCAAGTTATCAGGTAAATCCCAGTTCTTTTATAACAGAGAGAGAGAGAGACCAGAGCTAGTGCAGACAAACTCTCTCTTGCTTTTTTTGCCATGTGATGACTTCTGCCACCCCTCAGTACCCTGCAAAAAGTTTCCACCAGCAAGGAGACTCTCACCAGATGAGGACCCTTGACCTTGGACCTCCCAAACTGTGAGCTAAGTAAACTTCCGTTCTTTATAAATTCTTCAGTGTATGATATTCTTTTTTTTTTAATACTTGTTTATTTTATTTGAGTTTTTTTTTTTCTTATAATTTGGTCAAAGAGAGACAGAGAAAAAGAAAGAGGGAAAGTGAGAAAGCAAGCCACCAGGTCCAGGACTCAAACTGCAGTTGGCCATGTGAGATTCCAAAATGTGCTCAGAACACTTATATTAGCCTCCAGTTGGGTAAAATCATCTAACACAAAGCATATTCTATAATAAAATGTTAAATATCTCATGTAACTTACTGAATACTGTTCTAAAAGTATAAAACAGAATGGTTATATGGGTATTCAAAGCATGACTTCCACTGAATGTGCATCACTTTCAAACCATTATAAAGCCAAAAAATCCTAAATTGAACCATCATAAAGTCAGGAACCATCTGTTTGCTCATGGAATATTATTCGGTCATACAAAGGAATGAAGTTCTGACACTGCTACAACATGGATGAGCCTTAAAAATGTTATGCTAAGCAAAATAAGCCAGACATAAAAAAATAAATATTGCATGATTTTACTTATATGAAATCTCTATAATTAGGCAAATTCATCGAGAAAGAAAATAGATTAGAGTTTACCAGGGATTTGGGGGGAGAAAGAATAGGGAATTGTTGCTTACTGCTTTCACAGTTTTTGTTTAGGTGAAGAAAAATTTGAGGAACAGATAGTGGTGACTATTTGCCCAACAATATGAACATAATTGAGGCTACTTAATTATACACTTAAAATTGGTCAAAATGACAAACTTTGTTACAAATATTTTAACCATGGGGGGTGTGGGAGGATCAGATCAGCCAGTGGTGTGATGATTTAGGTGACTGGATCCCCCATAATTGACCATGTGGTTCAAGTCTTGGATCCAGTGTCTCGAAATACACTCCAGGCATGTGTGCTTGTAAGTATGTTTCAAGAGGAGAATGGAGGATAGGGATTGTAGTGTGGCCATCCCCATAGTGGGTACTTTCTCACTTTCTCTTTCCTTCTCTCTTTCCAGCAAGTGCACACAACATCTAGCAAATTAAGAGGAAAAAAAAATCAAAGAAAAAGAGGGTAAAAAATGTAAAAAAAAAAAAAAAGGATAGGTGGGGAGATCTGGATGAGATGGTTATTCTTTACAGAATTTTATTGGCAGGACCTTGAAACACATGTACACATATATGCAGGTGCAGATTCATGCACACATAAACATAACCTTGGTGCCCAAACAGAGATACCCAGATAAATATCTAAAGTCACAGATATAATAGACTATATATATATTTAGGTATGTATATACAAAGAGGTATGTGACTTTTGGTATTTATCTGGGTATCTCTGTTTATGTGTGCATGAATCTGCCTCTGCATCTGCATATCTGTACATGTGTTTAGGATTAGGATTCTGTCATCCAAAGCAGTACACATTCCTAAACATTACGTAACGTAACAACGTAGTCACACGGGTTACCAAAGGAGCTGTTCACCTACAGGAAAGCATTTTCTAGGAGGAAAGGAAACAATAGCCTGCATGCCTAAGAGCTATCCCACGGAGAGCGACAAGGCATGATGCAATAGTGAAAGAGTTCTAGGGATATAAGTGAGGTCTCTGGTTAGGAGGTGGGAGAATCAAGGCAGTAAGCCTGAAGCTAAGTGTTGGAGGCTAAGAGCTGTGTGGAAGGGAGGGGATTGGCAGATGATTGCGTGAGATGTGTGAGTGTCATAAGAACACGTCATATGGCTTATCTTTATCCACGATTTAACTTCACACAGTTTCAGTTGCCTGAGGCCAACCACGGTCCTAAAATACTAAATGGAAAATTCTGGAAATAAACAACCCATGAGTTTTAGTTACATGCACTTCTGAGGGGCGTGATGAAATCTCACATCGTCCCACTCCATCCCTTTGTCATCACAAGAACAGTGAGTACAGTACAATAAGATATTTTGACAGAGATCACATTCACATACCTTTTATTACATTATACTATTATAATTGTTCTATTTTATTACAAGCTATCATTGTTAGTCTCTTATTATGCCTAATTTGCAAATTAATCCTTATCATAGACATGTATGTATGTATAGGGA
>NW_006159700.1:1880382-1907211 GCF_000334495.1 Tupaia belangeri chinensis
CACTGTCTATGTAGGATCTGGTACTATCCAGGTTTCCAGCAACTACTGGGGGTCTTAGAAGTCATTCCTCCAGAAAAGGGGGAATTACCTTGGGTCAAACAGAGTAAGATGGAGGGGCCACATTTCACTCCTTCCTCTTGCCTATTACTGTCTGATTGCTCTCTGCTTATTGGAGTTCAAACCAGGCACTCAGGCCCCTTTGTAATTGTGGTAGCCCCTCCCACTGTCCCTAGTCAGGATGGTGCTCAGGTGAGGTCAATGAGCTGCTTTCTCCTCTTTCTGCTGGGTATGGTGAACCGGGCTTCTCACTCAGCATCAGAGCTCAGGCATGAAAAAGCACCATGTCCATTGGCAGTCAGCCCAGGACAGCGGCTGAGGATGGAAGTCTCAGAATAACCAAGGTCTTTTACTGATGATAGAGCTGAGGAAGTGGGATGCCAGGAATGATGAGTCAGGAGCAGAGGAGAGAGAGGTCTCTGGAGGAGTCATGTGAGGCATGAACACAGGGCTACCCCAGAGGGCTACTCCCAGATGACGCCTTTTAGGTTGATCTTGGGGTCCTGTGGCACAGGCTGTACCTTAGCAAGACAGTGGCTGTGGAATTTTGCAGCTGGGGCCTATCAAGGAAATCATGGAGGAGGCAGAGGGTCCTTTCACCCCAACACTCACATTTCATTTCCTTAGGGACTAATTCTCTCTTATCTCCATTAAATCCTGAGTGATCATGAGAGTTACTATCTTTTGTTCTATTAGGAAAGATAATCAGAATGAGTTACAAATAACTTTTAGCATTTCTTTTTTTCAATCTGCTCTGAAAAATCAAAAAAGCAGCTTAGGTAAATATAGGGTGTTATATGTAATTTAGTAAAAGTGACCTCTTGGTATGTTCTGTTTTCCTGAGTTTCAGAATTTTCTGAAGAATATACTGATTTAATACAAACTGACCTTTTCACAGAGAACCATAATTAGCTTTGACTTTTCTACCACAGGTAATATTTTCTTTTAAAGTACACTACTTCAAATTAATTTGTAAATGAATACAACTACCATAATTTCAGCAGATATTAATGACTTTTGAGAAGCATGTTTATGTTTGTGCAGGCAATAGAGATGTATGATTTTGCTGAGTGAAGTCTATAGTTCATAAAATCACTACTAATAGTAAAAGTGATTTTATTTTCCCCCATCTTTCATCTGTTATAAATCCATATTGCAAGTTATTTGAACTATAAAGAATGTTGGCTCTTAGTGGAAATCATGTTTTGGTCTTTACTTACTTTGAGTTCAATTGTGGTAGAAAAATTATTCTGTCTTTGAAAGTAGTTTAACTTTAGTAAGCATGCATGCATGGATAATTCCCAACAGAACAGTCAACTTAAAAGCTGAAACCTCTTTTGACAGCAGCTTCTCTTATTCTGGAAGAAATTAAAGTAAGAGCAATATCAGCAATGTCCTTTTTAGGTAATACAGACTCAAAATAAATACTCTCAACTTGGGCCATCTGAGAAGGGATTCTGAGTGACTTTGCTTGTGATTTGTATATAACTCACATGCCTACACAAAATAGCACAAGCCAGCTGCCTCTGCAGGTTTCCTACTCAGAGGAAAGAAAGCAGACCATTGTCAGAGTGAGGGAGGTGAGGAATGAAGACCAGCAGCTACGCATGGACTCTACAATTTGCTTAAGTCCTGCTGGAGACAAGGGCCTACCCGGAATGTGGCACACTCCCCTTCCCCCCACAGCCCTCATTCTCCTCTACTAGACTCTTTTTTTTTTTTAAGAGTTTTGTTTTGTTTTGTTTTGTTTTGCTACCGAGCAAGTGCACTCATTGGAGAAACAGAGAAAGACAGCGAGAAATCACCTCCCAGGGGGTATGGCCATGCCACAATCCCTTCTTCTTCATTCTCCTCTTGGGATTTGAGGCATGTATACACACACACTTGGCGTGAGTTTTAAGCCACTGGGTCCAGTACTTGAACCACAGTCGACTATGTAGTAGTCCAGTGTCATCTGCTGGTCCCTCTAGTAGACTCAAGGAGCTTATGCAAGGGGCATCGGTAAGGTAGATTTGTCACACATTATCCAAGCCAGGTGGTATTTTGTTTTGTTTCATTTTTCTCGGCGATGTCTCTGGGTTAAAACTCTGTTTTTGTTTAAATACTAGGGGTTTAGGTTTTTTGCTTTAAAGTAAGAAAGATTTATTTTTTTAAACGAATATCATCTATTCATATTGAAAAGGCAGAGAAGCAAAAAATAAAAATAAATCACCAAGATTCAAAATGTTAGGAGAAAAATATAATTGTGTATAAAATCGCTTATATGAGTGTATATGGATGTATACCAAATCGCTTTATGAAAAATCAGAATGAGACTATTCTGGTCATATAGGTTTGTAAACTGATATTTAAAGTGTTTCTCTGTCTTTTTTTGAAACTTTGTTTATTTCTTTCTTGAGAAAGAGACACACAGAGAGACAGAGAGACAGCATCCCCCATATGGTCCTCATGCTTCCACTCCCAGCTTTAGCCAGCCTGGCTTATGAGCATGTGTGCATGTACAAGCATGTACAGTGGTCCTGGGACATGAACCAGGGCCCTTCCCCTCTGAGTCCAGCCGCACACTGTTGTCGCTGGTCCTTGTAAACTGACACTTTCACTCAATATCATATAAGAAATATCACTCAGCATTACCAAACAGACATCTGTGGCATCACTCACAGCCACATGTTAGTTTATTAGAAGCAACATTATTAACTTACCTCCAATTGCTGGACAGTTATGTCATGAAGTATTTCACTGTTATAAATAATGCTAGGATGACTATACTTGTACATATAACTGTTTGTATTACCTGCTTATTTCTCCAGAATAAAATTTTAGAAGTATAATTGTTGACTGTACTCCTTTCTTTAACTTTTCTAAATTAAAAAATCTTTCTTTTTTAGGCTTTTGCCATAGGGCAGGTGCACTTGTTGGAGAGGGACAGTGAGAGGGACAGTGAGAGGAATAATCACACCCCAAGGCCATGCTACAATCCCATGCCACCATTATTTCTTCTCCTGGGATTCTAGGCATGAGCGCACATGCACCCAGCGTCATTTTCAAGCTACCAGGTCCAGAACTTGAACCGCGGTTGGCCATGTGAAAGTCCAACACTTCAACTACCACACCACCTGTTGTCCTCAACTATAGTCTTTTTAAGGTTTTTGATTCATATAGATAAATTTCCCTTTAGTAAATTTGTATCAGTTTACATTCTTACTGGGGGAGTGTTATCATCTTAGTTTCTGTATACTCTCAACAAAGTTGGGTATTAACATTTAAAAACCCTGATTTTAAAAGAGAATAAAATGGACTTGTAGAGAAGCAACATATGCATATAAATTAAAGAAATAAGAATAATGCAATAAAAATAAGGTTCTTTTGACTCAGCTACAGGGGCACAGGTGTTAGGGCACTGCTGCATGGTACTAGAGCCACAAGGGAGGCCCAGGGTTTGGATCCCAGGTCAACCTGAGCATACCAGCTGTGCCCAGGTACATTCCCGATCCTGGCTGGCTGGGAATTGGGGAAGGATTGAGCATGGCAAGACCCAGTAGAGAGCCCTCTCTCTTTCTCTCTCATATAAAGAAAGTAAATAAACCTAGAAAAAAAATTGTCCCCCCACCCCCGACACATTCAACTCTAGTCAGATTCCTTAGTTCTTCTCTTTGTGTGTGTGTGTCTGCACCAGACCTAAAACTTTGCCTCTGTGTGCCCAAATAGACTACATTTTCCAGGCTCCCTTGAAGTTAAGTGTGATCATGAATTCTACTCAACTGAACACTTGGAAATGATACATACTGTTTCCAAGCCTGACCCTTTTCTCTTCCCATCTGTCTGCCTGCTACACAGCAACCAACAGAGAACTCTGAGGGCCTTGGAGACTGAGAGCCTAAGAAGCACGAGCCCCAGTCCTTGACCCACCTCACACAAAGGCACTCAACAAACACCCACATGGAGCTGTTACATGTGCACGTTTAATAAGTTCTGTTGACTTACACCACTGAGATGATAAAATTCAGGTAAATTTTAAAAATTACCCAGAATCCTAAACACCAGAGATAACTAACTGTTACAAATTAGCCTACCTTGATGAATCCAGGCATGGTACTATTTTTAGTCAACCTAAATCAGAACACATGGAATAATAAAAATGAGGGCTTGATATTATTTTCTCGTCCACAACCATTTTTCTCCTTTAATACTTGTTGTGGAAAATAACAAGCTATTCTGTATACACTTATTTTGTGTACGGAGAGCTGTATTTATGTGTAAGGCATATGCTTTCCTACATATATCTCACCCGTCAATATTCTTGCAAAAGGAGTAGAAAATGGTAGAAGTAAATCAGTTAGATATTGAGATTTATTTTGGATGGTGTCAGCTTGTGGTCAGAAATGTATATTTAGGTTCAAGGGAGAGACAGTGGTATTCACTAATCATCCCATCCATTTCCATATTCCTCATCTCCCTTGAAGCTAGGAAGACCAGAGACCAGCAATGGTCAAAGAAGAGTGAGCACAAGCAACACGTGTTACTTCTGGGCAGAGGCAGTAAAGAGCCCAGGGGAGAACCTCCTGTCTCTTCCCCCTTGCTACAGTGACAGGGAGCTGGTGCAGCCACAAAATCCGTGCCTCCGTCATCCTGGCTTCCTGAGCAAGGCTTCTTGCCCATCCATAATAGATAAGCAGCATGAACAAGAAACACACTTTTCTTGTGTTAACTCACTGGAATTTCAGATTAATTGGGTAACTACTACATAAGCCCACCCTGCCCTGACTAACACAAGCCTCACACATTCTTTGATTCTTGTTCATCCTCCACATCAAGAGCTCCACAACCAGTGGAATTTGAATTCCTAGTTGCGATGGAAAGGGGGAGTTAAAGGATCAGGACTTTAGAACAGAGAGCTCCTTTCTTAGGAGTGCAGGAATAATTTTCCTCATGTGCAAGAAGCAGGTGCAGTTGTTTGGGATTTTTTCAGACCCAAAGTATCTTATTCAATAAATTTCTATTGTGTTTACAATATGTGCACACCAACAATAGGGCATGATGTAAAGGGTAGCAACAACAAAGAGTGAATCAGGTCTCTGGGCCCTCTAGGTAAATGTTTTGTATCACTTATTCCCCAGCACTCTGTAATGAAAGGAATGGAGAAGTTAGTTTACAAAGAAGGACTGTATAAATGAAGCACAAATCCTTTGCTCCCTTAGTATCCAATGGCTTTGAATATGTTCCTGAAATCAACAAATGATATTTTTCTATCATCTGTATTTTTTAAAGTAAGCATACATTATGTCTTTTTTAAAGAATCATTTTATTTCATTTTATTTATTATTTTGATGATTTTAAAAATTTCATTGGAGAAAGACAGAGAGAGTTTTAATTTGACGAGAGAAAGAGAGAAAGCAAGCTACCAGGTTAGGGATGTGAACTGTAGTCAGCTATGTGGGAGTTTAGTACTTAATCACCACACCACCTTCTGGCCCTGCACTATATCTTTAATTAGAAAAGGGCATTACTATTTTTTTGGGAAAAAAAAAAAACTGTTGGTAAGCAAGTAATTAACAATTACCTCCTCCACTGACACCTATGCAATAGCAGCTAGTACAAGCAATGTTTATCAGCTTCCTTAACGGTTTCATTCAGAGGTTGAGTTCCTTGAGGGCAGATGTGGGATTATAATTTTATTTTTTTAATAAGATTGTTGCCGTAGGGTGCATGCACTTGCTGTAGAGAGATAGAGAGGGATGGTGAAAGGGAACGTGAGAAATCACCCTCAAAGGGGGCTGGCCACACTGCAATCCCTTCTCCATTCTCTTCCTGGGACCCATGCACATGCCCCAGGTGTGGTTTTCAAGCTGGCAGGTCTGAGACTCAAACCGTGGTCAGCCATGTGGGAGTCCATGCCTTAACCACTATGCCACTTATTGGCCCCTGTAATTCTATTTTTTTTAAGTATATTTTTTCCATGAATAAGAGTGATGAAGAAAGAGAGAAAAACAGAGACAACACTCCTGGTGGAGTCTTGACACCATGATCCATCCCCAACTTCAGTCAGTTCCAACTCTAAGAAACATATGTGCCTGGCATGCTCAGGAAGGTCTCCAAGAACCTTTCCATGTGGATCAGCCTTGCAGAGCATTGTGTCTTACCACTGTGTGCCGGATCCCCCGGGATTGTAATTCTAGCAGAAAACACAATAAGGACGCATATCAGAGGGGCTCAAGATACATGTTACATATTGAATTATTCTACTTGTGCATGTTTATTGATTTATCATTTTTTCCATTCTGGAATTATTTGCTTTAATTTCAAGTGATATTCTGCATAGCTTCATGGCCTCTCAATTTGCCCATTACATCAAACTTGCCGGGTCTAAGAATACAATCATGGAATTGTCAAAAATAGTGAGAACCTGGGAATTTCTTTTTAAATGGAATTCCTGCATATAGATTCTGCTTCATCCACAACATTATTTTACCAGGTAAAACCAAGCAAGTAATTATGTAGTCAATTTCCTCTTTTTACATTTTTGTGTTGCGAAATGACTACATAGAGGTAAATTTATCAGGAATTATCTTTTTATAGCAGTAGATAAAATTCTTCTTATCCTATTATCCATTTAGCTTCTTTTTTTAAAAAAAAATAAGTTATTTGCTGTCATTTCTTGGTCTATGAATAGCTGAAGATCATCTTCTAAATAAGAAATACATCCAACTTTTCTCAATTTTCCCATTTTTAAAAAGTTTTGACTACCAGGAATGTAAGATAGGGTTTCATTTGTGGTAATTACCAAATTTCAAGTGAGTGGTAAATGAAAATTGTCCGGTATTGTGTAAGGAGGGGTAATTTAAATTCCTTGTGGGAAGCAATTGGTATTTTAAATAAGCCTGTCTGTAGACATTGTTTGTCTAAAACTGTTTTAAAGGGCTCCATAAAGCTCTATGCCTTTAAATTTATTTTACTATTATAGTCATTTTACTAGCTAGGGAATCTGTAGCCATCTCTCTCTGGCTGTCTCTTTCTGACACCCACAGATGTATCCACCCACACACTCACCCACGCAAACCTACACTCTGACTCACATTCAGAATGATTGTCAAAAAATCCCCACTCCCTGTCTAACTAAAGTGCTCCTTTCAAACACATGCTATTTGTTTGATCTATTTCCATGTATCTGTGAGTCAGCCGAGTCTTGTCTGATCCACCCAATATACGAAAGCCTACATGTATGTTTTTCTTTTTTTAATATGGATTTGGCAGACCTGATACATATTCTAGCATACTGAGATCATAAAAGCGAGAGACCATTAACTATAAATGAATCCTTGATTATCTGAATGTTGACAATTTCTTGTAGTTTAAAATACTTTCCTAGAACAGGCACCATGTCAAGGCAATCATCTCAATTAGCCTGGGAATAAGAGTAATTCTAACTCAATATTATATGTTTCTACTTGGACCACCATTGAACAATTTCACAAGGGAGGGAAGAAATGATGCAATGCCAGCCAAGGAGCCAGCAGGTGGTTAAGGTTCTGGACACTCCCACATGGCTGACCATGGTTCAAGTCCCAGCTCTGGTGGCTTGCTTTCTCACTTTCCCTCTCTGTCTACATGTCTCTCTATGGTAAAATTAAAATAAATGAATGGATAAATAAAATTAAAATGAATAATTCTTAAAAAAATTTAAAAAGACAGCAAAACATCATTTCTTTTATTTATAATTCCTTTTAGAGATTTAGTTCTTTCATGAGAGTGAGAAATATGTAGAGAAAAGCACTCTCAACCTCAACAGGGTCCCACACTATGCCCCCCCCAGCCCCCATCAACCTTTGCAACTAGTCTTGATTACAACACATATAGGTCGACCAGGGAACTGAATCCTTGATCTTCCTTATGGGCCTACATTGCTTGAGTAGCGTGTTACTGCTGTGTCACCCATGGCCCTGTCTATAACTCTTTTATCTAGTGACATCTGGTATCTAAAAATAGCTGAGATTCAGGTAGAAAGGACAAGATTGAACCTTTCAAGTAAATGCTTAAAGACTTTTTAAGCAATATACTGCTTAGGAGAATGATCCTTGGATTTTCATTCTATGCCCATTTAGTTTTGTTTTACGTGGATGTCTACCAAGTTTGTTGATGTGACTTACCAATCCATCAGCTAGTTAGAAACATCGAGTTAAAACAACAAATTAGAAAGAGAAGCTGCTAAAGATATGCCAAATTCCGTCAGCGTGAAATGACAGCCGGCAATCTCACAGCGAAGCAGATAGCAGGAAATGTGTAAGAACTAAATTAAAAGTCTGAGAGGAGTTAGTGCGGAAATAAAGCTTGAGGGTATCATTTCTTTATGGCACGGAGAAGAATTGAATTTGATAATGATGGTAATGAATCATTAAAAGAATGATGATTTGGTCCGGTTTGAGAGGCAAAAGTATATGGCCCATTTATTTATATAGAAATGACTTTGAATACAATTTTTTTTTTTGGAGAGATTTTCACTGTAGGGCGCGTGCGCTCGCCAGACAGACAGAGAGAGACATAGAGACAGAAAGCGAGAAATCACCCCCCAGGGGGGATGGTCACGCCGCAATCCCTTCTCCTCCATTCTCCTCTCGGGATCTTGGGCACACACGCACACGCGCCCGGCGTGAGTTTTAAGCCACCGGGTCCGGGACACGAACCGCGGTTGACTACGTGGGAGTCCAGAGACATAGCCATTACGCTAACTGCTGGTTCCCTGAATACAATTTTTAAAAGGATAAAAAGGAATACATATTAGTTACTTTAAAACTTATTTTTACAGAGGAATGTAAAGTAAGAAATGAAAGCTTTCACTTACCTGCCCCTCCACCTTCAGTCATATTTCACAGAGATTTTTCCATTTTTAATGGTTAATTTATGACTAGTTATAGGGTATGTATGCTCAATGGAGAGAGACGGAGAGAGGGAAAGTGAGAAATCACCCCCAGGAGTCATGGCCATGCTGCAATCTCTTCTCCATTCCCCTTTGGGGATTTTGGGCAGACATGCACATGTACTCGGTGTGTGTTTCAAACTGCTGGGTCTAGGATTTGAAATGTGAAGCCAGCCATGTGATATTTAACTGCCTTAAGTACCACACTACTGGCTGGCCTCTGACTAATCAAGAAAAAAAAAAAATTGTACGAAATAAGGAAAGCTCCAGAAATCTGGGTGACTTAGTTATTCAGAGAACTCATTTTCTCATAATCTTAACTGAAGGAAATAAGCTGTATCTGTAACCAGGGTCTTCACTGATTGATCTGGTTAGGATGTTTTTTGGTACAGAAATAGGTAACTCCAGCCCCAAATATGAAAATCCAAGATGATATTATCTCTCCTTGCTACTAGTTTTCTTGTTCAGATCTCTTATAGCCATTGTCTTAAGTCTTTTCCACTGGTTTCTTGACTATGAGATAAAATTCTGAGAGTGCTGCTTCCTAGTTGGATGTCATGAGCGTAAGCATAGATGTCTGGAGAGCTCAGTGTCCTTTTCAAAATATGCTGACAAACTCAAGCTTCCCAGGAGGAGTCACAGAAAAAGGGCACACAGCAGGAAGACTGGTCCTGAACTGGTGCCTTTTCAAATGCAAACCAGGTGGAAAAACACTGACTTTCATCCATTACTGTTACCTTCTATTTGGAGACAGTGTCTAACACATCCCATAGGCCCCAAATCAGACTGGGTCTTGGGTGCTGAGGTCTCAAACAAAAGCTTGATAAATCTAAGCAAGAACTCACTGTATGCCAAAAATAGCTGTCAGAATTAGAACATGCAGCTTATTTATTTATTTGAGGGATAAAGAAAGTCATTTAAAACAATAGGCAACATCATGGTGCAGAATTTAAATATATTCTTATACCACTTGAGGTAAACATCTGCTCAGCAAGAAGCATATTTCCATTTTTAATTATCCTTTTCTTGTATTCTCTGTGCACATTGTAATGGAGAGAAGCATCTATAGGAAACATAAAGTTTTCATAAGTAGTACATGGGTTTTTGATGCATTCAAAATAGAGATGGTCTGAGGTTATCAAAATAGTGTAATTTTCAAAATAAGAAGTACTGTGAGTCAGTAGCAGCCCTTGCAATTATGCAGTCCAGTTTCTCAAAAGCTTAGAGCCTGGTTCAGCCTCTGCGGTAGGAAAGCAATGTCATATCATAATGGAGTCCTTAGGAATGGATGGTAACATTTTAACCACTCCTCCCAAAAGTTCCACAATGCTTTTCAAACATGTTTATAAATATTTGCTTTTGTGCCATTTTAGGGGAGATTTCCATACAAACATTTGGCTTCTAATTAGTCATCCCCAGTCTGGTTCACACCCAAAAGCTTTATGCTTGGCTATTAGTGAACACTAGGCTAAATAACTGCCTTATTTTTGTAACTGACTTGAATGAAGAAGGAAAAGGTAGCTGAGAGCAAAAAAAAGAAAACATGTTCAGATAAATGCAAGAGCACTTTGTTTCTTTAGAAATGTTTGACAAATATGCACCAATATCCTGCCTACCATTTAAGCTAACTACCAGGATTACAATGGATTTATGGTTGGCCATTTAAAAAAACATTACGATAATTGTATCTGACACCATATTTTTCTAATCATTGTGTGTATTTACTACCCAAGCACATCTTAGAATTCAAATTACCAATATAAAATTTTACTTTTACTCTTTTGATAAGTGGCTGAATCCTAAAACTGAGAACTGAAAGCAACTGGAAGAAGAAATAAGTCTCTTTTCTTCCTCCATATTGAATACTGAAGAGAATGAGTGTCCTTAACTAAGATTTTTAAGTTTTTCTTGAGCCAGAATTTCAAAACTTTTCTTTGTATAAATAAGAAGCAACAATTATAAAGCATATGAATTCTCAATGAGTCCCTCTGTATTTCCATTCCCAAAAGACCAAATTTGGGAGGTGAAGTGAGTCTGTATATATGTTGAGGCAAAAAAGACAATATGAAGAAAAAAACTGAAATTACAGATTTTTTTTAAAGGAATGACGTATGTTGAAGACTATGAAGTAGAATATACAATTTCTCTTTATTGGATAAGGGCAAGGATTGCAAACTCAGAGCACTAACATTTGAATTGCCCTGGATGGACCCAGTCATACCTTATTTACATATTCTATACTAGATGCTTAGGAATGATCTCTGTTTCACTTTACTTCCTAAAGACAGTCGCTTTTCATCTTTCTTGAAATGTGTGCTCCTCCTTGTCTATATTTTATTGTTTCCAATTTTGAAAAAGAATTGGAAATGAGAATGATATTACTTTCTTCTGAACTCTGCCTTAAGGACAATGGTTCCATTTATACATTGAGGAATGTCAGCTGTCACTTAGCTTCAGTGTGAAGGAGATAGTAAGGAGTAGTGAGGACTATGATCGAAGAGGCAGCTCATGCCCCATTTAAAATGGGCATCCCCTTCTAGGGACTGGTGAAAATGGCAATAGTCGGAGCTTTCAATTTTTCAAAAGAAGCCTGAAAGTATTTAAATGTTTATAAATAATTTAAAAGCTTTAAAATAAGCAATTTACCTTCAGAAAGCCAAATTAGTTGTAACCTATAATTTAAGCAGTAATGTCTCTGAAAATGAATGTCATATATCCTTGGGAGGGATGTGTGTATGTGTATCTGTGAGTACATGTTTGATCCCAAAACACCAATAATTACTGCTGGAAAATAAGGAGATTAAATATGTGTACTTGAACCCACACTGAAGGAGGAGCGAGACAGAAAAGGTGCCGAGAATCTTGAAGCGTTGTCCCTTACGATTTGTCTTCTAACTCAGTGCACTACCAACGCACACGCTGCACCACAGAAGACTTGAGGAGCAAATGGCCATCTGTGACCCTCCTGTGGGAACTTTTCACACTTGGATTCACATTTTCTGGGAAAAGTGGAAAAGCCTTAATAAGAATTATAACAAGAATAATAATAACTAGCTTGTATTGCATGCCAGGGGCTATTCATTCTTTCACTCAACAAATATTGAGGGAGTGCCTATTATATACTAGAATACAAAGTGACTTTGATGTGTTAGGGACTTTGTTGACATTGGGAATAAATCAGTTAGGAAAAGACAAAAATACCTGTCTTCATAGAGATTATATTTATTGAGAAGAGAGATAGTAAGTAAAATGAATAGTGTAACTTGTTTTTGGTTAGATCATGATAAGTGGTAGGGAGGAAAGTAGAGGTGAAAAGGTAATTTCTCTCATTTACTAATGTATAATTTGAGTGATATACTTGGTAACTGGAGAATCCCTGCCCTCATTCTTTATACTATGAGCTAAAAGTTACATTAGTAGGGAAGACAAAAAGGTCAATTTGCTCCCTTAGTAAGATAGAACATAAAAAGCAATATCATACCCGGGAAGAGATTAGTGCTACACTTAAAGACCTCAAAGATGCAGGTGATAGCCCTCATTCATCTCCAGCTAACTCACTCTTAGAAAAATCAGTCTGATGGGGGGCCAGCAGATGGCATGGTGGATAAGGCGCTGGATTCACACAGCCAACAGCGTGGTTTCAGTCCAGGACAGGTGGCTTGAGAGATACACCGGGCAAGTGTGCATGTGTGCCCCAAATCCCAAGAGGAAAACAGACGTGAAGGGATTGCAGTGTGACCATCCTCCCTGAAGGGTAATTTTTCACTTTAACTCTCTCTGTCTCTCTCTCTGTTTGTCTCTGGCAAGCACACACATCCTACAGAAAAAAAAAAAAAGGCTAAAAAAAGAGAAGAAAAAATTAGTTTGATCCTGGAGGATAATAAATTCAATCAAATAGTTGCCCCAATCACATTTACTATACCAAATATAGTATCTTTGGTAGAACAGATTAACATTGCCTCAGGTACCTTATATATTAACTGGCAAATGCATTCATTTTCATTCCTATCAAGAAAGAGAAACCAAAGTATGTGCATGACATAGATGTTTAGAGACTTGACCAAGGCTAATTCTTTGCCCTCTGTCATAATATAACACAAAGGGACCGAAACTGTCTGAACATTCTACATATAATCACAATGATCCACTACATTGATGATATAATGTGTAGTGGTTTCCAAATATGCCCGTAAGTTTTTGGTACTTCTTTCTGCATGACGTGGAGCTTAATTCCTCTCTCACTGAGTTCAGGCTGGTCTTAATGATTTGCTTATACAAATAAAATATTGCAGAAGTGATTATAAGTGATTTCTATGACCTTGCAACTTCATTTTTTTTGCTCTCTCTTGCACCACTTGTAATGAGGGAAGTCAGGCACCATGTGATGAGGACATTCAAGCTGCCTTATGGAGAGATTTATGTGAAAAAGAGCTGAGGCCTCTTGCCAAAAGCCATTGGAGTGAGCCATGTTGGAAGCAGAACCTGTAGCTCCAGTTAAGCCTTCAGATGACTGCAACTCTGGGCAGCTTCTTGACTGTCATCTCATGAGAGAACGTGAGCCAAAAGTTTGGGGAGTAATTTATTATATAGCAGTAGATAACTACCACAACATGTTAATCAGACCAGATGATTAAGAAAAGACAAGAATGTTAGGGTTCTTAGCAAAGCATATGTGCTCCAGAAAGTAAAAGACAAATCCTAAGAAGATTCAGGGAATTTTGTCATCCTTGAAGTTTTCAGGTATCTAGTAGCCTAGGATATGTCAGATACCTCATCACTACCAAGAAGCACAAGGGGCCAGCAGATGGCATGAAGGTTACATCGCTGGTCTCCCACATGGAAAACTGTGGTTTGAGTCAGGCCCTGGTGGCTTGAAAATCATGCCCGGTACATAAGAGTGCGCGCCCAACATCCTGGGAGGAGAATGGAGGAGAAGAGACTGTGGCATGGTCATCCCTCTTAGAGGGTGATTTCTCACTTTCTCTCTCACTGTCTCTGTCCCTCTCTATCTCCCGCAGGTGCATGCACCCTAAGGCAACAACCTCTTTAAAAAAGAAAATTAATAAAAGTAAGCACAATACCTAGAGGACTGTTGGGATTCTAAAATCAGCCCATTTCACACTTGGAAACACTATGCTGTAAAACCTGTGGAGTATATGAAAGGCTGCCAGTTTTGAGTGGGATACAGAAGGGGGGAAAAACATGAAGTCTAAAGATCTGGAGCAAGCAGGCCTCCCTGTGATTTGGGCTATATTACCTGGCAGGCCTACACTATGAAAGTTATCTGTGGAGGGAAAAGATTTTTTTTTTTTTTCCGAGTGTATGGCAAACCCTAGTAAGAAAATCACCATATGGACTGTAAAGTTTTAGATCATGGCCATACCATCTGCAGTGAAGACTATTTAAAAAAAACAATTCCTGGTGTGTTTCTGGGGCCTAGAAGAGACAGAGCACCTTTATCTTAGGGCATCCAGTGACCATGCAGCCAGCAATGTCCATTTATAAGGTGTCTTCTGTCATCTCCACTAAGTCATAATGTCACATGATGGGGGCTGAGGGTAGCAGCTGAGAGCTCGGCCCCAGGATGATGGAAACGAAATATCAAGGATTGGATCTGAGCAGATCCAGGGGGCACAAGTGAGCTACGTGAGTAGATGCTCAGACCTTGTGCCATCCACTTCTGGAGCACTGCTGCCTCTCCCTCAGCTTATACTTAACTATTGTTTTCACAGACGGGTTAGGGAGAGAGGCCAGGGAAGTTCTGTTATGAGCGACTAATGGAAAACAAAAAGCCCACGTCTGGTATACAGATGGGCCAGTTTGTATGTGGTAAAGCCAAAAATAGACCATGGCTACATTCAGGAATGATCCTAGAAGCCAGCAAGGAAGGGGAATTCTCCCAGTGGGAAGAGCTTTGGTGATACATCTGGTTGTTTATTTTGTGTACAAAGAAAAGTAGACTGAGATAAGAGGATATAGACTCATGGTCAGTGATAAATACCTTGGCTTCTTGGTCAGAAGTGTGAAAGGAGAAAATAAAAAATTGGGACTAGGTTGAAGGAAGAGGCATACTGATGGACCTAAGGGAGTGGGCAAGGATTATGAAGATAGATGTATTGCCTTTTAATGACCATAATGGTAGCAGCACTGAAGAATCAGGTAGGCAGAATGGCTTAACCAGCCCATCAGTCAGCATTTTTTTATTGACTAATGATGTTGGCACAATAATGAATTATTGTGAATGAATTATTATTCGCAAAAAGAATAAAGTAGCTCTGGTGGTGGGATTAGAGATTAATTCTGGGTTCAATAACATAGCCTCTCTCTCTCACCAAGGATGATCTACCTACTTCTAGTGACAAATGTCAACTTGCTGGGACTAGCATATGGTGTAATGGTTATATCACTGGACTTCCCCATGACCGATCATGACTCAAGTCCCAGACCCAGTGGCTTGAAATTCACACTGAGCACATGCGCACCCGAGAGAAGAATGGAGAAGGGATTATGGTGTAGCCACCCCCTGGGTTGTGTGTGTGTGTGTGATTTCTAGCTTTCTGTCTCTGTCTCCCCAATAAGCACATGCACTCTATAGCAAAAAAAATTTATTTAAAAAAATGTCCAGCCTGCTAATAATCATCATGCTTGGTGGCAATCTAATTACGTTAGACCCTTCCATTCTGGAAAAGTCAACAAGTCACTATGATTCAACACTATTCCACATAAGTATTTGTCTACATAGGGCCTCAGACATACGTACCCCTCTCTGGGGTATATAGAATTCTATCTATTGACATATGAACCCGTATAACATTTCATTGGACTAAGGGGTACACTTTTTTTGTTTTTTGAGTTTTTTTGTTTGTTTTGTTTTGTTTTTGCTATAGGGCACATGTGCTCACCAGAAAGACAGAGAGACAGAAAGTGAGAAATCATACCTCCAGAGGGGATGGCCACACCACAATTCCTTCTCTTCCATTCTCCTCTGGATCTTGGGCATGAACTCACACGTGCCTGGCATGAGTTTAAGCTACCGGGTCCAGGACTTGAACTGAGGTTAGCTACATGGGAGTCCAGTGACATAGCCGTTACGCCAACTGCTGGTCCCAAGGGGTACAATTTTAAGCAAAAGAGGTACAGTAGTAAACACATACCATGAAATTTATGGTCCTATTAAATACCAAACTATCCAGAAGCTGATGACTTGATTTAACAGTGGCACAACTAAACAAAATAGAAATGATGGCGGGAACTGGTAGGGCACACTCCTCCAGTGTGCATACACTGAATAAACAACCATTGTAACAAACCATGTCCCCAGTGAGTAGAACATATAGGATCAATGAATGAAAGTGGGAATGGCCCTACTTCCCACAATTAAGTGTCTGTTTTTAGGGACTTGTGTTTCCCACTCTGTAAAACTTCAGTCTTTATGATTCTAGGATTCTTGGTTCTCAGAATGAGAACGTTCCCATTGCATTTTAAGCTAGGTATACCACCTGATCACTTGGGTTCCTTGGTCAAGAGACCAGCAGCCAAGGAAGAAGTTATCATTCTGCCAGAGGTAATTGACTCTGACCATCAAGAGGAGGTAGAACCCCATGATAGTCCTTGGAACAAGGGACGAATAAGGTTGACATGTAGATGACCCACTAAAACATCTCTTCATACTTCTCTGCACTGTTACTTATTTTTTTTAAAAGAAAATATTATTGCTGGAGGGCATGTGCACTTGTGAGAGAGAGAGAGAGATAAAGCACTGCTCAGTGGGGCATGATCACACTACAATCTTTTTTCTTCCATTCCTCCATCCCATCAGGGTATTGGGTAGGCATGCACATGTACCTGGCATGTTTTTCAAGTTGCTGGGACCAGACTTTGAACCACGGTGATCCATATGGATCTGACTCCCTATGCATAAGATTGAATTATTGCGCTACTAAGGCTGACCCTTGACCTATTACTTATTTTATGACAATAAGTGAAAAACTATAGAAGCCATGGAAGGGCCTGGAGACCAGGGGTTCTGACTTTCATAAATGAATGTCTAAATTACTCTGCTCAGGAAGGTAAGTGGAATCTAGAATGGGAAGCAGAGAAAGGAGATGATGAATATGAGTGTGGCCCAAGACCAACTACTGTGTTGGAAGTTGTTGGTAATTCCACTGCTTACCTGATCTATAAATTTCCCAAGGGAAAAAAGATTGGCCAGAATCCTATAAAACATATTCCCAGACTGGGTAGATTAACTGTATGAATAAATGAATCTGAGTAGTGGAAGAAATGGATTGTTGTGAACGGTATGGTTTCCCACCCAGAAAACCCATTCACAACTAACACACCATTCCTCCAGCTGCCGGGAGTATCGCAGGATTTGTATCTAGAATATAGAAAACCTTCACAGTTGGATTATAAGGGAATACACAAACTGGTTTAAAAATGAGCAAAAGATTTGAACAGACTTTATTAAGGAAGATATATGAATGCAAATATGAGAACTCATGAAAAGATGTTTAACATCATTAGTCATTAGGGAAATGCAAATTGAAATGACAATGAGGTACTATGCACAGTTATTAAGATAGCTAGAATGAAAATGTCTGAACACATCAAGTGTTAGTGAATGTTCTATGACAAGCCATGTAAGGGAAATGGCCTCCCAATGCTGAAGGAGCTGAAAGGCCAAACTGAGGCAGAAAAATCCAGTTTGTCAACAGCAAGATTTATTAGAGAACTTATGTACAGAAGTATGTGTTATACAGTGGCAAGACAGATAGCTCTCCACACTAGACTTGGGGAAACTACTGTACTTACAGGCAGGAATCCGAGTTTGTACAGATTGTGGGATATGGTGTGTGCACAGTGAGATTTGTGCCATGATTAATGATTAGGAACGTGCTGCTTCAAAACACAGGTTAATAGTCATATTTACCAGACCAAGTTCTGGGAACTGGACTGACTAGTACTGGCATACAGCCTAGCTTAATGAGTCATGATGATTAGCATGGCGATTAGCATACAAAATGGAGTCCCTCTGGCTCCATGCAATGAACATATAGAGGAGCTAGCACTCTCATGCACTTCCAGTGGGAAGGTAAAATGCTGTAATTTCCACCAACATCAAAGTAACTTTCAGTTATTTTGAGAACAGAAAGTACATGTTCACATAAAGACTTAAACATAAGGGTTTGTAGTAGGTTTATTTATAACAACCCCAAACTGGAAACAACCTAAATGTCCATTAACAGGTAAAAAAGCAAACAAAGGTTGGTATATTCATACAATTAAGTACTACTCAGCAGTAAAAATAAAAAAAGTCTAGATTCACATGACAACACATATGAATTTTAAATTAATTAAGCTGAATGAGAATAGCCGGACCAAAAAAGAGTACATACTGGATGATTTTATTTCTAAAACATGTAAATTAACTTATAGTGACAGAAAGCAGATTAGTGGTTGCTTGGTGACAGGATGGTGGGTGAGAAGAAAAAAAAGGAGGAATTACGAAGGGGCATAAAGAACTTCTGGAAATATGATCTTTGAGTTGCCTACCTGTACTATTCAAATATGTTCAATGTATGTCAACTATACCTCAATTACACTGTTAAAAGAGAAAGATTAAATCTCATGCCGGTTATATCCACTGCCTAATTCTTTTTTATTCCCCCACTACCTAATTCTTGAGATCAGAGTCTGAAAATGAGAATGTTTTCCCCACTGCAACTCACAAGAAAGTAACCTGAGTCAAGCCAGGAAGCTTATATTACCTGAAGGTAGGTCAGTGTGGCAAGTTGTTGAGAATTTTAAGTTAGGAGATAAATAGGTGGTATTTGCTCATTGGTCCAAAAAATTGTGTGTTTGTATTTGTATCAAATCTAGTGTATAGTACCAGGTACTGTGTTAGGACGGTCAGGCACAGAGTTGAATGAGATAAAAGTTCTGCCCTTAAAGAAGTCAAGGCCATGAATCATGGAAATGGAGAATAGCCACAAACCCAGGAAGTAAAGCCAAGGACTCAGTATATTACAACAATACATTCGAAACAATCAGACCACCAAACCGGGAGGTGGGGGAGGTAAACGCCAGTCCTTGTTCAGTAGCAATAAACAGATGAACTTACAGGAATGAAAGTTTAAAAGCCTTTTGAAAAGGATCCTAGGAGTAGAGGGTATCCAGGTCAGGGCAAGGATTGGTACCTATAGGATGCTAGTGGAGATG
Organism: Tupaia belangeri chinensis; assembly: GCF_000334495.1. Taxonomy (NCBI): domain Eukaryota; kingdom Metazoa; phylum Chordata; class Mammalia; order Scandentia; family Tupaiidae; genus Tupaia; species Tupaia belangeri. The sequence continues at coordinate 1,899,572 of NW_006159700.1, forward strand.
CTCAGGAGTGATGGTGAGTGCTAGGCAGAGAGCTAAAAGACAAAGATGACAGTCAGTTTTTAAAAGGGGGCTAGACACAAAGATATTAGAGTTGGTCAGAGAAAAACAGAAAGTGTCCTAGCAGATGTCCCAAGGACACAGGCTGCTGCTTTTGAGATTTCTCAGGAACTCTGACTGCCCATTATGTCATATCCTTATGGAGTTAGGTCCTATTAAAACCAGTTATGAGGGCCTTGGCAACCAGGCATAGGCATTTAGACAAGATATGATTAGCCCCGGAAAGCATTATGAACTTTTAAATAAGAAAAACATGAATGAAAAAAGAATAAGTCTGGCAAATTGGACAGAGGAAGAGTGAGCCACTCAAGGAAGACCAACTTCGAAGCTGTGGCAGCAACTTACGAGTTTTATGATGAGGGTGGCAATTGTAACCACAAATAGTCAAAGAGAAGGAACCGTTAGAGAGGTGAGAGGAGAAGCCAGCTTGTAGGGAATTATGAAGGGAATGATGCCTAGCTACATTGCCTGCAGTGGTGCAGGCAGTGTGGTGCCACTCTGTAATGCTGGAAGTCGTATGGAAGACTGGAGGTTCAGAACCTGGGTTAACCCGAACATGCTGAGTGCACTTGTGTGCGTGCCCATAATCCTTCCTGGGTGGAAGGCTGGGGGCGGCATCATGGTGTGGAAGAGAGAAGACCTGGTAAGAGAGGAGGCTGTGAGGCTACCACTTCTCCTTTTGCAAGAAGAGCCTTCAGGGGATCAGGCTGGTTCATAGTATTCTTATATTGGCTCACTCCCTCACCAGGTCTTCTCAACACTATCTTGTTGAGAGTGCTTCTCTCTCTCAACTTAAAACAAACTATAAGAAAAAGGGTGTTATCTTTATGTGGTAGATTGTAACAATGACACCACTGTAGATCGAAAGATAAGTGATAAAGAAAATTCAATAAAATATCAGTTGAAGAAATTAGGACGTGAGTATGTGAGTATTCATTGTACAATGCTTTTAACTTCTTTAGATGTTTGAAATTTTACAAATGAAATATTAAGGAGAAAGTGGCCAGAATTATTCTTTGTATTCTGTCTGTACCCTTGTAATATGATTTTACACATTCTCTTGTAAGAAGTGTACTCTTCCATCCTGGGCTGGCCACATAACTTGGTTTGAGCAATAGGACATCAGCAAATATGACCAATGTGGAGTCTTAAAACATGCTTGAACATCGGGGCATATTCTGCTGATCTTGGAACATTACAATTGCCATCATGTAAATAATCTTGTGCTAGCAAGGTGGGATGATTGATCATAGACACATGGCCTAGTTACTCCCATCACCCAAGGCAATAACCAGTCAACCATCAGACATATGCATGAAACCATTGACTGCCAGCTGATCATAGATGTATAACTGATCCCTACTGAGACTAGAAGAATTGCCCAGCTGAGTCCTTCCAAATGGGCAACTCACAGAATTATAAGCCAATAATTGGCTACCATTTAAAACTCTGGTTTTGAAGAAGTTTGAAGTCAGGAAAAGCTACCTGATGCATTCTACTCGATATTCCATTTATTCCATTCCAAGGGGACTCAATACTAAGCATACTCTGTCTCTGGTCTGGTCTGCTCTGCAAATCTTCAAGGAGAGGTCACTGGGGGTTGAGAGTAAGATGGCTTGGGATGGGGACAGTGTGACATGGGGTGAGGATGACATGGAAGTGGGGCCCATGTGACATGAGGGCAGGGCACAGGGCAGGTGAGGGGAGTCTGTAGGTCATAGAGGGGAAGTTTATTTTTAAATTGACATGTAAATTGCATACAGAGAGGTGGACATCAGCCACACTAAATGGAGACATATCAGTAAACCTAAGAGAACCTGGGGGCTGAAGTGTTACTGGAAACAATGGACTGAAGCGGATAGGATTGCCTAGTTTAGATTTCTCTTAGCTAATAAAGGAGAGCAGCGCTCTTGACCTGTAGTCCATCCTTCTGTAGGTGAGGCATCTTACCTTGGAGTAATTTCCAGGATACCCTGGAAGGGCAGACACTGTAGAAAGATGGATCTGGCTCTCCTTCCTCCCTGTGAGGTCATCTTTGGTTTGTGCCAAGCCCTTCGCCCCCTTGAACCTTCCCATCCTTTCTTATTATTTCTCCTTTTGCGAAGAGCCTGGAGGAGATCAGGCTGGTTGATCATACTCTTGTATTGGCTCACTCCCTCACCAGGTCTTCTCACTGGAAGAGGTATGGCAAGACAGATATGACCTGCCTCTTTCAACTTGTCACCATTCTGACAGTGATTTGTGAATGCAAGTTTCTATTTTGGTCTAACATTTTGAAAATGTTAGTGTCATATAGGAGAAAAGTGGAGGAAATTGGTCTAAAAAAGAGGGATGAAAAGATCATCAGTTGCACAGATAAGAATTCAGGACCACAGCGATTGACGGTTTCCTAGAAGACCCAGAGATTTCTAAAACCTATTGATCTTCCTCCCAGTCCATGAGTGCCATGAGTGTAAGAGAGGATTTAGACTAAGGCAGTGAGATTTGACACAATGTTGGTAGTGTTGGCAAAAGAATGAGTTTTGCTATGTAGCTAGGAAGGAAGTGCGAAGAATAGAGAGGACCATACAGAGGAATACAGGGATAGGAAGCGTGGGTGAGAGGGAAGACACAAATACAGAGGGAAAATTAACCGGAAGAAGATCCTGAGTTGACTTGATAGTGCCTTATATATTAATAAAACCATTTCAATAATAACTCTAACACAAGGAAGACGCAAATCAGTCAATGAACATAAACATATCTTTGATTTTCCTGCACTCAGAATGAGTTTTGTCTGGGGACACTGATCTATCAGCGGTGGCTTCTCGCTGCAGCTCACTGTTTCTCACTATGACTGAGGGAATCCTGGAAGGAGAAGTTTCTTCACTTTGTCACTGGTGTTCCTTAAGAGGAGGATTGAATGAGCCATGATTTGCCCAGGAGACACAAATCTAAGAAAGGATGGAAGGAGACAGTAAATAAAGAGATCCAGGTGGTTATGAGTTGGGCTCTGTGTGTGGGATATGGGGGAGGAGGAGGATGTAGATAGAGTTGGGCGATGCTAAGGACTGGGAGATGAACAAATAGTGAAAAAAGGCTGCATAATATTTATGGCTAAAAGAATTATGGAATGGGACCAGCAGTTGGCATAATGGCTATGTTGCTAGACTCCCATGTAGTCAACTGTTATTCGAGTTCTGGACTCATAGCTTGAACTCACGCCGGGTGTGTGTGCGTCCATGCCCAAGATCCCGAGAGGAGAATGGAGGAGAATGGAGGAGAAGGGATTGCGTGGGAGAGGGAGGGTGTGATTTCTCGCTTTCTATCTCTCTGTCTGTCTTTCTGGTGAGCGCACACATCCTATAGCAAAAACCTCTTCAAAAAAAAAAAAAAAAAGAATTATGGAACTGCAATGTACATTGCTCATTTGTCAAATGAGGAGACTGAAGTCTTGGCAAGTTATGAAAGAAACTTGCCTAAAGTCACAAAGCAAGTTAAGGGGTGGAGGGGTAGAAAGAATGCAAGATAAACGATAGAATAGTAACTCCCTTTTCTATTAACCCTTCATTGCCTGTTGCAGATTTCTTGAGATGCAGATTGCTGCCTCAGAATTGATACATTTCCAAAACAAGAAAGTGGAATTAACATCTACGCTTATCACCCAGTACCCAAATTTCACCAGGAATTCTGTTAAGCATGGCTTCATGCTCCTCAGCCTGAAGAACTCCCTAGCATTCAATGATCAGGTGAAGCTGTCAGCTCTACCCTGTACGGCGGAATACAGAATGGGGGCCACGTGTACTGTGGTTGGGCTGGCCATGGAGAAATTTTCATGAATGACCTTCAAGACAGACTCTTAGTGCTCTATTCCTTAGTGCCTACTCAATGAGGATTATCATACAACTTTTATAGAACAATAGAGCTAGAAGAGGCCTGAAAACATTCATCTTAATCTCTAATTTTATTCATGTGGAAATTGAGGCCCAATGAGGTGACACCATACACCCAGGGGTAACATGCTATTTATACTTGGCGATCTCCAGAATAGTGTTCTTGCCTCGTTTTTCTCTCAGGTGAGAACAAAAGAGAGTGTGGATGGGGAAGGGGTTGGAGGAAAATCCTGCTAGGGATGCTGAGTGTTTTATTCATTCTAATGTTACAAACCGGTATTCATAAATAAAAGTATGCATTGCAGAAGCCAAAATATACAAATTACAACACCCACCAGACCATAGTTTTCTCATTTTAGTATCCATGTTCCTCTTGTCTAGTTTTTGTTTTGTTTTGTTTTGATTTATTTTGTTTTGGCTTTTTCCTCCATTGAACAATGATAAGGCTAATAGCAGAAAAGAAGGAGCGAAGAAGAAAAGAAAAGGAGTTCATTAGGTGAAGTATCAAAGAACAATGCTACTCCCCTCTTTCTCTGTGTGCTCATATACAAGCCCTGATGTCCAGATAAACCAAGAGAATGAGTTTTGTCTGGGGACACTGATCTATCAGCGGTGGCTTCTCGCTGCAGCTCACTGTTTCTCACTATGACTGAGGGAATCCTGGAAGGAGAAGGTTCTTCACTTTTGCATGTTCCTTAAGAGGAGGATTGAATGAGCCATGATTTGCCCAGGAGACACAAATCTAAGAAAGGATGGAAGGAGACAGTAAATAAAGAGATCCAGGTGGTTATGAGTTGGGCTCTGTGTGTGGGATATGGGGGAGGAGGAGGATGTAGATAGAGTTGGGCGATGCTAAGGACTGGGAGATGAACAAATAGTGAAAAAAGGCTGCATAATATTTATGGCTAAAAGAATTATGGAATGGGACCAGCAGTTGGCATAATGGCTATGTTGCTAGACTCCCATGTAGTCAACTGTTATTCGAGTTCTGGACTCATAGCTTGAACTCACGCCGGGTGTGTGTGGGTCCATGCCCAAGATCCCGAGAGGAGAATGGAGGAGAATGGAGGAGAAGGGATTGCGTGGGAGAGGGAGGGTGTGATTTCTCGCTTTCTATCTCTCTGTCTGTCTTTCTGGGGAGCGCACACATCCTATAGCAAAAACCTCTTCAAAAAAAAAAAAAAAAAAGAAGTATGGAACTGCAATGTACATTGCTCATTTGTCAAATGAGGAGACTGAAGTCTTGGCAAGTTATGAAAGAAACTTGCCTAAAGTCACAAAGCAAGTTAAGGGGTGGAGGGGTAGAAAGAATGCAAGATAAACGATAGAATAGTAACTCCCTTTTCTATTAACCCTTCATTGCCTGTTGCAGATTTCTTGAGATGCAGATTGCTGCCTCAGAATTGATACATTTCCAAAACAAGAAAGTGGAATTAACATCTACGCTTATCACCCAGTACCCAAATTTCACCAGGAATTCTGTTAAGCATGGCTTCATGCTCCTCAGCCTGAAGAACTCCCTAGCATTCAATGATCAGGTGAAGCTGTCAGCTCTACCCTGTACGGCGGAATACAGAATGGGGGCCACGTGTACTGTGGTTGGGCTGGCCATGGAGAAATTTTCATGAATGACCTTCAAGACAGACTCTTAGTGCTCTATTCCTTAGTGCCTACTCAATGAGGATTATCATACAACTTTTATAGAACAATAGAGCTAGAAGAGGCCTGAAAACATTCATCTTAATCTCTAATTTTATTCATGTGGAAATTGAGGCCCAATGAGGTGACACCATACACCCAGGGGTAACATGCTATTTATACTTGGCGATCTCCAGAATAGTGTTCTTGCCTCGTTTTTCTCTCAGGTGAGAACAAAAGAGAGTGTGGATGGGGAAGGGGTTGGAGGAAAATCCTGCTAGGGATGCTGAGTGTTTTATTCATTCTAATGTTACAAACCGGTATTCATAAATAAAAGTATGCATTGCAGAAGCCAAAATATACAAATTACAACACCCACCAGACCATAGTTTTCTCATTTTAGTATCCATGTTCCTCTTGTCTAGTTTTTGTTTTGTTTTGTTTTGATTTATTTTGTTTTGGCTTTTTCCTCCATTGAACAATGATAAGGCTAATAGCAGAAAAGAAGGAGCGAAGAAGAAAAGAAAAGGAGTTCATTAGGTGAAGTATCAAAGAACAATGCTACTCCCCTCTTTCTCTGTGTGCTCATATACAAGCCCTGATGTCCAGATAAACCAAGATGTTTTCTCATTCTCTGATAAAGGTTTCTAACAGTCTTCTGTAAGATGAATTCCTATGACAGTGTCAGAAAACATCTGTGCAGGAACACCTTGAGAGAGCACACACTCGTGTTAAGTAATATATCTTCACCTTTCCCAAATTTGGTCTGAGACACTTATTTGGAGTTCACATGTCTTCCTCAACCCAATACGGTCTTATGTTTCTACATCCAAGAAGAGATCAGGGTAAATGGGCTAGGAAGGAATAAGTGTCCTCCTTCCTGTTAATGATATCAGGGTAGAAAAATCTCTGAGTATGATCATTTCTCCACAGCTTCCCCTAGTGAGGCCTAAGATGAGTGAGTGGGATAGGCCTGAGATGGCTACCAGGCAGTGCTTCCAGCCCTTATCATCTGTATTTCTATTCTGGAACTCTTGGAGAGGAAATTGGTACTAGATAATCTTCGTTTTGACTACCCTGCTCGACCTATCTCTTCTCTTTCTAATAGGACAAAGCTGTTGCCCCAATCCTGTGCCAAAATCACTTTCAAGGGACCCTGTCCTGGTCAAAGGGTATACTCTGAGAGGTGACATTGGCCACTACACCAAAGTCTCCCTTCCTCTATACAGACTGGATCCTCAAAGTCAGCTATATCAAGGAGCTTCAGAAATGGGTTGGCCAGCCTCAACCCTTCCTTGTTCACTACTCTCAGAACAAGAAGGAGATAGAGTCTTTAACTGTAAGAAGTTTTCAGTTCCTTCTGATCTCTTGATTTCCCTTATCCATTCTCAGTTCCAGCCTGAATGATTGTAAAAGGATTTGATCTTGAGCACACTGGGCATACATGATGGACGTGTGCCCATGATCTGGGTTGGCTGAGATATGTGGTGAGTGGTGCATGAAGACTTGTTGGAGATGCCTGTCTCTCTCTCTGAGTCTCTCTCTCCCATGAAACAAACAAACAAACAAACAAACAGTCGGCTCTTAGTATAGTGGTTAAGTACTGTACAAAGTTCTACAGGGATGACCAAAGACTTGAGTCCTGGATCTGTCAGCTCAAAGGACATTCCAGGTGCATGCCTACATGCCTAGGAACCTGACAGAATGAGAAATTGGAGCCAGAAGGATTATAGCATGGCCAGACTCATTGGAGGGGGTGTGTGTGGGGGGGTGCTTTCTCACTCACTTTCTTGCATGTGCCCTCTGGCATAAGTAAATAAATAAATGTTTCAAAAAGGGAAAAGGGGGAACCAGCAGTTAGCGTAATGGCTATGTTGCTGGACTCCCATGTAGTCGACCACGGTTCACATCCCGGACCCGGTGGCTTAAAACTTAGTGCCCAAGATCCCTAGAGGAGAATGGAGGAGAAGGGACTGCGGTGTGACCATCCCTCTTGGTGGGTGATTTCTCACTTTCTGTCTCTATGTCTCTCTCTGTCTGTCTGGTGAGTGCACGCACCCTATAGCAAAAAAA
>NW_006159700.1:1907293-1916272 GCF_000334495.1 Tupaia belangeri chinensis
CCCCAAAAAAAAAAAGGGGGGGGGAAGGCATGCCTGTACCCTCACTGGATTTGCAGTTGCCCACCTGTGCAGCCTGCCAATACTGCAGCTACTACTTTGCACTCTGCCTCAGGCTCAGGCCCACTACCCCACAGCTCAGCCCCTGGCCATATTGGGGCCAGAAAAGTTGGGTAAGTCAAGGTAACATGGCTACTTGCTGAGAGAAGGGCTGACTACCATTGTCTCTGCAGCCTGCAGGTACATGGACCACAGCCACTCCTGAAGTAGCCCTTGCAGAAAGAAGAATCAGGCGGGACTGTCAGGGGCAGGAGGAACTCAACAGCAACTCCTAGCTCACATGGATTCTCCTTGCAAATGTAGAGAGGAGTAATTGCCTGAAGTCAGTGAGGCTCTGGAGGATTTTCTCTTCCCCGAACTCTCCTTTGAAGGAGAAAAATGGGAGAAAATATTTTCCAAAGCTTTGAACCCCAGACTACCACTGCAAATTCCCACACTCCTACCCAAGGAAGCTGGCATTGAGCTGACACACATCGTATGGATGAGTAAGAGCAAACAGCTTCAGGGGGCAAAAACTTGGACCTCCCATCCTACCCCCACACCAAACTGGTGAGGGCTACATATCCTGCAAGCCAACCAGCAGGTGGAACTCCATTTACAATCTAGTCTCCACAGCACAGAGGGAGCAAAGAATACAAGAGAGAACACCCCTACCCCAGCAGAGATACCCCAGCAGAGACTGAGAAATTCGGGCACTACTCTGTTTGGCAGGCAGGGCAGGCCTGCACTCTCTCCTATCAGACACAAGTCCATGGGAATGGTTTCCTGCTCCAACTGACACCATTTGCAATGTAGCTCTTCTGGACCTTCCTAAATGAATATAGTGGCTATGTAAGTTACGCCCTGGTGTGGAAGATGTGGCTGCTTACTGATATCTCCTGAGTCACTTTGCTAGGGATGCACCTGGGACTAAGGTTGATCATCCATCCCTGCAGCCCCCAACACTACAGAACCTACTCTAAAAATTAAGAGGGTGAGTACTTTACCAGATGTCTAAAAATCAATACAGAGACACAAGAGATATGAGAAACAAGGAAATATCTCTCCCCAAAGGAACAACAATAACTTCTCCCCAACAATGGATAAAACACAAGAAATCACAGAAAAAGAATTCAGAATATTAATGAAACTCAATGAGATGCAAGAGAAAATGGACAATCAATTCTAGGAGTTAAGAAAATAATTTCATGATGTAAAGGATGAATTCCATAAAAAGACAGATACCCTAAAAAGGAATCAAATAAAACTTCTGGAGATGAAGAATACAATACAGGAGATCAAAATCTTCCTCAAAAGTTTTAACAGCAGAGTAGACCATAAAAAAGAATCTCTGACCTTAAACACAAAACTTCTGATTTAGTTCAAACCATCAAAAAGAATGAAAAGAAAAAATGGGTCCAGCTGATAATGTGGTGATTAAGGCACTGGATTCCCACGTGGCTGATCTTGATTCAAGTTTCGACTGGGTGGCTTGAAAATCATACCAGGCACCTGTGCTCATGTGTTCAAAATCCTGAGAGGAGAAAGGAGGAGAAGGGATTGCAGCATGGCCATTCCCCCTTGGGGGTTGATTTCTCACTTTCTCTATCTCTGTTTATCTCTGGTGAATATGAAAAAATAAAAAATGAAAAAAATCCAATATATACATATATACACATATAAAAATAAATTTAAAAATAAAAATATTAAATTAAATAAAGTAATTCTAAAAAAAAAGAAATAAGGGGATACTACATCAAGGAAAATGAATAAGAGACAAATAGAAATAAGAGAACACCAAACAATTAAGGGAATGACTAACAAAAAGACAGGGATATGCTCATAAATATCGATAAGAACAATGAATGTTAATGGATTAAATTCTCCAATTAAAAGACACACATTGGCTGAATGGATTAAATAAAAAAAAGGAGCCTTCTTAAAACACACCTCACTATTAATGACATACATAGACTGAAAATGAAGGTCTGGAAGAAGTTATTTCATGCAAACAGAAACCAAAAAATGGCTAAAGTCACAATACTGATATCAGACAAAATAGATTTCAAAATAAAAACTTGAATGAAAAAGAGACACAGAAGGACATTATATAGCACTAAAAGGATTAATTAACCAAGAAGATATAGCAATTATAAATATTTACACACCAAAACCAGAGTACTCAAATACTTAAAAGAACTGCTGTATCTAAAGAAAGAGAGAGACTGCAAAATAATAGTTGGGAATTTCAACACCCTACTGTCATCACTGGACAGTTTGTTGAGACAAAAAATAAACAGACACAGGAGCTAAACGATACCATAAACCAAAAGTACTTGACAGACATTTATAGAACATTTCACCCAACAACCACAAAATATACATTTTTCTCATCCCCAGTTAGAATATTTTCAAAGATAAACCACATAATGGTCCACAAAATAAGCCTTTGCAAATTTAAAGGTACAGAAACTATATCCAGCATCTTTCCTGACCACAATGGAATTAAACTTGAAATTAACAATGGAGCCTTTGAAAAATACAAAAAAATAATTAAACAATCTATTCCTGAGCAATTTCAAAACTATGAAGATATTAAGACTGAAATAAAAAAAATTATTGAAACCAAAAATAGTGAACACACAATTCTCTATAAGCTTTAGGACTCAGTCAAAGCAGTCATAAGAGGAAAATTTATTGCATTCCAAGGATGCAAGGATGATTCATCATATGCAAAACAATAAATATAATATATCACATTAGCAGAAGCGAAGATAAAAACCATATAATCATATCAATTGATGCAGAAAAGCATTTGACAAAATACATTATCTCTTCATTATTCAGACTCTCAGCAAAATAGGTATAAAAGGTACATTTCTCAACACAATAAAATTCATCTATGAATCTATAATTAATATCATATTAAATGGACAAAAACTGGAAACTTTCCCACTAATAACTAGAACAAGACAAGCCTTCTTACTTTCTTCACACCTTTTCAACATAGTGCTGAAAGTCCTAGCAAAGTGTAGTCAGATAAGAGAGTAAAATAAAAGGCATTCGAATAGGAAAAAAAGAGAATTTGTCCTGTTTGAAGATGTCATGTTTATATACATAGAAAATCCAAAAGACTCCATAATTAAAACTCCTTGATAAATGAATTCAATAAAGTGACAATATACAAAAATTAATATTTTATTTAAAAATATCAATTTTTATAGTGCTTTTATACACAAACAATGAAAAGATTGAGACAGAATTTAAGAAATTCTGGCCTCTTTGGAGTGCCATTTACAATAGCTCTCCACACAGACACACATACACACACACACACACACACGTGCAAATATTTAGAAATAAATCTAACCAAAAAGGTAAAAGATTTCTATAAGGAAAACTATGAAAAACTTAAGAAAGAAAGAAAGAGAAAGAGAGAGAGAGAGAGAGAAAGAAAGAAGAAAGGAAGGAAGGGAGAATACGCAAGCCCACTTCTGGGAATCTACCCAAAGGACAGGAGAATGCTGTCAGAAAAGCTCTTGCACATCAATGTTTATTGCAGCATTATTCACAATCACCAAGACATGGAACCAACCCAAATGTCCACAAACAGATGAATGGATTGAAAAAGTGTGGCACATATACTCTGGAATACTACTCAGTCATACAAAAACAAGAAGACTCTGGCATTTGACAGAAAGTGGTCAGATATGAAGGATCTGTTGCTGAGGGAAGCAAGCCAGGATATGAAAGAAAGATGTTGTATGTATCCACTTAATATATACCGACTATCAGCACTTTACGGTAGAGCTCGAAATATTGGAGGGAATAAAAGCAGTGAAAATAGTTAGGGAGGTTGAAGACAGTATGGAATGGGGTGAGAGAAGGGAAGAGTGTAGAGAAGGATAGCAAGAGAACAAATAGAGAGGCATGACATTAGTGGGACACAGAAATGGTTTATGACCTGTTGATGATAACATGTATAGTATTCTCAACTGGTCTGGTCTGAGAAGTATTTCATGTTGGGTAAATTCTTTTTACAAGCCAAATGATATATAGTGATTGAATGTTTTAAAAAAAATAATGAGAATACAAATAATAATAATCAGGAAAAAAATGATGAAAAGCTACTTTTTTGAGAGGTTTTTGCTATAGGACACATGAGCTTGCCAGAAAGACAGAGACAGAGAGACAAAAAGTGAGAAATCACCCCCCAAGGGGGACAGCCCCACTGCAATCCCTTCTTCTCCATTCTCCTCTCGGGATCTTGGGCACGCACGCACACCCGTCCAGCATGAGTTTAAGCCACCAGGTCTGGGACTCGAACCACCGTCGACTACATGGGAGACCCGTGACATAACCATTACGCCAACTGCTGGTCCTGAAAAGCTATTTGATGATAATGATGTGGATAGTAATGTCTTTGTCTTGACTGATACGCATGGTATTCCTTCTGGAAAAAGAAATGTAATACACTGTAAAGATATATGTGATTCAATGTAATATAAACAAGATTATGATAATAATAAATAAAATTTAAAAAAAGAAATAGTAAAACACAAGTGAATATAATTGTGTTTGTGTGTGAGTGTGTGTATGGATTAGAGGTTAGAGTGCACAGAATAGTCTCACCGAACCAAACAAAATACTTCATATACCAAATGCCAATTCAGCTCATTTCTTCAAACCCTTTCACCTGACTTTATAAATTAAATTTTAAAACCTAAAATATGTCCTATAGTTTTGTTAACATCTTATTTTGAAATATAGGATTGTCAGAAAAGTCATGACATATTTTTCTGTTTTGCTATGCAAAAATGCATCATGACTTTTCCAACAACCAATAGTTTAGGACTTACAAAAAGATGCAAAAGTAAAGAATTACTGTGCACCTAATATTGCATAATGATAATATCTTATATAAACATAGTGCCCCCCAATCCTAACCCCTTACAACTACTAATTTGTTCTCCATCACTACAATTTTGTCACTTGGACATTGTTGTGTAAATTGAGTCATATAGCATATAACCAGTATATTTACTCTCCATTGCTTTCCTTTTTTTTTTTTTTTCATTCATTATGTTCTAAGTTTCCTTCTATTATCATTTCCTTTCTGCCTGAAGAACTTCCTTTTAGTGATTATTTTTGAGGAGACCCAATGGTGACAAATTCTCTTAAGTGTCTTTCATCTTCATTCTTAAAGGTTATTTTCCCTGGATATAGAATTACAGGTTGATAGTTGTTTCCTTTTCATGACTTGAAAAAGGTTATGCTTCTTCCTTTTGTCATTCAAGTTGCTGATGAGAAATCTGCTGTTCTTTGAATCATTGTTTGTCAATTGGTAATGTATTATTTTTCTCCGGCAGGTTTCAAAATGTTTCTTTGTCTTAGTTTTCAGAAGTTTCATTATGATGCGTCTTAAGATTATTCTGTTTGGGGCACACTTAGTTTCTTGAATCTGTAAATTGATGTCTTTCACCAGATTTGGGCTGTTATTTCTTTAAAATTCTTTCAGTCCAACTTTCTTTCTGCTGTCCTAACTTTGATGACATGAATGTGAGATTTTATGTTTTACTCAAAAACAGGCAAATCACCACAAACTTAGTAGCTTAAAAAAAGAACCCAGATTTACGGGCCAGCAGGTGGTGTAGTGGTTAAAGCATTGAACCCGGTTGACTATGGTTCAAGTCCTGGATCCTATGGTTTGAAACTCATGTCAGGTATATGTGTGTGTGTGGCCAAAATCCTAAGAGGAGAATAAAGAAGAAGGGGTTGCATTGTGGTCAGCCTCCCTGGGGAGATAATTTCTCACTTTTCCTCTTACTTTCTCTGTCTCTTCAGAGAGCACACATGCCCTATGGCAAAAACCTAAAAAACAACAACAACAAAAAAAACCCCACAAATTTATTATTTCATGGTTTCTCAAAGTAAGAAATCCCACTTGTTTTAGCAGTTGTGAGACTGACATTCTAATTGACTTCCAAGCAGTTGGCCAGGGACCACTCTTAGCTTGCAGTCCTTGCCCTGTGGAGCTCTCCATCTTGGCAACAGAAAACGTCCCTCATGCTAATCCTCCTCATGTTTTGAATATTTCTGACTCTGTTTTATGACAAGCCAGAGAAAATTCTCAGGGCTTATGTGATTAGACCTGAGCCATCTGGATAATTCCCCTATTTGTTTTGTGTTTTTACTTTTTATTTGTTTCTTCCATGAGTGCACAAGAGAAAAGGAGACAGAATCCCCAATAGGTGTTGAAATTGTGATCTACCTTAAGTCTCAGTCAGCCCAGGTTAGACACATGTGTGTGCCTGGTATGCTCATGGAAGTTTCCAATTATACACTCAGAACCTTCTCTTATGGGTCAGCTTTGCACAGCATCACACTTACCACTGCACCGCCATCTGGCCCCAATTTCCCCATTTTAAGGTTAACATTAATCTAATCTAACATCACCTAATCCCAGGGGTAAAGGTCATTAAATTTACAGCTCTGGGTTAGGGCATGTACATCAGTGGTGAGAAATATCAGAGCACAGCTTAGAATTTTGCTTACTACACGTAGTTAAAATATTTCAGGCCCATTGGCTGCCTCTCTCTCATACTTTGGCTTAAGAGAACAGGATTTTCTAGGAGCTGTTTTGGTCTGTGCCTACAGGTATTTCCAGGTTGCAAGCTTTCTAGCACTTAGGCTTGGATATAAGGAGGCAAGGAAAAAAAAATTCGAAAATTGACTGCAGGTCATTCTTCAAGTTCCTAGTTTTCTCATGTGAAATAGTAAAACATATGTATCTTGGTCTCTGCCATTGGATTCTGAAACAGGACTCCTAAAACTCTTGTAATTTCCTAAGTGGTAAGGGTGCCAGGAACAACTTTTATTGTAATATTTGGTCTTTGATCCTAGTTCCTAACATAGAGCTCCTAAATCTCCTGGAATTTCCTGGATGACAAGCATCTTTTGTTGATGTTTTGGTGGGCACCTGGAGGGGGGCCAGTCACCTGAATGATCAAGCCATGATTAGAAGCTTGAAATCTCTAGCCCCATTCACCATTCTCCAAGGAGGGGAGGGTAGCTGGAAACTGAATTAATAGTTAATCATGCCTACATGATGAAAGCTCCATAAAATTCCCTAATGTGTGGGGTTCAGAGAGTTTCTGGGTTGCTGAACAAACCATGTGCTGGGAAAGTGGTACACCCCAGTTCTACAGGGACAGAAACTCCTGCACTCAGAACCCGCCCAAACCTCTTCCTATGTACCCTTCATCTGGCTCTTTATCTGGGTCCTTTGTAATATCTCTTATAATAAGCCAGTAAACAAATTTTGCTGTGTTCTGAGAGTTATTCTGGCAATGACTGAACTCGAGGATGGGACTGTAGAAAATTCTAATTTCTAGCTGATAGGTCAGAAATACGGGTGACAACCTGGAGCTTGTGAATGACATCTGAAATTGGGTAGTCTGGTGAGACTAAGCCCTCACCCTATGGGATCTACAGTAACTTCAGGTAGAGAATGTCAGAACTGAACTGAATTATAAGACATCCAACTGGTGTGAGAGAATTGGTTAGTGTTGCGGGGGTAAAACCACACATTTTGGTGAACAGAAGTATTGAGAGCATAAAGAAAAATAGTTTGCTTTTTCTATGAACACATAGTCAATGCCCCTTTTCTTCATCTTTCAGTCTTTTGGTAAGTGTTACATATTTTGTCTAGGGTGGAGGTAGTAGTGGTTGTTAATGGGAAAATTAAAATGGGATACATTTACTCTATCTTTTCTGGAACTAAATCCTTCACTACACTTTAAAAGTAGGTATTGGAAAGATGAAAGGCAGCAAGGTTAAGAGGAAAAACCAGTGAACTAAAAGGCAAGAGACCTGGGTTCTGGTTCGGATTCCATGATGTGTGTGTGTATACATGTCCCCTGAAGAATGTGGGGAGGAAATATTAGAACTTCTATTTATCACTAAACTAATTTATCCTTTAAAAATTTAAGTTTCAATGTATGTTTTATAATGTATACAACATGTATGTATATATGAATGTGTGTATCTGTGTGTTGGTATATACATATATAAATAAATACACACATATTGATGGTGCATTCTCAAAAACGTTTTATAGGTTTAGTAACAACACCAGATATCTAAAATTGAACTGCCCCAGATTTCCTGGGACATTTAATTGCCTTAAATATGTCATATTTGATTTAAGACAACTCCTTTCAACATAAAACAGACTGTAAGTATATTCATCAGTTAAGTTCCTTTTATATGCCTGTGGTTGAAAATATAATTCTTAGCTCAAATAAAGCTTCCTACATTCCTTAGAACTTTCATATGGAGAAATGATTGAATGAGGGCAAATCATTTCTTTTTTTTTTTCTCTTCTCCATTCTCTTCATAGGATTTTTTTTTTCATTTTTTTTTAATTTATTAGTTCACTTTACACCATCACAACACACAAATGAATTTTCCATCCAAAATACACTGTGCATTGTCTCAATCAAGTACATCCATATATATGTTCTCAGCAAATAATTTTCCAGTTCTTACGTCCTGCATACCTTGTCCTTTGTCTTGCCATCCCTGATTCCCCATCCCCCACCCTCTGCTATGTCCCACTTTCCCCCCCCTTTTTCCCTGGCATCCATGGTTGCCCTCCATACCTTCCTCCCCCCCCCATTCAATTGTTCTGCCGATGAACTTAGTTAGTCTAAATAAATCCATTAGCTAGCACAGCTGACACAAACCTACACATGTATACTAGTCTGACCCTAGGCATAAACCCCGGTCAGTAGAATGAACATACTATAAAGTAATACCCAGCTGTGCCCATACAGCTCGCTGCATTCATCAATGTGCATTTTTTTTTTCCTCCTGCAACTTTTGTTTTTTTTTTAAATATTATATTACCTAACACTCATTCCCTGAGCATCATCACAACAT
>NW_006159700.1:1916884-1944657 GCF_000334495.1 Tupaia belangeri chinensis
GGTGGTGGGGGCGGCAGCGGCACCCAGGTGGGCGGGCGCAGGGCCTACTCCGCCCGCCCGCCGCCTCGCTCGCTCGGCGCCAGGGCAAATCATTTCTGTAAAAGTAACACTGAGAATCAAATCCAATAAATAAAACTCAAGCTCATGGTTCTGACCTAATAAACGTAGGTGATCTGAGATTAAAGAAATGGGTGCTTTCTAGAATGCATTTAAAATCGTATCTAGTCAGTCTGCTAATCTTCAGGCCCCGTTAGTCTAACTTCCCTCTTTAGCCCTAACATGGAGAAGCTCTTTTACATCGATACTATGAAACCGTAATCCATAGTCCCTTTCACGTAGCCTTGCATTTGCTTTTCACTGGTAATGACATCGTGAGGAAGCTGAGAAAAGTTTTCTCCACTGCTCCAATATCTCTGATCTCCTCGTGGCCGCATGTGACAGAGATGATTCCCTCTCTCCATTCTCCTAATCTTTCTATTTTAGTGGCCCTTCCTGCACTTTAGCTGGCAGGGGACTACCTTGCTAGAGGTCATATATTACAGTTCTTTGTAGCCAGTTGACTTAAGTTTTGTCTGGGGATGTGGATAGAAGAGACTCTACAACTCTACTTTTTCTTTTTTTAAAGTTTATTTATTCCATGAGTCAGTCTCTAGAGAGACAGAGGGTGAGAGACAAAGAGACAACATCCCCAACAGGGTCTTGACATTGCAATCCACCCTCGAGCCGTAGCCAGCCCAAGTTTGAGCACAGGTGTGCCTGGTGTACTCAGGGGGGTGTCTAGACTTGATTGGTAACTCTAATTGGTGGGTCTGCCTTGCAGAACATCACGCTTTACTATTGTACCACAGTCCAGCCTTTGTATCACATTCTCAAAAGGAAGCTCCTGGCTCTCCCTGTCTTCCTCCTGCTTCCCTTGGGCTGAAATGCAGTTGTGATGGTGGTCAGCACTCTTAACCCACGGCCCCAAGGAAAACAAGAAAAAAGTGGAAAAGTAAGACAGAAGAAGTCGAGTAATCTACAGGAATAGTGTCACTTTCCTAACAAAAACTGCCCAACAGTTCTAGACTTCTCTGAGAGTTATTTTGAGTTACTACATTTCGTTATAGCGGTTTATCAATATTCTAACAAATACACCTAACTTCTGTTTATTCACCATGCATTAAATTCCTACTATTTATTAGGTACTATACTAGAGATAAAAAATGAATTAGATCCCAGCCATGGTGGCACACACCACTAAGCTGCTGTGCTCCACGGGCTGGAACCACACAGGAAACTGAGTTCAATTTCTGGGTCAACCTAAAGGCTGGGCACAGTGGCAGGCACCTGTAATGCCAGTGACTTGGAGAGACCGAGGCAGGTGGATCAGGAGCTCGAGGCTGATCTGGGGAGCATAGCGAAAACCTATTTAAAAATGAGAGGCGTGGTGGCACACCCCTGTAGTCCCAGCTACTCAGGAGGTCCTACTCAGGCAGGACCATCATGATCATGGAGAGAACCTGTCTTTAAAAGACATTGAATTAAACATACTTCCTGTTCTGCAAAACTTCCAGCCTTGGAAAGAAACATTTGACTGAAAGGTAAATGGGAAGATAATGTGTATTAATTAACCAACTATTCATTTACACGCTGTCTTAGTCTGCTGAGACTGTTGTAACAAAATAGCATATAATGGGTGGTTTATAAACAACAGGAATTTTCCTGTAGTTTTGGAAGCTGAGAAGTCCAAGCTCAAGGTGCTGGAATGTTCAATGTTTCTGGGGAGGGTTCGCTGTCTGATTCATAGATGGCCATCTTTTTGCTATGTCTTCACATGACGGAAGGGATGACAGTGTCTCTGGAGCCTTTTTTTCAAGGGCACAAATCCCATTCACGAGAGCTCTGCTCACCCACCTAATTACCTCCAAGGCCACACACCTCTCTAACACCATCGCCTTAGGGGTTAGGATTTTAATATATAAATTTTGGGGAGACACAAGCATTCAGACCACAGCATATGCATTAGTTTATTAATCCTCACCAATAAAATTAAATTACAAGGGGTACAATTGTTGCACAGCCAACAAAACTGAAGGTGTGCCTTGAAAATGGTGGATTCGTTATGCAGTTTTATCATCCCTGTCTCAGTCCATTTGGTGCTGCTATCACTCAACCACAGTTGAGTAATTTTTTTAAAAGTTGGTCTTACCATATTGTGATCCTCCTGCCTCAGCCTCCCACCTGGTACTACACATGTGAGCCACCACACCAGCTCTTTTTAAGACAGGATCTCACTATGTTGCTCAGACCAGCCTCAAGTGATCTTCCTGCCTCAGCCTTCCAAGTTGCTGGGATTACAGGAGCATGCCACTGCATCCAGTCTTTAGGATGGACTGTTAGATCGGACCACAAATCATGTGGGTCCTGGGCTATGGAGCACAGTACCTTAGCAGTATGCAACCACAGCTGGGCCACAGCAGGGGAGTTTATAAAGTATAAAAGTTTATTCAGCTCAAGGTTTTGGAGGTTCAAGGTCATAGGGCAACATCTCATGAGAGCTTTCTTGCTGATGGGGACTTCCAAGGAAGCATAGGTATCACATAGTGAGAAGGCAAAAGAATGTCAGCTTGGGCACCTTTTTTTTTATCACTATTTTTGCTGTAGTGCGTGTGCGTTCACCGGAGAGATGGAGACAGAAAGTGAAAAATCACCCCCCGGGGGGATGGACACAGCAGAATCTCTTCCCCTCCATTCTCCTTTTGGGAGTTTGGGCACGCAGCCACCCAGCATGAGTTTGAAGACACTGGGTCTGGGACTTGAACCACAGTCAGCCATGTGGGGATCCAACAACATAACTGCTATGCCATGTGCTGGTCTTCCTGGTCTCCTTCTAATAAAACCACCAGTATTCAATCGTGGAAGTCCTGCCCTGATGACATTATCTAATCCTAATTACCTCTTAAAAGCCCTACCTCTTAATAGCAGATTACACTGGGAACCAGCAGTTAGCGTAATGGCTATGTCGCTGGACTCCAATGTAGTCGACCGCGGTTCGTGTCCCGGACCCGGTGGCTTAAAACTCACACCAGGCGCGTGTGTGTGCGTGCCCAAGATCCCAAGAGGAGAATGGAGGAGAATGGATTGCGGTGTGACCATCCCCCCTGGGGGGTGATTTCTCGCTTTCTGTCTCTATGTCTCTCTCGTCTGTCTGGCGAGTGCATGTGCCCTATAGTGAAAATCTCTCAAAAAATAAATAAATAAATAAATAAATAATAAAAAAAAGAGAAAAATAGCAGATTACATTTACACCCTCTTAGTACCTCACAATGATGATTAAATTTCAACATGAGTCTTGGTGGAGACATTTAAGCCATAGCAATAACCTTTAACCTAGGACTACTGGTCCTGACAGAGCTAGTAAATCTGGATCTCCATGGCTACAGTTGAACTCCCCTTAAAATAAGAGAATGTAGTTATGCTCTAGAATCCTATCCATTCTCCATCCTCCAGCAGTAACTTCCAAAGTAGTTACTCATTTACTCTTTCTCCACTCTTCCTCACTTCCAGTTAATACAATCGAGCGCGACTACACCTCCATTCTTACTCAGAAAGAAATCATTCCTTAAACCCAAGCCAGCAGTCCATCCATTCTCTTAGCTGAGGAATTGGCTCCAGTGATCAGATTGAAAGACCCTTATTCAATTCCTAGAGTCTTTCTTAGCCTATGTCAAAGGCAAGCTCTTTCTACTTAACAGAGTTTACATCTTTTTATCCTGTTTTTCATAATTTTATTGCTTGCCAAGAGTCTTGATAAACAAATATTTACCTTGTAAAATGCAAGATGCTTTGTCAGCAACAGACAGCAAATAGCTGCTGCTTTCAGAGAAATTTTATAATATCTATCGTACTTGGTAACTTGGAATTTGAAGCAGTTCCTGGCTTGTATATTTTTAGCAGTAGTACTGATGATTTTCCATATTCATGTGCTTTAAAATCTGATTTTTTATCTAATTGTATCCTCCAAATCTAAATATAATGTGGAGTCAGAAAGACTTCAGGCTCCAGTGAATTAAATTTGGAGTCTTTTTGGCACCATCAGAAAAAAATTAAACTACTATTTTCTTCTTCATAGGAGTATCAGAGCTAATTTAACAGCACTGCCTTATACTCTTTCTCAGGAAATCATCAGCTGGGCCTAGCAGACGGTATGGAGGTTAAGGCACTGGATCCCTCCTGGCTGATTGAGTGGTTGAAGTCCCGGACCTGGCTGCTTAAAAATCATGCTGGGCACATGTGTGTATGTGCCCAAAATCCTAAGAAGAGAATGAAGAAGAAGAGACTGTGGCATGGCCATCCCCTTTGGGGGGAAGGGTGATTTCTCACTTTCTCTCTTTTTTCTCTGAGTCTCTCTGGTGAGTGCACACATACCATAGGGGAAAAAAAAAAGAAATCATCAATTTATTGTATTTGTTCTGATATATTGCAATAAAAATAGATTAAACTCTAAATCACAATGTTCACTTCTAGTCTCATAATTTGACCCAGAATTGGCTATATTTTCATCAAGTTTACTGAAATTTCCTGACATAATTTAATACTGTTTACCTTATGGAAGATTTTTTTCCACAGGTTTTGTATATTACACACATTTATGCCTCATGCATCTGTGTTCCTGACTTTCAGTTATTTTTCACATTACTTGCCATAGATGAAGGAAGTAGAATGGATATGGCAAAACTCTGCAAGGGCCAGGCAAGAGGTTGCATGTGTAGGTGTGAATGCGGGGAGGGGGGTGTGTATTAGACTGTACCTGTTGGTGTGTGGGAACAGAGGGTCAAAGAGCAAGAATGTGTGTTAGAATTCAGAGCCTGCTCAAAACCGTGCATAATGACGTTCTTATTTTTAATATTGTGTTAGATTAAAGCTTCGTCTTTCAGTCTTTGAGAAAGATTTATTACAGTTCTCAAACTAACACAAAGTAGAACTCTAGTAAAATCTGTAAAATTTTAGGAGAAGGCTACATAGAACTTGATGTGAAGTTTCATCTGCCATCCTGAAAACGTAGCTTCACATTTTACAACTCTTTATTGCCATTCTCCAATATTTGAATATCTGAAATTCAAATTATTTGTATTCCTTGAGATATAAATTCAAACATTGGGACTAATAACTGTCCCTAAAACAATCTCTCTGTCTCTCTCTCTCTCTCTCTCACACACACACACACACACACATACGACATACTCTATTTCTTGAAAAAGGATTTTTTTTTCAACCTGAATTTTGATGCTATAATTTTTGGAAAGACTAACTTTAGAAATATAATTAAAGTTTTTATTATTGTGTGATTTCTTTTTTTGCTGTTTGTTTTTTATTTTTATAAAATATAAAATATCAAGGGCACTTGTGTAAGAATATTCTTAGGCTCCACTTCAAGCCTTGGCAGTAACCTGGCACATTATCCTGAGCAAATAATTTCAGTAATCTAAGATTCAGACTTTTTATGGAAGCTAAAGTGGTTTAATCAGACATTCTCTAAGATCTTCTCAAGGCTCATGATTCCTTAAATGAGACATGATTGAGGCCATCAGTTGGTGTACTGGTTAAGGCGCTGGACTCCCACATGGCCAACGGCAGTTAGAGTCCCAGGCCTGGCAGCTTACTTTCTCACTTTCCTTCTTTTCCTCTCTCTTTTTCTGGTGAGTGCACATGCCCTATAGGAAATTTTTTTCAATAATAATAAATAAAATTAGATAAATAATTCTTTAAAATTTTTTTAAAGAGACATTATTTATAAATCACAAATTTTGCCTCTGTGATGAATATGACTGACTATGATATGATATGGCTTTTGTAACCCTACTTAATTATTTAATCCTAATCCTGGATACATATTTCATCAGGAAATAAAATGTCTGAAATTACCCCTGAATCTTGCCCTTATTTTATCTTGATTTGGGACAGGTTTAGAATGTGAAGGATATTATGTAATTTTGATGCCATAAACTTCGTAAAGGAAAAGATTTTGTTTTTGTCACTGCTAAATTCCCAGTTCCCAGAACAATGCTGAACACATGGAGGGGCTTAAAACTTGATAAATGAATAAACAAGAAAGTGTTAAGATGAAGAGACTCATAAAACCCAATTGGGAAGCAGAGAGAGACAGCTTTGCAGAAGTGATGTTATTTGAGCTGAGTCATAGAGGTTGCTGAATACAGAAGGGGAAAACAGTCCAGGCAGAGCCAAGTGTATTGTGGATGTGCAAGTCATTTCCAAATAATCATTCTTCTTCCTTCTCTAGGAACAGAATTCCTGCATCCACAACCACTGGAATGAAGACATTTCCAACTTCTTTATGGCCAAGTGTAGTCAGCTGACTTTGTTTAGCCAATAGGATTAAAGCACATGAGCCAGGTATCTTCATAATGAAGTGTCCCTAAGTAGAGGGTGAGCTCTTCTTAGTTTCTTTTTTCCCTTCCAATTGGCTGGACTACATGTTACAATTATTTTAGGAAATTTTAAAGACAATTCAGACTATGTGCAAGTTTCCTCATCATCTACTTTCATTAGGAACTATCCACAATATAAAGACAAATGGCACAAATAACATTTTCAACACAAGTAATAATCCAATTGAAAACACAATTTGGTGCCTCACTTAGGCATTAAAATACCATTTGCCATTTCTAAATCAGCTTAATTCATTTTCAGGGTTAGAGGGTTGTCTTCCCCACATCTCGGTTTTTCATTGTTCCTTGACTCATGTTTGATCTGTTCCCTAGAGAATATTTATTTATTTTCAATTACTGCCTTTTTGTTGTTGTTCTTGTTAGTGATTTTTGCTATAGGGCATATGTGGTTGCTGGAGAGACAGAGAAAGAGAAAGTGAGAAATCACCCTCCAGGAATGGTGGCCGTACTGCATACACACATGCCCAGCATGAGTTTCAAGCCACTGGATCTGGGACTTGAACTGTGGTCAGCCATATGGAATTCAGTACCTTAACCACTATACCACTTAATGGCCCCTTCATTATTGATTCTTGAGATTGTCATTCTCCCTAGTTAATTACTTCACTTTTTTAAAAATAGTTTTTCTAATATTATTTATTTAATTTTATTTATTATTATTATTATTTAAATTTGTTATAAGGCATGTGTGCTCACCAGAGAGAGACAAAGAGAGAGTGAGAAAGCAAACTGCCAGTTCCAGCACTTGAACCATGGTTGACCAAGTGGGAGTCCAGTGCCTTAACCACCCTGCTATGCACTGGCGCCATTATTTCACTTTTGATAGGTAGATCGCAAGCCCTTTGGGGACATGATTGGCACCTGATTGACCTTTACACTCGAAACTGAATCTGGCAGGGTCTTAGTTACACAACACACGCTGATGCTTATTTACTGTTTGGTACAGGAACGGAAGCAATGGCCATCAAGTGAACCTGACACAATCTGATCAAAACAGCTCTCGTGTGAATCAAGAATCCCCATGTCATTATCTTAGACATTGTGCAGACATTGACTGCAAATGATAGAAGCCTGAAACACAGGTCTAAACAAATTAGGAGTTTAATTTTCTGACACATAGAGTCTGAAGGTAGGCAGTTCAAGGCTGGGCAATTAAGAGACACATGACTGAGACCCACGACTAGGCTACCTTTCATTCACTTTTTAAGCCATCCGTATGATAAGACTCTTATTCTTGCATGCTTTGAGATGGTTGCCAGAACTCTAGGTATCAGGTGTGCGTTTATTTCAGGCAGGAACATGGGGAAAGGCAAAGAGAAAAAGTGCACCTACCATCTATGCATCAAAATATCAGTAGTGATCGTCTTTAGGAGATGGGGGTCATTGGAAGTTTTAATTGTCTTTTTTCATCTCTTTTATATTTTCCAATATTTTAATAATAATCATTATCTCAATTAAAGTAACAAAATGCCTTAAATTTTGTTTTGAAATTATTAATTTTACAGGGCCTACAGTGGCGTGGTGGTTAAGGCACTGGACTCTCACAATGGTCAACCGCAGTTTGAATCCTGGATCTGGCAGCTTGCTTTCTCACTTTCTCTCTTTTTGTCTCTCTGGTGAGTGCACATACCCTACAGTAAATTTAATAATAATAATAGTAACATATAAATTAAATAAATAATTATTTTTAAAAATTATTAGCTTTGTTTAAATAATGAAACATTCTAAGATAAATCTATCTATCTTTTTTGAAGCAAACCAATATGGAGAGTCTGAGTATTTTTTCTAAGACCACATTTGTTTGATTATTTGTCACCCAAAGCATTATAAGACATTTGTATTTATGAATCGTCAAACATAATCCTTAATAAGAAAGAGTCATGTGGGACCAGCAGTTGGTGTAATGGCTATGTGGCTGAACTCCCATGTAGTGACTGTGGTTTGAGTCCCGGACCCAGTGGCTTAAACTCACACTGGGTGTGTGTGTGCGAGCGCAAGATCTTAAGAGGAGACTGGAGGAGAAGGGATTTCAGCATGGCCATCTCCCCAGGGGGGTGATTTCTCGTTGTCTGTCTCTCTTTCTCTGTCTTTCTTGCAAGTGTATGCGCCCTATAGCAAAAACCTCTCCAAAAAAAAAAGAAGGAAAGAAAAGAAAAAGAAAAAAGAACAAAGAAAAATGAAAAGGAAAAAGTCATGTTATAAGAGTTACTGCTGTTTTCCCTCCTAACTTTGAAAACTTGGCATTCTTCAAATGATCTCACAGTTTGTGCAGTTAAAGAGCTCCTAGTATAATATGAATGGCTATGAAGTGTTTTATGAGTTTAATTCTACCCAAAGAAGAAAGTTAACTGGACTTTGTTATCTATTGCTAAGTAACAAATAAGCCCAAATGTAGCAATCTATATATATTTATTTATAATTTGCCAGAGGGTGTACATGCTTGCCAAAGAGACAAAGAGAAGAGAGGAGAAAGCTCCCTCCCCCTTGCCATGGAGCACAGGCATGCCACAATCCCTTTTCCTCCATTTCTCCATCCTGTTGGGATTTGGGGCATGCACGTAAATGTGCCTCACATGTTTTTTAAGCAGTGGTTCCAGGACTTGAATGATGCAGTTGTCTATTTGAGATCCAGCTCCTGTAACTACCAAGCCATGCGCTGGCCCCAACATGTAGCAATTTAAGACAGCATTTCATGATTTCTGTGGCCAGAAATCTGGGTATAGTTTGCTAAGATCAATCATCTGACTCAGAGTTTCTTACAAGGCTGCGATCACAGTATCTTTTTGGTGTTCTAGTGAAGATCTACTTCTAAACTCCCTCACATGATTGTTGGTGGGATTTAGTTCTTCCCAGGCTGTTGGACCGAGGATCTCCATTTTTGTTTGGACGTTGTCCAGAAACCTCTCGGTGTCTTGCCATGAGGGCCGTTCTGTAGTGTAGTGAGGATCTCCATTTTTCTTTGGATGTTGTCCAGAAACCTCTCATGTCTTGCCATGAGGGCCGTTCTGTAGTGTAGTTCAGAACATGACAACCAGCTTTAATCAGAGGGACACCAAGAGCTGATAAGCAAGATAGATGCCAGAGTCCTTTTGCTGTCTAATCGTGGTGGTGACATCCATCACTGGTTTCCATATTCCATCATTAAAAGCGCACTACCAGGTCCAACCTACACTTACCGGCATGGATACTAGGAGATGATTATCACTGGGAGCTATCGTAGGTCTGCCAACAACACTAATCAAAGTATAGTTTTCCAGCTCTCTTGTTTATTTCAAAGGTGCAATGCAAAATTGTGCTAGCAAGATATAGAGATCTTTGGAATTTTTGTCAAGGTACATCTGCATATATTGGCAGTGAATACTGGCTTTTATAAATCAATGACAGAAGCTTTAAGCAGAACTAGACTCAAATGAACATTTGAAACTTGGAGTAGGCAAAATTTTGTGGTTCTTGCTAGTTTTGAGGGTAGAATTCCCAATTTGTGTGCTGCAAGTGGATATTATTGTGTTATTGTATTATGAGATACTGATGCCTAAGTGGAGTGAGATGTGATAATGTGCCCTAAGTTTCCTGTTGGTTACAGTCAGGGCAATGCCCTTTATCCCCACTCTGCCATGATGCATTGATTGCAGTCACCTGACCACCTGGCACCTCCTTGAGCAGGCCAAGTACAACGCATTGACATGGACTGAACTTGTATAAGGAGGCTGTTTCCTGCTGGAGGAAACTGGGCTCTGGGTGCCCATGGAGTGAGATTGGGGAGCTTGGTCAGGGCCTTCTGACTGTTTGTTGTAGCTCTCAACCCTGCACTAGCCAGAATTCTCTATTTTTCACATTTATGCAACCATTCCATATATAATATTTGCAGCTAATGTTCCCTTTTAAAACCACCTAAGCTAGCTGCATGGTAACTAGGCTGACAGTGCATGATAGAAACACATTAACTTAATTGGAATTTTTTTTTTGGAGGGGTTTTTCTTTTTGTTATAGGGCACATGTGCTCGCCAGACAGACAGAGAGAGACAGATAGAAAGTGAGAAATCACCCCCCAGGGGAGATGGCCACACCACAATCCCTTCTCCTCTGTTCTCCTCTCGGGATCTTGGGCACACACGCACATGCGCCTGGCATGAGTTTTAAGCCACCAGTTCCGGGACACGAACCACGTCGACTACATGGGAGTTCAGCAACAGAGCCATTACGCTAACTGCTGGTTCCCTCTTAATTTGAAATTTTTTGATGGTTTTCAAACACCATAATACTCACAAGAAATGTCAACATTATGTTTGTCAATGATGAAAAAGAAGAGCTATTAGTCAGCAAATATATATATATTTTTTTTTTTTGGAGAGATTTTCACTGTAGGGCGCGTGCGCTCGCCAGACAGAGAGAGACATAGAGACAGAAAGCGAGAAATCACCCCCCAGGGGGGATGGTCACACCGCAATCCCTTCTCCTCCATTCTCCTCTCGGGATCTTGGGCACGCACGCACACGCACCCGGCATGAGTTTTAAGCCACTGGGTCTGGGACACGAACCACGGTCGACTACGTGGGAGTCCAGCAACATAGCCATTACGCTAACTGCTGGTTCCCATGGCAAATATATTTTCAATGGCAATGAATTTTTAAATTCTTTAAAAAATGTTTACTTTTTCTACCACCCACTTGTAAACCATTTCTCTTCAACGACTATCACGAATTTGAAGAACACTTTAATGAAGAACATTGATAAGAGTTACGTGTAGCCATTTCAAGTATAAATCACAACATAATATAAATTATGTTTATAGAAGAAAGCTGAAGTTATCATTAGAATTTCAGAATTTTTTTAAGAAATGTCATACAAATTCAATATCTGATATCTTCCCTTATATTTTCTATTGCACTTATCCATTGTCATTATAATATAAATAAAATGTAATGAATGGTGCTGTGGTTTGAATGGTGGTATCCCCTCCAAAATTTATATTAAAATTTAATCTCCAGGGTCAGCAGGTGGTATGGTGGTTAAGGGTACTGGACTCCCATGACTTGAGTCCCGGACCTGGTGGTTTGTTTTCTCACTTCTTTCCTTCTCTCTCTCTCTGTCCCTCTCTGGTCGAAATTAAAAATAAATACATAAATAAATAAAATTAAATTTTAAGAATTAAAAAAAATTAATCTCCGAGGCAACAGTATTAATAGGATGTGATTAAGTCTTGAGAAAAGCACCTTCGTGAATGGGGATTAGCATTCTTTATTTTAAAAAAATAACTATTTATTTAATTGTATCTATTATTATTATTTACACTTGATCAGAAAGAGAGACACACACAGATAGAGGGAAAGTGAAAAACCAAGCAGCCGGTCCAGTACTTGAACCACAGTCAGCCACGTGGGAATCCAGAACCTTAACCACCATGCAACCTGCCAGAATGCCGTCCCTTCCACACCACGTTCTTCTCCTCCAGAGGATGCAACAACAAGGCATTCTGAAAGTGAAGACCAGACACTTAGCAGACACCAAACCTGCTGGGGCTTTGATCTCCACCATTGTGACAAGCAAACTTCTTTCCTTTCTAAATGACCCATTCCCAAGTGTTTTATTATGGGAACACAAACAGATTAAGAGATATGGTTTTATCAAGCCCCATGTAGAGCTCCCCAAATCCTGTCCAGATTGTCCCAATTTTAATACATAATGGACCTTAAAAATGTTCAGTAATCTTTGCTTTAGAGCCATGTGTCTGACTGGGTTCTTTCTGCACTTGTTATTTCTCAGCTTTATACTTAACCTTTCATCACTTACTCTGATTAGGATTGGAAATCTGCAAATGACATTTCTTAGACTTCTTGCCGATGACTTCCTGTTAGTATCTGCCAATGGCAGGCATTGGAAAGCAACAGAAGGCTGGAGAAAAGGAGAAACTTTCTACGTCTAAATAGAATAGTTTCTACTATAGCTGCAGAGGGGAGGTATTACTGTAGTCTCGAGTAGCTCAGACAGCACAGTATGTATCATTGATTACACCCTGAGTTATGGAGGGATCATTTTAATAGTTCCAGTCCCTAAAATGACAGCATTCCTAGCTTCTCAGAACCAGAAACAGCCTTATTGGTGCCCTCCTAGTAGCATCAGGATCTTTCAGATCTATGAGCATTATCCCTTCTTCCTTTTGCTTTTTCAGTCCTCCTTTTTTTTGGAGGGGGAGAGTTTTTTGTTTGTTTGTTTGTTTGTTTGTATTTTTGCTATAGGGCACCTGTGCTCTCCAGACAGATAGAGAGACAGTGAGACAGAGAGCGAGAAATCACCCCTCAGGGGGATGGCCATGCTGCAATCCCTTCTCCTCCATTCTCCTCTCGGGATCTTGGGCACGCATGCACTTGTGCCCAGCGTGAGTTTTAAGTCACCGGATCCAGGACGGGAACTGTGGTCAACTACATAGGAGTCCAGCGACATAGCCATTACGCTAACTGCTGGTCCCTTGCTCTTTCAGTCCTTCTAACACCGTTGTAAATAATTCCCTGTATTAAGTCCGTCATGTTTGAAATACCTACCATGGTTTCTGATTTTGTTTGTTTGTTTGTTTTAACTGAATACAGAATAGTATATTGACTTTCATGTAAGGATAAATTACTTTTCTGTTTTGAAAGGTCCTTATATCTCCTAGGAAAGGTGATGTATAGGTTGGATTCGGTGTCTGTCTGTGGTGAGTGTATAAAGAGAAACTACTTCCAGATTGTTTCTCCTTTTCTGATAAGAAGCTCAGCAGGCAGGACCAGCAGTTAGCATAATGGCTATGTCTCTGAACTCCCATGTAGTCGACCACAGTTTGAGTCCTGGACCCGGTGGCTTAAACTAATGCTGAGCACGTGTGCATGCATGCCCAAGATCCTGAGAGGAGAATGGAGGAGAAGAGATTGCGGTGTGGCCATCCCCCTGGGGGGTGATTTCTCACTTTCTGTCTCTCTGTCTCTCTCTCTGTCTTTCTGGTGAATGCACACACCCTATAGCAAAAACCTCTCCAAAAAAAAAAGAAGCTCAGCAGGCCCAACCATGGTAGTTAGCACTGGATAATGCTGGTACTTGTCAAGCTGAGGCCACATGAGAGATCTACGTTCAATTTTGTAGCTCATCCTAAAAAGCCAGGTGGGGTAGTATGTACCTGTAGTCTTAGAAACTCTTGAGGCTGAAGTAGCTGGTTGTAACATAGTGAGCCCCTGTCTTAAAAAAAAAAATCCAGCCCCCATAGCGCAATAATTAAGCTCAGTGCATGTAGAGACAAATCCCAAATGGCAAACCATGTCTCTAAAAATATGGCAGGTATGTGTGTACAGGTGCCCAAGGTCCTGAAAGGATGGAACAGTGGAGGAGAAAAGATTGCATTGTGGCCGTTCCACCCTGAGACGGGTGGGTGTCTCTCTCTTTCTCTGGCTAGCGCATGTGCCCTCTGACAGCTAAAGACAAAAAGAGGATAAAAAAGGGAGCCAGTAGGTGGTATGGTGCTTGAAGCACTGGACTCCTACATGGCCAACCACGGTTTGAGCCCTGGACCCAGCAGCTTGAAGTTTACGCCAGGCATGTATACCTGTGTGCCCAGAATCCTGAGAGTAAAATGGAGAAGAGGGGGTTACAGTATGGCTAGCCCCCCACCCCCGAGGGGCAGGGTGATTTCTCACTTTCCCACTCTCTGTCTCTCTATATCTCTCTCTGGCAAAAGCAACATGTTAGGGAAAGTCTGGGAGAAAAAGAAAAGGAGAAGAAAAAAAGAAGAGAGAAAAAAAGCTCAGTAAAGCATTGAGAGAGGGTACTGAGGATGGGCAGTGAATGGAGAGGAAAGCTCAGTAACAGCAAACCTTTTTCAGATATAGTAAGTGAGCCCTTCAAAGTCATTAGTGAAGGACCAGCAGATGGCGTAATGGTTATGTCACTGGACTCCCATACAGTTGACCACGGTTTGAGTCCTGGACCTGGTGGCTTAAACCTCATGCCGGGTGCATGCATATGCATGCCCAAAATCCTGAGAGGAGAAAGGTGAAGCAGGGATTGCAATATAGTCATCCCCCCGGGGTGATTTCACACTTTCTGCCTCTCTGTCTCTTTCTATTTCTCTGGTGGGTGCACTTGCCCTATAGGAAAAATCTCTCTCAAAAAAAAAAAAAAAAAGTCATTGGTGAGTCCTGATTGAGTGAACAAAGATCCTGCCTCAAAATTTAAGTTTATATCCGAAAAATAATTCCTTTACTGCTGATCTCTTAGTTGTAATTTCATCTCTAAATTACAAACCATACTTCTCTTTGGCATTTCCTTGCTTGGTATTATTAGCAGCTTTGCATTCTATTAGAATATGATTACATCTGAACAGCCTGTTTAACCCATTTATCTAGACACAGCTTGAATTACAAATATCAAATAACGTTAGTTCCTTATAACTGGAGAAAAATCTGTAAATCTTGGTGTATCCTTTTACTTGGCTCATCAGCCTCTTCATAACCAGCTGCATAAGCAAGATGTCTCTTCATCCTGCATTTGATCTAAGATCAACAGAATATAAGATCTTGAAAAACACACTATAAGTCTGCTTGAGAGATACATAAAAATAACTTCCTTTTCCGATGCTCTTTTTGTATTAACTAACTAGTTGCATTCCAAGATATCTGTAGCATTTTTAGAAATGTCAACCATTGGATAAAATAGAAAGTGACTTATAGTTCAGATTTTAATTTCTTGCATAGCTGCAGAAAAGAAAAATATACTTACATTAATTACCTGTACAATAGGAGTACGTGTGCACCTGAACTTTACTGTGCAGGAACACCACAAGCCGGCAGCCTCACATTGCACCCTCATGGATCCCATCTGCTTCATGATGCACTGGAGTGATTGTTAGAGAGTGTGACAGGCTTTTCCCACTTCTCTGCCTCTGCCTCTCCCTCTCCTGCAGGCCTGTGAAAATGGAGCGGTATACCAGGCAAAAATGTATCCCTAGAGGACCTGAATAGGATAGGCATTGAGTACACCAGCTTTGCTAAGAAGAAAAAGCAATCCTCTTTCTATCCTGTTTATTTTGGCCTTCGCTGAAGTGAAAGGTCCCCAGAAAAAGGTGCACTTTGCTTAAAGCCCCGCAATTGTCTATTCCTAGTAGTGAGTTGATGATTGGGTTTGAACAATAGCCTATCTTTACCTCTGTGTGGTGTGTGAAACTGTAATTAATGATCATCTTGCCTTTTGGAATCTTTGTGGTATCTACATGTTTTTCATGACTTTCAATATAGTGGTTTCCAGTAACACTTGTTTGATAAGCCTTGCTGCAGAAGTAATTAGAAAGAAAGCCTATTTCTAAATATAAAGAGCTTAACTGATGTTAAATTTTAATGTAATCATATTAAAGTTGTGTGGGGAAAGTGTTCCATGATTCTAGCCTGCAGATTTATTATACAGTCACAGTTTTCTGTCTTTCTGGGCTTGCTTTCTATAATAATTCAAGTCAAAGATCTTATTAAATTCCAAGGTGTATAAATACTCTTTTGCAATGTACTTTCTTTCTGAGCCTCATTGTGTCATATTTTCAGACTTCTGCTTGATACTAATATGTATTTGGCCATATTTCCCCAAACCTTTATTTCATTATTTTTATACCACCTTCCTTTACATTATTTCTTGTATTCATTTTTTTTTTCTAAGATTTTTGACACAGGGTACATGCACTCGCCAGAGAGACAGTGAGAAGGAATGCGAGAAATCATTCCTTGCGGGGATGGCCTTGCCACAATTCCCTCTCCTCCATTCTCCTCCTGGGATTTTGGGCATGCACGCATATGTGCCCAGTGTGATTTTCAAGCTGTTGTGTCTGGAACTTGAACCACAGTTAGGCATGTGGGGGTGCAGTGCTTGAACCACCATGCCACCTTCTGGCCCCTGTATTTCTGTTTCTATATTAGATTTGCTCAAGAGTCTATTGGGACCAGCAGTTGGTGTAATGGCTATGTCACTGGACTCCCATATAGTCAACCACAGTTCAAGTCCCAGACGTGGTGGCTTAAACTCACACTGGGCGCATGTGTGTGCGTACCCAAGATCCCAAGAGGAGAATGGAGGAGAAGGGGTTGCAGTGTGGCCATCCCCCCTGGGGGGTGATTTCTCGCTTTCTGTCTCTCTGTCTCTCTCTGTCTTTCCAGTGAGCACACGTACCCTATAGCAAAAACCTCTCCAAAAAGAGAGAGAGAGAAAGAGAGAGAGAGAGACTGTTGTCTATCGCAGAATTGAGCCAGGAACTTCACATTTTTTAAGGTCATTGTCACTCAAAGTTCTACATTATTAAGCTAGATCTGTTATTACTAGATGAGAAATATTTTACCTCAACCTCTCAGTAACCCAGCCTAAACTTTGAAAACTCTTAAAAATGGAGCACATCAGAGGGTATAATTTAGTTATACAACCACTCAACAACAACAACAAAAACAACAAATGTCTTCAGGGACTGTCTATGAATCCTGTCTTCTTTAGTAAAAGTAAAATTCAAATTCTGTTTAGACTAACTGTGGATATAAAAGGGCAACTAAATCACAAAGACTTTGCTCAGTTCATGTTATTCACCTTTCCTTTGAGAAAAATGACCTTTTTGCACTCAGGCCACACAAAGAAGGTAACATTTCCCAACTGT
The DNA here is from genome assembly GCF_000334495.1 of Tupaia belangeri chinensis. Classification (NCBI taxonomy): domain Eukaryota; kingdom Metazoa; phylum Chordata; class Mammalia; order Scandentia; family Tupaiidae; genus Tupaia; species Tupaia belangeri. The sequence goes on from NW_006159700.1 coordinate 1,933,979, forward strand.
GCTCACAGGACAATTGAGAAAATATTTTGGTTCCAAAGAGGGAACGCACAAAGTGAGGAAACTAAAAACACAGAGTCTGGGGGTGAGAGGCAGGGTTCTTCAAAAAGGCACATACTTCAGTGTAAAGGAATTTGCAGAGGCCTGGAATGAAAATATTAGAACTTCCCACATCTTTTTTCTTGACCTCATCCTTTGAAAATTACTATTTAGGTGTATTTTCTATCACTTACCTAAAATGTCAGTTTAATATACATGTATATAACATATAAATAAGTACACATAAAGTTGAAGATGCATGTCCAATCTTTTTATTTTTATTTTGTTAGGGAAGCATGATCTAGAACATTTGAGGAGCACTGATCCAGGGTGCACAATGGTTGGTTCTTTAGTCTATAGAAATAAGGCCTCTTGACCAAGAATTGTCTCTAGCTCTTGTTAGCTAAATCTATCTATTCAATGAAAAAAATAAAGTGAAATATTACTTTCAGAGACACACATCAAATGGGAGAAAGAGACACAGTGACTTGTGTATCACTGTGACAATCGAGGAACTAATGCAACTATCTGGTGGAAAGCGTGATGGTCTAAACTATGGCAATGACTGAAGAGAATGTGGAGGATACATTCAGAAGATATTATAGGATATATTTGAAAAGACTTAATCAATTGGATAGGAGGGGTTTGATTCTAAGATTAGGGGATTAGAAGAATGGCGGCATTATTAACAGAAATTGAGCTGCTAGGAAGACTAGGTTTTGGATCAGAAGTGAGGAGAGGGTGACTAGGTCAGATTTTCTAATAGCATGGAGATTTTCAAGCAGTGACTTTGTTGGAGAATTCAGCAATTAGGGCAGCATATAGTTGTATTCACAGCTGTAATTTATTACAGCAAAAAAGAGATCAAGAAAACTCAGCAAAGGGAACAAGTACAAGAGATGGAGTCCTCGGGAAACTAGGATAAAATTCCCAAGAATCCTATCCCAGTGAAATCACAGGACATGTGTAGTAACACATATGAAATGCTATCTACCAGGAAAATTGGTAGAGATTCAGCATCCGGGGTTCCTACTGGGTGGAATACATTACATATCCTTGGGGTAGCACATACCAAAATTCCAGACTCCAAGATAGAAAATATAAGTATAAATATTAGTATAAGTCATGTTGTGTTAACAAATAGTTTTGGCATGGTAAGCTGTACTTACCAGTTTCAGGAATGGTATAAACCCTACTGAAATGCAAGCTTTTAGACACCAACCAACAGCCAAGCTTGCTTGCAGGTATTTCAAAAGATCACAGTTTCACAGTGTCAGGCTGTTGTGCTAATTAGTAGCATGGGTGTGCTCCTAGAACTACCACCTATATAGAAGAAGGAAAACAGGACTGGACAGAGGGAAAATGGTTCAACAGAATTATGAAGAAATTGCAAAAACCTCAGTCAATCCCCTAGAGAGCTCTGGAATTGGATAACTCTTCAAAGATGTCCTACATTGAAGCCGGGGTGGGAGAGGAGTCAGATCTTTCTACCTGTATATTGACTAGGCATTGACAGCTCCCATAAACTTAGAGAAACAACTCCTGAAACCATTCCTACAGAACAAAGAAGAAATTGAGCAACCTTCTAGAAAGCTGGGTCAGTGAGCATTTCAGTGGTTAGCACACTCCAGTGCCCATCTAAGAGGGCATAATAAGTTGAGTGCTGTTGGTTGTATAAATAGCTCTATTGCTTCTTTACCAATAGAATCCGACCATTTTGAAGATGTTGGAAATCTAACAGAAGAAATTCAAGTTCCACAGGGTCTAAATATGAGCAATAAGGATACATAGAACATAGCGGACAGAATAATTATGAAACTTCCTGACACCCAGAAGCCCTCAAAATAGCCCTGATTTTTCTCTCCAGGTGGGAAGCTTCACTGATGACAGTCATCTGCCTAAGTCCTCACCAGCCACTTAGAAGAACCTGCATTGGAATGCTATCCCACACAAGACAATCTATCTAGCTGCCAGACAGAGGTAGTATCCTACCTTTCATTGAGAAAGAAATTGTCCGATTTCCAAGTAATTGCACTCAGAATGACATTTAGACATCATTTTGTTTGATGTCATAATATTTGCATTTATTTAAAAAAATACCAGCAGATGGTGTAATGGTTATGTTGTTGGACTCCCAACTATCATAGTTGACTATAGTTTAAGTCCCAGGTCTGGCAGCTTAAATCTCATGCTGGGTACATGTACGTGTGTGCCCAAAATCCTGAAAGGAGAAGGGAGGAGAAGGGATTGTGGCATGGCCAGTGCCCCTGGGGCGTGATTTCTCACTCTCTTTCTGTCTCTTTGGTGAACGCATGCACACAGTAGCAAAAAATCTCTCTCTCTCTCTCTCTCAAAAAAACAAAATAGGTCTTCTGAGCTCATTTAGCAAGCAGTGGTACAATTCTTTTTTTTTTTTTTCTTTTTTTTTGGAGAGGTTTTCGCTATAGGGCGTGTGCGCTCGCCAGACAGACAGACAGAAACACAGAGACAGAAAGCAAGAAATCACCCCCCAGGGGGGATGGTCACACCGCAATCCCTTCTCCTCCATTCTCCTCTTGGGATCTTGGGCACACACGCACACGCGCCCGGCGTGAGATTTAAGCCACCGGGTCCAGGACGCGAACCGCGGTCAACTACGTGGGAGTCCAGCAACATAGCCATTACGCTAACTGCTGGTTCCCAGCAGTGGTACAATTCTTATAAATGAGGAAATGAAGGCTGTAGGGGTTATAAGGTGAACCCAGGGTTCCTCTGCCAGTAAGATACAGATCTGGGGCAGAGATCTGATGGAGCTGATGGCCAGCATTCTTTCTACCGCCCGACACACAGCATCGCATCATCAAGTCTCTTCTGCAGCATCAAAGTCCCTCTCCTTGAGGACAGAACCAGGGCCTTGCACATGCTTCAGAGGGACTGGGAAAATGTATTTCATTCAATCTTCAAATTGAAGAAATTCTACGTTGTTTTACCTGGAGCCAGAGTGCCAGAATTTCTATCAAATGAGAGACTAACAGACACAGACTTAATGAACAAGGAGATTATGGGGCTCTGCAAAGAGCAATTCCTGCTTTGGGAATTCAAATATTTTACTGTATGAGAGAGATTCTGTTGATTTTGGAAATACTGTGAATCATTTCCTGAAAGAACAAAATAATGGAAGCTTTTTATTCCAAGTTTCCAAGAAATGTTATCTAAAGACAGAAGACATTTGGGACTAACAGGCCACGTGTAGAGGTCTTTGCTGTGCTCTCCTCTTAGACACTGGGCAGCTATTTGAGAGGCACCCATGCCCTGGCAGGCCTGTCTTCCTCCTAAGAGCTCATGTGGTTAAGAGAGAAGGTTTGCGTCTTTGTTCTTTTTGACAAGATACATGGGTCAGGAATGCTCTACTTTGATAGGCAATGAGGTAGGAGAGAAGGTGACTCAATTTTAAATGTTAGAAAAGGTCTTTTAATTAGAGAATTTCCAGCAAAGTCAGTCCTTTTGCCATCTCTTTCATTGAGGGCCCCATGAGAAACTCGGAAGCATAAGGTTTGTTTGTGCCTGTGAGACATGCTTGTCAGCACCCAGCAAGTCAGAGAGCAGTCAGCATTTCCATTCTGCGCCTCTCATGCCCCTCCTCAGCCTCTCAGTCCTTTGCAATTTAACCATAAAAAAATCACCACAAGTTGAAACTTGAGACCAAAAAAAATTTTTTTTAAAGACTGGGAGCATTTTTCTCAAATGATAGAGTTGAAATCAACATGACCTTTCCCTAGTGAATGGTACGGAAGGAGTGTGACTTTGAAACAGAACACAATGAAGGAGTCCCTCCTCCAAGACTGAAGCTGGGTCAGGATTGTGTCTCTTAGGCCCATATTTCTGCCTTTACCAGAGATATAAAGAATTCTGGTGGGGCAGCTCCTGGCTGGCGCTTGAGGGAGCTAGATCTCACATGGCCAACCAGAAGGTTCAAGTCTTGGATGCGGAGTCTTGAGGAACACATGCCCAAAACCCCAGAAAGGAGGGAGAGATGAAGGGAAAAGGATTACAATGTGACCATTCCCATGGGATTGGGTATTCCTTCTCTCTCTGTCTCTGGTAATGCATAAGCTCTCCAGTAAATTAAAAAAAGAAAAAAGATGATGAGGATTCCGTAGAGCCCAGAATAATCTTTTTTCCAAAAGCCATAGTCTGGATAGAAGGTAACAGTTGACAAAGACAGTCCTCAGTGTAGTTGCTGACAACAATCTCTTGTATCTGTCACATTACTTTTGCTGACAATCAAAATTAGCCTTTTCAATTTGACTAAATGAGCTATTTGTATTTCTATGCTATTTTCTTATTGGGGAGAAGGCAAAAGATCAAACTAATGATTACATTTGACAGTGATCCTTTTTAAATACAAGTTTCTTAGATATTTTAAGATCTTTATTTCTTTTTGAAACAAAAGAATAGGGTTTCAAGTAGTCAGAGGTCATGACCTTTACAAGGGCAGTCATTCAAACGTTAAAAACACACTAAAGTTCCCCATTTAAGGTGACTGGTGTTCAGATGTCCTTTCAAATTGATTAGTTGTTGCCTGCCCTTCACATTATCAGAAAGATGTCTAGAGAGAGGATGCATGCAACTAGTGGAAGCTTCTGAAGATTTCTACAAAGACCAGAGATACTTCTTGTGGCTAATAAGGCTTTCAGAGTCTTCTAGTTAGTTACACTGCTTACATGTAACCCTAAAGCTCATTTTTTCGTATGATCAGACACATCTAAGCTGGATCAGCATACAAACTAATGAACTGGACTTGTGTGCTTTATTCCACCAAGTTTTAGGGTGTTAAAGTCATAAATAATCACTGTCCACACATCACAAAGCTGAAATGCTTAATTGGTACTATTACAAAAATCACAGGCTTTGATGGTAACACCCTGGTGGTATATTTGCAAAACACTGAGTAAAATAGCAACTTTTAATTAGACAACCAGCTCTTGTATACGATACTAAAGCATTTTACAAACACATTCATTTCAAGAAAAGTCAAGTAATTAATAGAAATGTAGGTTCTTAGCTTTGTAAAGAATTTACTCAACCTCAACATTTTGAGACATTCTTCTTACTGCAGTGACCCTCAACACCTGTTCATTTTAGTCATCATCCTATGAACCTCTCATCATCTGGAAGTACTCCACTTCAGAAATCTTAGATTCCGGTATCTACTCTCAGAAAACAACCTCCAGACACTTCCACCATCCTCACAGCTGCCTTTTTTACCATCTGGCTCATGGCCATCCGTGATATCTGTAGCCTCATCAGCACTCTCTGCCTTGCCCTTCGGCACGTCACCCCCCCCACGCCCCCAAGCTTTGTGGTGTCTCGATTAGGTGACTTTGCTCATGCTATCTTTCAACTACTCAGGGAATACCTATAGAACTATCTCAGGAAGATTGATTTCCCTGGCCCTTTTGTCTGGAATGTGAGCCTTTTCTCAGCCACTCCCAAGTTGCATCCTCCTTCTCCTCCATTTAATTCCTACACAATGATTATAAGACTCAGTCTTGGAGGTGCATGCTCAAAGAAGCTTTCCCTATTTCTTCCATTCCACCATTTTTCTCCCATTGCACTAAGTCATGAACCCCCATAACAACACACGTGCAACTGCATCAGTTACTCTTGGTTTATAATTATGTCACCTCCCCCACTAGATTAGTGCATTCTAGTCTACTCAACTAGGGCATCTCTACTATTTATTAGTTATAAGATTTTAGGCAATTTGTTTAACTTTCTAAGCCTTAGTATCTTCATCTGTAAAACTGGATTATTAATAGGGATTGTATGTAAAACACTTAGGACAATGCTTTACAGTGAATGCAAAGTAAATAAATGTTCATTAAATAAATATCATAGGAACACTCTTAGAACACTCCCTAATAGGAAAATATTTATTCTTCAGGCACTTGTAGTGACAAGGAGCTTGTTCCATTGTAAGATAACTAATTATAGTGTAACTGAAGCTGATAATGGTTTGACTCATGGTAGTTTTATTGACATAAATTAACGCACCTCCCCTCCCTCCCAGCCCCCACTCCCAGTGTCCCCTGCTATGCTTAAGAATCTGTGATGTGTATTCAGGAACCGGTCCCTCAGGTACACTATTTTGGCCTCTGCCTTTGATGTAATCTGCTGTTGTGAGACGGTCACCCCAGGCAAGGCTATTCTCAGGGTGTCCATGGCTGCCACCAGTGTGGCTTCAAGACAGGAGTCATAAACCTCCTCTGTCTGTTTCACTCCAAGTGTGGTTCCCTTCAGGATGTTGGAAGCCAAAATATTAGAGATATGGATCAAATCACAACAAGGACAGTGAACACAGAGAATAAGTCCAGGTAGTGCCTGGGCTCTGTCTCTTCTAGGGGAAAGTGCGTCAAGGCTCATGAGGCTCCCTTTCTGGGAGATCTAGTCAGACTAACTCCAGGTCCCAGAGCTCTGATTTCCTGCCCCATGACTGACCTCTTCTGAGGACAGCTGGCTGTGAGCCTGTCCAGTTCCTTCAGGGGAAACCCCACCCGCATAACCACACAGTGACTCATCACCAGTCCATTTCCCCAAAGCTGTATCATCCAGTCTTGCCCTTTGCCACTTTGTTGTTAATGAAAATAGTGGCTACCGCATCTGGTTTACTGAGCAATCCTAGTTCCTATGAGAAGTGCAAATATAAAATGATTTTATTTTTCTACAATCACTTGCCTTTACCTCTGCAACACTCACAACATTCCTGTTGTGTCTAACAATATCTCAGGTAGATATCGAGGATTCTGGTCACGTTTGGGGGTAAGCCACCCAGTCCTGGTCGGTCCAGTTTAAATATTCCATCTCAGTCCAATACAAGGACCATGCCCCCCTCTCTGAGCCCTGATCAGTCCCCTGCCAGAGGGACTCGGAGTGTGGAGGAGCATAACTATAATTAGGATATCTGCCTCTTTCTCTCTGTGTGGAGACAGGGAGGATGGACAAAGGAGGCAGACAGGTGTTTCTTACCTGAGGGATCTGAGGGATCAAAGTCCTCTTTGGCTAAGTTTGGCTGATGGAGGTGCCTGCTCTATGGCAGACATCCAAACTCTAGTTCCCTTATCAGTGCTCATGTGAATTTTCCAGAGGCCCCATTGTAGGCTTCCCACATCACAGTCTCCACCATCTGCTTCTATCTCTGGTGACTCATCTCACTACTTTTTATTTTTCATGACCAGGGTCCACTTTCTTGGCAGCCAGTTTTGTTGGGTAGAATACTGGGGAGACTCACAACTGGCTGCCTTCTATTGTGACCCTTTGAGTCACAGTAAAATCACATTTCCATCACCAAAGGTATGTTAAGTATGGAGACTGGCCTTTCACCCCCATTCTCTCCTCTGCTGTTTTCCTTTCAGTTTTTCTCTTCAATTGTCAGACTGGACAGAAGTAGAGCAAAATGTCCGTGGTATAAGCAGACACTAAACTGGCCAAGAGGAAGGAGCATGAAAATATCTCCTCACCATACAGCAGAGAGGATGGCAGCTGTGTACAGAGAAAACGTGGTCTGCCTTCCATTTCCTCTCCTCATAAACACAGCAAGACTCAATCATGGAGGCCCATCCCTAACCACCCAATTACCAATCTCTGCCAAAAAGTCCCACCTTTCAATGCCATATTTGGCTCAAATTTTCACTTTTTAAATCTCATTACAATGGCTTAACACATGGACTTGGGAGGGACATATTACAATTATAGCAATATATCTTTCTCAACATGATACAATTTCAGATTTGGTAGACAAGGTACTGAATGAAGTCCTCCCTCTTACCTCCAAAGCTTTATGATACATCCCCAATATGGAGGTCACTGGGCTATTGTGTTGTTGGGAAAGTCAAAAACGTAGAAAAATGCATCTCGCCTTTCCCAATGACCTAATAGTTGAAGTAAAGTTGGAAGGTTTCTAAATTTATTTCACCATGGTCCCTTTCTGATTTTTCTCTTCCAGACTGGGCTTGCCAATCCTCGTTAACTGAAATACTGCTACCCTGGCTCTTCTTCCTTTAGGTCAGTGGCCCATAATACCCTGAGAAGTTTTTAAACTAAAATATTATTTGAATTCACCTCCAAAAAATAATGATTTGATTATTTGTTTGGGTAATCCATACGCAGAAATAGGATTGTTAACTCCCCAAGTGAAATTAAGATGCACCCAGCACTGAGAACAATTGCTTTGGGTAGAGTCCAGCTTCTAGTCTCACCACACTATGTGAAGCTGATGCTGGCTGTTCATTCTGCAAGCCAGTCTGCTCTCACCAATTACCACTGTGAATCTCAAGCATTTTCTGTTAAAGCCCCCTTTGAAATGCCCACTATTTTCCAGTTAGAGAGAGATTCTAATTTTCCATTAGCATTTGGGGAATTAGCGATTAGATTAGTCTCAGTCTCTGTCTCCAGATTTATTCATTCACTCTTCAAGGTTATCTCTATTTTCTTTTCTTTCTTTCTTTCTTTTTTTTTTTTTTAGAGAGAGATTTTTGCTATAGGGCAAGAGACAAAGAGATACAGAAAGAGAGAAATCACTCCCCAAGGAGAGTGGCCATACAGCAATCCCTTCTCCTCTATTATCCTTTCAAGATTTTGGGCACACATGCACACGTGTTCATTGTGAGTTTTAAGTTGCTGGGTCCAGGACTCGAACCTCAGTCAACCAAATGGGAGTCCAGTGATATAACCATTATGTCCTCTCCTGGCCCCTTGGCCATTCTTTTAGGCAATACTTTTTCTATGTTTCTGCCCCTCTGAAATGTCCTCAATAGTTACAAAATGAGTATGTCTACACACAAGAAGGCCAATTTTTAGTATTTATACCTACGTACTTCCCAGAATCTTTTCAAATAGTACTAATTAATTAAGCACTGTAATTTACTGACCCAAGATATGGCCTTGGTATTCTCTCAACATAGGGCTGTAAGTCATTACTATTAACCAACTAGAATAAGCATTAAAAATATAACATTAGGGGGCAGTAGGTGATGTGGTGGTTAAAACGCTGGATTCCCACATGGCCTACCATAGTTCAAGTCCCAGGCCGAACAGCTTGAAAATCATGCCAGACACATATGTGTGCCCAAAATCCCGAGATGAGAACACGGGAAAGGGATTGTGGTGTGGCCGTCTTCCCAGCGGGGGCATGGGGGGTGTGATTTCTCACTTTTCCTCTCTCTGTCTCTCTCTCTGGTGAATGTATGTGCCTTATGACAAAAACAAACAAACAAACAGAACCCTTAAGCATACATGAAATAAATATAATAATATCCCCAAAGGGGCCCAGCTGCTGTGATGCAGCAGTAATGCAAAGCTGGAAGCCATATGGCAGTCATCAGTTTGGATCCCTGGGTCTACCTGAAAACATGCTGTGTGTGCACCTGAGTGCCCAGCATCCTGTGGAGCTGGAGGGCTGCGCAAAGGGGAATCGGCATAATGAGACTCTGAGATCCTGTTGAGGGTGTTTTGCTCTTTCTCTCTTCATTTCTCTCTCTCAGGTCTGTACTTATACTGCAGGCTCTATCATAAAAGCAATATTTCAACAAGGGAAGATAAAGAACAGCCTCTTTACTATTTATTTATTTATTTATCTTATTTTAACAGCATCCTTTAGGGGACTCTAACAATAAAGAGAGAAGTGGATAATATGCCCTGTGATAATGTAAATTTGGATATGATGCGACCGGTGACTGTCTTCCATTTGGTCCTACCTAGTTAATGCTTGAACCTCACAATAACACTGTTCCTCATTCTACTGATCAAAGGTTTTGGACTCCATTTACAGCATAATGGTGGGGTTTTACTCTGTGTTAAATTATAGCCTACTTGTCAGGCTCACCCAATACATATTTGACGATGGGATAAGGCCTTCAGAAAAAAATAGAATGGAACCAGCAGTTAACGTAATGGCTATGTCGCTGGACTCCCACGTAGTCGACCGCAGTTCGTGTCCCGGACCCGGTGGTTTAAAACTCACGCTGGGCGCGTGTGCGTGCGTGCCCAAGATCCCGAGAGGAGAATGGAGGAGAAGGGATTGCGGCGTGACCATCCTCCCTGGGGGGTGATTTCTCGCTTTCTGTCTCTATGTCTCTCTCTGTCTGTCTGGCGAGCGCACGCGCCCTACAGTGAAAATCTCTCCAAAAAAAAAAAAATCAAGGGGTTGAAGAAAGCTTTTATCCATTCTTTTTTGTTCTTTCTCTTTGTATCCATCTTTCTAGTCTTAGTTTCCTCAACAGAGAGCCAAGTTTAAATTTCTAATTCTTATATATTAAGGCTGAGAGGTGAAAGGAGACATTCTGTATGCATAATGAATTCAAATTTTAAAATATTCATAAGAAAAAAAACTAATCATGAGGAGAAAGGTAAGTTACACCAGCATGGAAGCATTTGCCTTTTGAGACTGATGGAATTGTAGTCAATTTCTTTCATCTCTAGTTTCTACATTTTAAGAAATAAAATGTAGTTATATTGTTTTATGATAAAAAAGATGATTCATATTTTTAAATGTCAAAATGATTAAATTAATACAATTAGCATAATCCTTTAAAAGAAGAAAGATTTAATTACTATTTTGTGGATATTCTATCTTCAAAGAGTTTTATATAGCATTTTCTCTATAT
>NW_006159700.1:1944667-1955407 GCF_000334495.1 Tupaia belangeri chinensis
AGCAGGAATATTAAATTTCAATTTATAAGGAAAGATTTGATTCATTTACCAGGGTTTCATTTTGAGAATCCTGAGAATTCTACTAAAGGACTTTAAAAATAAGTAAATAAAAAGACTTTCTCTTAAAATAAAATGAGGATAAAGGTTTAAGAATAAGTATTTCTCCTGTGATTTTTTTTCTTGACTTTATAGTAGGTCAGATAAGGTTTAAATCCTTGCTTAACCAATATCTAGCTATATTCGCCACAGGAAAGTTACTTATCTACCTTAGATTTCCATCTTTATCTCTAAGAAAACATCTACATTGGAAGCCTGTTACACTCAGTGGGAAGAAACACACATAAAAGGCACTGTCTCATAGCAAAACATGCCTAAATAGATCAAGCCATGGTAGCATGCCCTGGTAGATGCTGTTACTAGGCAGACTGAGGCCACTTCGACCAGGTTCAATTTTCCCTAAAAAGCTGGGGTGGCAGCATGCACTTGTACGTCCAACTATGCCTGAGGGGGGAAAAAAAAAGAAGAAAAAAATGCCTGAATATAGCTTGTTACAATTGAGATTCTGAGATCAAAATCTAATGCTCTTCAAATTTTGAAGAACAGCTCACTGATATGAAGTGCTTCCAGGATGTACGAAGCAGTAGTGAATGTTATACTTTCTCATCAAATATTTAAGCCATCAGAATTATACTGACACATTTCTCAAAGGAATGTACAATAAATTAGGTCACAAAAACACATCACTGAGGAAAATGACATTTATGCATGAAGCTGGTGAAAACATTTCTTTCGAGAATCCTAACTTCAGTATAATTATATCTCTGGAGTAGTAAAGGTTGGCCCTTCTTAGCACCAGATGAAAGATTCAAGGAGGCTTTTCCCTATCCTGTGCTCACCTCTAAAATGAGTTAGAAGGATTTCCTTGGCAAGAATATTGGCAATTCCTGCTCAAGCTCTGTGACCCTAGCATTCCCTTTGCTCAAAATTCCTCATATTCCATACATTAGTTTCAGTTATGGCTATTACCTTTAGTTTTTCCTAAGTTTTTGCCTTAGGGTGCATGTGCTCACTGAGAGACAGAAGAGGTAGTGAAAAGGAACTTGAGAAATCATTCCCCTGCGAATCACCATGCCAAGCCCTTTCTCCACCATTCTCCTCCTAGGATTGTAAACACGCATACACACATGCCCCGCATGAGTTTCAAGCTGCAGGAGCCAGGCCTTGAATCGTGGTTGGCTATGTGAGAGTACAGCATCCCAACCACCATGTCACCTGCTGACCCCTGGCTGTTACTTTTATTCTAAAGGAAAGCTAGAGGATAGTTGGAAACAGAAAACTTCTGAGTTTGTTTTCATCTCTAAGACTTGATCATTATAAAACATTACTTTAGAAATTATTTATAGGAGCTCCCAGGTGACATGGGTTTTAAGGAGCTGGACTCCCACATGGCCAACCACAGTTTGATTCCAGACCTGGTTGCTTGCTTTCTCACTTTCCCTCTCTCTCTCTCTGTCTCTCTCTGGTAAAATTGAAAATAATAATAATAATATAATAAATTAAATAAATAATAATAAAAAATAAGAGTTATTAATAGCTTCTTGAGACAAGTGCAGTTGCTTGAATAATGATTGAAATGGACAGTTTTTATCAAAACTGGACTATAAATTTCTTGACAGGGTGATGTTTCAGATACACGTTCTGTTATTTTCCATATTTTTGAAATAAATAGTATTAGATTTAAAGCAAACAAGTGTAAATGAAAAACGTCTTTTCTGCCATAGCGCAGTACTTGTTCTCTATGGAAAGCTCAAATTATCAAAACATCTGTTACAAGTGTAATTGTCTCCATGGGTGATGGGGTTAGGATGTGGAGAGCCTCTCACACAATTCTTATCACCTTCATTGTTATTACCAACAAAACACAAAATTGTCAGAAGAGATAAACAAAAGAAAGCAGAATTAAATGAGCAGCCAGCTACACAATAAAACAATGCATTGCTAGAATGTGTGAGCCATAGGTTTTTCGTTTTTATTATTTTGGTGCTAGTTCTCGAATATAAATGTAATAATCAAAAGAAGTCTGGGTTATGCAAAACATGTTCCCTAATGAGCCAATTGTCTTTGAAGCAGTTTGTGTTAAGAAAACTTGTTCTGAGAAGAAAGTGTGTTTTTCACAGCCATGAATGAAGGAGTGGTTCACCTCACTCCAAATCTTTTAAAGGGACCCAACTCACCCACCCATTGAACCTTTCAGAATCCCTGATATTTAAAAAAAAAAAAAAAAAAAAAAGCACTTCAGGGATGCAAACAGTTGCTTTTATTCCTTTAGTCCTTGAGGGAATTTATTTTGGAAAAAATATATATATGCTTTTTCATGCCGGATGAATTATGTGTGCCCAAAATTCCTAGAAGAAACTGGAGGAGAAGAGATGGGGGGGGTGATTTCCCACTTTCAGTCTCTCTGTCTCTCTAGTGAGTGTTGGTGCCCTAATGAAGAAACCTCTACCAAATTAAAAAAATTTTTTTTTTTTAATTTTATGCATGAGAGAGACCCTCCACAGGGCTCGGTCATGCTTTGATCTCCTTCTTTCAGTCTTTCAGCAAACCAGGATGCTGGGCATATGTGCACTCAGTGTATTTTCAGACAACTGGGCTGGGGACTCCAACCAGGGTTGGCATATGGCTTCTAGCTCTATAGTCTACTCTACTACCACCTGGGGCATAGAGGCTGGGGCCCGAAAGCCCGTGCCTGATTCTGACTAGTCACTTTATTTTGGTTCTATACCTTGAGGACAGATTTCTGACTATTCTTCCTGTTCAAAGATACTTTCCAAGGGGACTAGGAAATAATAATCTTGCTGTAACAGATCACTTTGTTCTAGTGACTGTGGGCAGCTCCTTACATCCTGACCCTGCCATACCATCACCAACTAAATAGCAAGGCTTCATTATCTACATTTAGGTTAAATTCAAATATTCTTTTCTACTCACTCCCAAGTTTCTTTGAGATTTGTGTATTTAACCAATTACTAACCTAAGAATTTTTGTTGTTGTTGTTTACCTTTAAATCCATATTTTGAAATAAAGTTTTAAGTTATTTGTTTTGGATAAGACAATAAGCCCCACCAACCAATTAAATCTTCATTTAGGGCCCTGGAATTTTCTTGCCTGGACATGGAGAGGTCAGTGACTCCATTCTTCAGACAAGGGGTCTTCATGGCCTCGAAACTCATCCGTAAGTTTTCATAAGTTGTGTGGAAGCCCTTTTCTTTGTAATCAAATAATATATATAACACCCATCCCTCTTCAGAACAGCCACTTCTTCAGACTTCTTTTGTTGATTTAATAGTTTCTGCACCCCTCCAAATTTCTTCTTGAAGAGGACAGCTATCCCAGCACCCATGCGACAATCCTCACTGATACAGTGGGCTAAAGAGTCTGTTTTGGGGCCACACAAAAAGGTCTCCTTTCACAGAAGTGGTCCTGCTGCCTTCTGAGTCTTCATTAAGGCTGCTGGTCATGATATTAAGTTGCTCTTTTCAAACTTTAAGTTTTTCTTGAGCAGAGTCACCTTTCACCTGGAAAGGAGTCCACTAACCTAAGAATTTTTAAACCTGCCTATAACCTACAAGCCCCAGATGTCCTGCCTTTTCTGGCAAGGTCAACAAAAAGAATCCTTTTGTTTATTCACAATTTTGTCTGTGTCTCCAGCTCTCAGAACTTATTAAAAGAACTGCTGCCTCTGAGCACCCTGAAAACACTTTTGTGTTTTTTGAGCCTGATCACTCACAATTATGTTCGGAATAAACCACGTTCCTTATTATTTCTACAGAGCTTAGTTATTTCCATCAACAACATTGGTCCTCAGTCTCTCTGCTCCGCCCCCCCGCCCCGCACCCCAGATAACTAGATTTGCATCCTGATTTCAGACTTAGCAGCTCAGTATCTTTTTCAGGATAAAGTTCTCAGGCACTACGCCTAACCTCAAGCACAGGTAGGAAGAGATACTCTGTCCCTAAGTTCTCACCATGGAATGCGAGGTCTGCCTTCAGTTCCCCAGATTTCACCTCTTAAGAGAGAGATATTAGGTATACATGGCCCAAAAGGAACAGCCACGCACATTCTCAATTCTTTCTTATGTAACTGGTGGATGCTCTTCGATATGGATAGTAGACCAAGACACATTCTTGTCCCTCTGGGAGGTTTGATTGAATCTAGTTTGGAAGAAAAGATTTGCACTAGACTAGATTTCTTCCCATCTGGTGATTCCATAACCTATTCTTATCAGTGCTTGCAACTACAGAACACAGTTATTTTGGGTGAGGATTTGTAGTTTACAGCTCAGTTCCTTCAGTGTGAACAAGCAGTGCTATTTATAGTTACCTCATTTTATTGCTTTAATTTATGTATCTGAAAGAATCTGTTCTAATTGTGGGTGATTATAAGGAAGGAAATGTGCTCTTATGCACCTCAGGGGATTTGTTTGTGGGCCTATGGTTTTAAATAGCCCATTTATCCCCCAGTGGGTAGAAAATCAATTTTATGGATCTTCAAACATACATAATAACCATCCTGCATAATAAAGTTAAATATTAAAGTGGTATTAGCACATTACACACTTGCCTTTCTGGTTTTTCCTGTTGGTCTATAAACAGTTACCTATGTTTCGACTACAAACTTTCAAGGGTATGCCTAGTATAATCCACTATGAAATGGAACTTTGACCTTTTCTGCATATTGCTAGATATAGTCAAGACTGATTAATGGCAAAAATAGAGAAAATGCAAACCCTCCAGCAAGAAAGGCCCTTGTCTTAGTCTGCTATTGCATTGCTTACAGAAATACCTGAGAGTGGGTGAATTTAAGGGAATAAAGGTTAATTTGACTCACAATTATGATCATGTAGAGGTTCAAAGGCATTGCAACATGGCAGAGGCAGGACCCTGAGCAAAACATCTGTCCACAAGTTTCTGTTTTTTCTAGTTTCCCTTCTCCTCTTATAACCTCACCAGACTCAACCTAATAAACTTGTTGCATCCAAAGACCCCACACTGGGACACACGAAGGCATTAAGTTTTTACTTAATACCTCTACAATACAACCAAGTCCCAACATATACATTATGGGGAATATCCAAATTACAGCAAGCTTCCAAGGTATAAGAAATGGCATACATAATAACCTAGTAAATGATTTTTCACTAGGTACAGATGGCCTTTTGTCCAAGCAAAGCCCACCAGTCCTATCAAGAAGCAAGTATGTATACTTTTCCAATACAGCCTGCCTTTTCCCTGACACTAGAGTTGTATCTCTCAACCAAAATTTGGATGAGGATATTCTTCTCGAAAAGTAGAAATGCGTTTTTTTATTGCTTGTAGAATAAAATTAGAAATACCTAGCTTGATTCTTTACTCATATCATTCCCCCAGTGATGCCATATTTTCTAACACTCTTACCCTTTCTTATGTAATTTATTATTTATTTATTTATGTGTAGCCAAAAGGCATGTGTGCTTGCTGAAGAGAAACAGAAAGAGACAGAGAGAGGGAAAGTGAGAAATCACCCTTCGGGGGGATGGACACACAAAAATCCCTTCTCCATTCCTCTTTTGGGTTCTCTTAGGTAATTTAATCTGACTCTAATGTCATTGTCTTCCTATCCAAACTTTATTTATGTTGGATAAAAATGGCATTACTTTTAAGAAGCCTTTTCTGATCAAAGTAAGCCTTTCTAGATCAAAATCAACATCCCCGCGTCCCATTTTGCAGCCTGTTAAAGTAGATACTTCATTTTGTATATCATGATGAGTTGCTGACATATTCACATTGCTTCTTGGCTCATATACTTTTTTTAAAAAAGAATTATTTATTTAGTCATTCATTTATTTTAATTCGACCAGAGAGAGATACAGAGAAAGAGAAAGTGAGAAAACAAGTCACCAGGTCCAGGACTCCAACCATGGTTGGCCATATGGGAGTGTCTAGAGCCTTAACCACCATGCCACCTGCTGGTCCCCAGTTTATATACTTTGAAAATTCAAATTTTCTCATTTATCTGTGTATGCCATAAAGCCCAGACACATCTCATGTTTGTAAGTTGTAAAGAAGAGGTTATATAATTGCTATCCGAGCACAATACTGAGAGGAAGGAAGAAGTAGAATATCCCTCCCATTGTCCCGAATCTATAAAAGGGCATCTTGGAATTTGAAGAAGCTGATTGAAGTCTGAGCCTCCCCTCTTTGACAGCTGATGTGGTGGCTCTTAAAGAAACAAGTACTTCTTGACATGGCAAACAATGGGTTCCATTCTTCTGAAAAGGTCAAGAAAAAAAAGACACACTGACAGGAGAAAAAGCCTTTCTTAAATGTGGGTTTAGACTGTGTTGTCTTAGGAAAAAAATGAGTGTTTGCATGGGCAAGGTGTGATTACTTTCTAGGTAGCCAGTGAAGAGTTTTGTTGCAGCTTGCATGGTAGGAAGACAGCCTTCCATGGGAAACAACACACCTCACACATTTGCTCTGGACCTTTACTTGTTTGTTCAATGGAGACTGACAAATCAACAGGTCAGACAGAGACAGAGCTGGAGGGGACTTTGACCCTGAGTGGATCACTAGGAGTGGATTACTAAGATTACTGCCATTACCTGGCAACGGCAGTGTTGAGGGGATTCACAGTCCACAGAAGCAGAGTACGATGAGGTAGAAAGATGATCACACTGGATTCCCTGATGTACCCATCTGTTGTCAGATAAAAGTCTTAAAAATCAAGCAGGAGGGACTCATCATTCTCTGGTGATAAGTAATAGGAATTCTGAAATTGGAAATTTTCCTTCGGTCTCTCCTATTTGGACTTAGGGTGAGGGGTAGAAGTTTAGGATACAATGGGTAAACCCTTTGCCAACTCTATTAATCTAGGGAGAGAAGGCATAAAACCATATTTGTAGGCCATATTGAGAACATTAAAGACTCTCTGATCTCCTTTCAAGACTGCTCCTCAGTTGGGCCAAATTTGTCAGAGGAACAGCACTCACTGGGTTCATTGGGACCAGCAGTTAGCGTAATGCTTTCATTGTCTGAAGCTGGATCCCAAAGACAACTTTTCAGAGGTGCGATCCAGACCCTGGCTGATACCCAAACTCAAACGATTGAGAACCTAGTGATGAAGCATAGGATAAAAAGTATAAAGTGCTGAGTTGGAGGATCCTTTATACAAAGTTCATACTTTGTTTTTTTCTAGTGAGCCAGGGACGCTGGTCACTGGATAGAAAGAAAACTCTTAGCATTACTTAAAATGGCCTTAAAAAAATGCTAGCCTAGGAAATTTGGGTTTCTATTTTATTAGCAAAAGAGAGTCATTGACATTTTTTGTCATATTTTGCTTTTCTTTAGCAGAGAAAAGATGTGTTGAAGGAAAATTTTCTGGAAACAGTATATATAATGCATTAAGAAATAAAACAGATTTAAATAGTGTGAGACGAACTGGACTGAACTGAAGGGTGACAATAAAACTAGAAAGAATTGGACATAAAATGGGACATTAAAATATTTGTGAAAAAATGAAATTCAAGTATAAGTTTATTTTGGTAAAATAATTTTGAAGTTCAAAGTTTTTTCTTAACATTCATTTTCCATGAGTGTTTTGAAGACCCCTTACATGTGTTTGTAAGAAAATACAAATGAATCAGCAGGATTTGGTACCTGACTGAATGTGAATAAGAAAGACAAGAAGATGACTGAGGTTTGAAGTCTAAGTAAAGAGAAAAATATTGGCACTGATTAGGATTAAATGTAGATGACCTTTCTATCCTCTCCCACTTCAACTCTTCCCTAGGCATATTTTAGTGGGAAAAACTCATTAGGGAAGTTGATAAGGTTAAAATATTTGAATTATGTGATTTAAACAGAAAGAGACCAAATGAAACTTACAGAGTAAAACTAATTACAAAACTTGTCTAACTAGAGAGCAAAGATGATACAAACAGAGTTTGCCCAAGACATTATTCTTTCAAACGCATATTCTTTAAATATTATTCACATGTATTTAATGGCAATACATTTATTTATTATTTTTTTAAATTTGTCAGAGGACTCAAGCATTTTCTAGAGAGAGACAAAGAGATGGGGCAAGGAGAGGAAAAAAGTACCTCCCCAAATGGGGGAGAAAGGGCTTAAATTCGTTCTCCATTCTTCCATCTTGTTGGTATTTTGAGCACAAATGTACATGCGCCTAGCATGCTGTTCAAGTCATCAGGGCTGGGATTCAAACCATGTAGTTGGCCATGGGGGGATCCAAACTCCTTAACTCCCATGCCACAGGGCTTACCTGATACACTGACTTTTATTAACAAAAGTTGTACACCTCTTTCTATTCCAAAGCATTGATTTATTACATGACCTGAAGGTAGAATAAAATTTTCACATTTCAGTTTTTCTGTCACCAGGTTACTATCAGTCACATTTTGTTTGCTGGACCAATGGGTATTTTCTTCATTTGGAAAAGAATATATCACAATTTCAATCTGCTTTCAGTTATAGAATCTTGAAAGTAATCATCTAGTTCAACAGACACCCAACACTGTTCTGACTAGTCCAGGTCATAATCAGAAAGTAAAACATATTCTGTATAGAAAACTTCTAGAAACAGGAGAGACACATTCTTTTAGGGCTTTAATCCTGTAGCACTAAGTCAAGAGTGAAACATTTGGCCAAAACTTAGACCATTTTTCTATACATTTTTAAAACTCATTCTCTCTTTGGATTTCTTTGGCAGTTTTTTTGTAGCAGGAAATTCCTTGAAAATCTTTATAAGGGTTAACAGACAATGGAACAAATCACTTGTTTCGAGTAAGCAGCAACTTGTGATATTTTAGCTGATTGAGACATCAGGAGACTGGCAGCTGGTCTCATGGTTAGCACCTGGCTTATAACTGCAGTGTGCAACACACATTTGTATGGTGCAAGATACTCACCCGAGAATGGTGTTTGGTATTTCTACTGAAGAACACCAGGGACCAGCAGTTAGCATAATGGCTATGTCGCTGAACTCCCATGTAGTAAACCGTGGTTTGAGTCCCGGATCTAGTGGCTTAAACTCATGCTGGACGTGTGTGTATGCATGCCCAAGATCCCGAGAGGAGAATGGAAGAGAAGGGATTGTGGCATGGCCATCCTCCCTGGGGGATGATTTCTTGCTTTCTGTCTCTCTGTCTCTCTCTGTCTTTCTGGCGAGTGCACGTGCCCTGTAGCAAAAAAAAAAACACAAACAAACAAAAACAAAAAAAAAAACTCCCAAAAAAAAAAAAAAAAAAAAAAAAAAAAAACCACCAAAGGAGCCAGACAACTCATACATAACCCATTATACAAAGAGATAGTTAACTAGTACAATATTTTCAATTTGATCTAGTGGTGTCCACATAAATTCTTACAGACTAGAGTTCCAAGAGAGTCAAGTAGCTGGTTACTTTTATTTATTTATTTGTTCATTTTAGATTTTTGTTGTAGGTCATGTGCACTCAGGAGAGAGAGAGAGAGAAAGAAAGTAAGAAATCACCCAACCGGCCCCCCATTCCTGGCCCAGAGGAGATGGTCAAGCCGCAATCCCTTCTCCTCCATTTCTCTCTCCAGATTTTGGACATACATGCATACACACCTGGTGTGTTTTTCAGGTTGTTGGATCTGGGACTTGGATCTGTGGAGTTGACCACGTGAGATCTAGCACCTTGGCTATCATGCTACCTACTACTCCCCTAGTCAATTACCTTAAAAGCAGCTTTGAACTAATTTCTACTGTGGGAAAATTTAGAGGATTAAAAAATCAGTTAGTTGGTTTGTTTCAGAGTTCATTGTTAGGAAATCATGTGAAAATGTGGTCACTGGACTACCTGGGAGGCCATCCATCACCAGTTGTGCTAAAGGTAAGAAAGGACCACCCCCCCGCCCCCAGCTCAGGGGATGGTCATGCCGCAATTCCTTCTCCATTTCATTCTCTTTTGGGGTTTTCAGGAATGTACACCCACATACCCAAAATATTCTGAAAGCTGCCAGGTCTGACACTCAACTGTGCCATCAGCCATGTGGGATTCAGCCACCTTAACCACCATGCCACTGGCTCAATGTGCTTAGCTTTACATGACTAATACCAGTGTCTTCTCTCTGGGCCTAAGAAACCACAGTTGAAACTCAGTGAATCTTTTAGTCTTTGATATTAGGAAATCCATAAAATGCAGAGGCAAGGAAGTTCCTTTGGAAAGCAAGATTCCGATGTATTAGTTTGCTAGGACAGCAATAATGAATGCACTAAAACGGAGGCTCAAAATATCGAAATTTATTTTCTTCAAATTCTAGAGGCTAAAAGTCTAAGATTAAGGTCTCAGCAGGTTTGGTTCCTTCTGAGATCTGAGAGGGAAGGATCTGCTCCAGGCCTCTCTCGTTGGCTTGTAGTCAGTCATCTTCACCCTGTGTCTTCACATTGTCTTCTCTCTGCACTTGTCTATACCAAATTGCCTCCTCTTAAAAAGACATGCTTCAGGGCCAGCAAGTGGTGTGGTGGTAAAGACACTGGACTACCACATGACCAACAGTAGTTCGAATCCTGGACCTGATGGCTTGAAAATCACATGGGGCGCTTGTGTGTGCATGTCTAAGATCCCAGGAGGAGGAGAATGGAGAAGGGATTGTGGTGTGGACACACTCCCTGGAGGGTGATTTCTCATTCTCTCTCTATGGAAAAAAAAAAAAAAAA
>NW_006159700.1:1955478-1988698 GCF_000334495.1 Tupaia belangeri chinensis
CTCCCATAGTCAATTACCTTAAAAGCAGCTTTGCACTAATTTCTACTGTGGGAAAATTTAGAGGATTAAAAAATCAGTTAGTTGGTTTGTTTCAGAGTTCATTGTTAGGAAATCATGTGAAAATGTGGTCACTGGACTACCTGGGAGGCCATCCATCACCAGTTGTGCTAAAGGTAAGAAAGGACCACCCCCCCGCCCCCAGCTCAGGGGATGGTCATGCCGCAATTCCTTCTCCATTTCATTCTCTTTTGGGGTTTTCAGGAATGTACACCCACATACCCAAAATATTCTGAAAGCTGCCAGGTCTGACACTCAACTGTGCCATCAGCCATGTGGGATTCAGCCACCTTAACCACCATGCCACTGGCTCAATGTGCTTAGCTTTACATGACTAATACCAGTGTCTTCTCTCTGGGCCTAAGAAACCACAGTTGAAACTCAGTGAATCTTTTAGTCTTTGATATTAGGAAATCCATAAAATGCAGAGGCAAGGAAGTTCCTTTGGAAAGCAAGATTCCGATGTATTAGTTTGCTAGGACAGCAATAATGAATGCACTAAAACGGAGGCTCAAAATATCGAAATTTATTTTCTTCAAATTCTAGAGGCTAAAAGTCTAAGATTAAGGTCTCAGCAGGTTTGGTTCCTTCTGAGATCTGAGAGGGAAGGATCTGCTCCAGGCCTCTCTCGTTGGCTTGTAGTCAGTCATCTTCACCCTGTGTCTTCACATTGTCTTCTCTCTGCACTTGTCTATACCAAATTGCCTCCTCTTAAAAAGACATGCTTCAGGGCCAGCAAGTGGTGTGGTGGTAAAGACACTGGACTACCACATGACCAACAGTAGTTCGAATCCTGGACCTGATGGCTTGAAAATCACATGGGGCGCTTGTGTGTGCATGTCTAAGATCCCAGGAGGAGGAGAATGGAGAAGGGATTGTGGTGTGGACACACTCCCTGGAGGGTGATTTCTCATTCTCTCTCTATGGAAAAAAAAAAAAAAAAGACATTTTTAATATTGGATTAGGGCCCACCCTAATGGCCTCATTTTGAATTGGTTACCTCTTTACCAATGGTTTTTTTGTTTTTTTTTTTTTTTTGGAGAGGTTTTCGCTATAGGGCGTGTGCGCTCGCCAGAAAGACAGAGAGAGACATAGAGACAGAAAGCGAGAAATCACCCCCCAGGGGGGATGGTCACGCTGCAATCCCTTCTCTTCCATTCTCCTCTCAGGATCTTGGGCACGCATACACACGTGCCTGGCGTGAGTTTTAAGCCACTGGGTCTGGAACGCGAACCATGGTCGACTACGTGGGAGTCCAGCAACATAGCTGTTACGCTAACTGCTGGTTCCCTTTTACCAATGTTTTACAGTAATGTTCTAGGGGCTAGGAATTCAACATATAAATTTTAAAGAGGACACAATTCAACTCATAACATTTAACACAGTTTTGTGGATCTTTTTTTTTTTTTTTTTCCTCTAGAGAGAGGGATTTTTGCTATAGGGCATGTGTGTGCATCTGAGAGGCAGAGGAAGACAGAGAGACAGAAAGCAAGAAATCACCTGCCCCCCCCCCCCCCGAGGGGATGGTATGCCACAATCCCTTCTCCTCCATTCTCCTCTTGGGATCTTGGGCACGCACGCACACGCGCCCAGCATGAGTTTCAAGCCACTGTCGGGTACTCGAACTGCAGTCAGCCATATGGAAGTCCAGTGCCTTAATGGCTGTGCCACCTACTGGCCCCATGGATCTTAATGATCTAACATTTAGCTCCTAATTTAATTACTGCAGGACTTTTGCCTCCCAGGGAAAGTGAATTCCAAATGTATCCCCAAAACCACGCCAGCACTACCTGACAGGCACCCCAGCCTTCTTTCACTGGCTTCCTTTGCTTCAGCTCCAGCTTTGTCACATCTGCTCCTCCCAAGGATGCTGGAAGAAGCTCACTGTGGCCATTAGCCCAGGAGAGCTCCAGTCCTTGCCCAGGGTGTGGTCTGCTTCCACAGCGGCCAGTGCTCAGGAGGTCGTGGCCACGTTCTCCACTACACCGTTATCTTGTAGTTTGGGTTTCCAAAGCAGCTTTGCCTGTACTCAAAGTCTCACAAAGTTCTCCAAATAACATGCCCAGTTCCAGCCTTCAACCCCTCACTGCACAGAGGACCCTAAACTGTCCGAGAGATTTAGAGGAGAGAGTTCATTCTGCCCTCTCCAGCCTCTCCCTCTGCCTCTGCCTCTGCCTCTCTATACAGCCTACAAAACACCCACTTATAGTTCCAAGACAGGAACTTTAATCATAAAAATGAAATAAGCAGTCTGACAAGTGGTGTGGTGGTTAAGGGTGCCAGACTCCCACATGACCAACCATGGTTCAAGTCCTGGACCTGGTGACTTGCTTTCTCACTTTCCCTCTCTCTCTCTCTGACTTTTCTCTGGTCAAATTAAAAAATACTGACAATAAATAAAATTGAATGAAATAATTCTTTAAAAAATGGAAATAAGAAACCTCTGGTATGTGAAGGTGGTGAGAGTGGGAAGTAGTGGGGGAGGTGGGTAGACTGTGCAGGGGTGAGGAGGTATGGGTGGAAGGTATTGGTTATTTTAGAACAGAATTTCATTCCTTAGTACTCGTTCTCTGAATGGTCAGCCTATAGCTGAAGTGAGGCTCCCTTTTAGGGATTATTTATTTATTTATTTGTTTCTGAGCCTGGGAATTGACAGGAGACAGAGCAACAGGAGAAGGACACATATATTTATTAAATACGAGTTTTACATGGCACAAGAGCACTCATAAAGAAACGAAGACCCAAAGAAGCCAGTTAGAGTCAGGTACTTATATGTACTGAATCACACAAAGAATAGTAAGTTGTGAAGAAGCAACTGAATTTGTGGGGAGGCTTAATAGATAAGTTATTTTAACACGCTTTGTACAGAAGTCTTCCAGTCTTGACTTCTCATTCTTAACGATAAAAATATTGCTTTTTCTTCTAATAGAGATGGTGTCTTTCACATGGGAATTTAATGCCTTGCTTTTAAAAAACAAAAAGAGGACAGAATGATCTTCTTGCACCTGTGGTATTTCCGGTGCCTTTAATTCAGATTTGTCAACATGCCAGAGCATGTTTACAATACATTTTTAATTCCTTCACCAACTACAGATATGGCAAAATAAAGAGAATCTAACCATTTTGGAGTTATAATAAAACTTAGGGATACTGTTACCCATATCTTTAAAGTTTTAGAAACCAAGGCACAGAAATATTAGTTGTCGATTGTTCCATAGTAGTTAATAAAAGGTTAAATTGTGTAAGTCTGAATGCTAGGACGTCAGTAATGCACTGATGCCGTGAACCAAAACTGTGTAGAGTCTCAGTGAAACCGCTCCGGAGTGTCTGCCCACTTCACAGCATCCTCCTTTGCTTGCCCCCATACCTTGGCAGCTTCAGTGGATGACTCTGCACTCCCTCTTTCCACAGATGGATGGACAGGAGTGGACACCTGGCCGAGGCTAAGCCAATCAAGTCTTTCCTTGGGAATTTGGAATTGGACTCAGAGATAGGCAATCTGAGGACCCAGATCCTGTGACAAGGTCAGAGTCCCCACTGTCCAGTGGTTTCCAAGTATGGGCAGCAGCATCCTTTTCCCACTCGATCACCACCACCCCTGCTCTGAGGTCAGGGCCCCTTAGGGATGTCCTGCTCTCTTGAAAAGGCTGATTGGGCCAGCCAGTGCTACGGTGGTTACGCTGCTGGATTCCACATGGCTCACTCCCTTGTCGAAGTCCTAGACCCTGTGGCTTGAAAAACATGCCATGCATGTGTGTGTACCCAGAATCTCAAAAGGAGAAATGGAGAAGGGATTGCTGCATGACCACTCCCTATGGGAGGAGGTGGGGAAAGGGGGAAAGTTGTTTTCTCACTTTCTCTCTCTTTAGGGACCACACACGTGCTCTGGCAAAAAAAAAGAGAGAGAGAACAAAGAAAAGAAAAGAAAGGGTAATTATCCACAGAAGTAGGGCCACAAGGGGACCAAAAACTTCCCGTGCCCAGGAAGCTGCAAAGATGAGGTGCTGGCTGCTGCCAGTGGGAGGGCTCAAAGCAACTTCAGCTGATGACAGCTTCTTGGCACGAAAGACCAGGGGAAGTCTGGGTTCACTCCATAGTGGTCCATGACCCATAGGCAGGCTGGGCTTCCCGTGTGCCTCCCAGCCTTGGGGAATAGGGTACCCATAGTTCACCATGCCTCTGCCCATGTGCCTCCACAGTGTCTTGTTCTGTTGTCCCAGGCTCCATGGAATCATCTTTCCTCTCCCTGGGAGGGAGTAGCTACAGCCAAGGCCTTCCTTCGGGTTCTACCCTTCCTATAGTCTGTTTCTTTTTTCTCTCTTTCTTTCCATTTATTCATTCCCTTTAATCATTTCTCACACGGCCACCAATCTCTTTTCGATGTATTATTGTGAGGAAATAAATTCTATGCTCTGCTTCCTACAAGCCTTTTTCTTTCAACTCTCACAGTCCTCTTTTTTCTCTCAACAAAACCTACCTCATTCTTCAAGTCAAAAGCCATGGCTTTTAGAACTAATATTTCTGCCAGGCTTTTACAAAAGAGGCTATTTTGTAAATAATTATTTTAAAAAAGCATTGACTTTTTAATCTTTTTTACCTTTTATCTTTTTTTGTTTTAATTTTGCATACTAGCTTGGAGCATTCTCTTTGTAAGTCAATGTGGAAGGCTCTGGGGAACAGAAGGAAGTACAAAACAGAAACACACACACAAATGAATATTTTAAGAACTTGCCTTACTAAGTGGCAAACTCGCAATTGTTGGCAGTATATTCCACCTTGTGAATTAGGGAGCAGGTAAAAGTCAGTGAGGAGAGTTAGTTCTGTGGGACCAGCCAATGGTGTTAACGGTTAAGTCGCTGGACTCCCTGTCGATCACGGTCTGAATCCCAGATCCAGCAGCTTAAAACTCATTTGGGTGCGTGTGCATGTGCGTCCAAGATCCTGAGAGGAGAATGGAGAAGGGGTTGCGTGAGGCCATCCCCCTTGGGGGTGATTGCTCACTTTCTGTCTCTCTGTCTCTCTCTGTCTCTCTGGCGAGCGCATGCAAAAATATCTCTTTAAAAGGAAAAAAAAAAAAAAAAAAAAGGAGAGCTAGTTCCGAAGCAAGCTCACAGGGAGACCCAGAGGAGGCAGTGGGAGGGCGCTTGCGATTCATGGTATTTTTTATGTTCCTAGTTTCACCCAAGCAGAGCTGCCTTTTTAACCTCGTATTTCTTTTCTTTTTTCTTCTTTCTTTTCATTGCCAGAAGGCATATATGCTCACCAGACAGAAAGAGAAAGCACCCCGCAATGGGATACATCATCCAACAATAACTTTTTCTCCACTTCCCCATTCCATCGGGTTTTGAGTGTGTACACACACACCCTGTGTGTTTTTCAAGCCACTAGGGCCCGGATTTGAGCTATGGTCAGCTGTGTGGGATATGGCTTCCTTAACCACCATGCTATAGGGCTGGTCCAATCCTCACACTGCTAAACATCAATATATTCTTAAAATTTATAATTCTTCTTAAACTAGCTTAAATGAGCTTATATTTTTAGAAGCCTAAAACACTAGTAATTAATAGGCTTTTATAGTTTCAAAGCTCATCTACATTTTCCCAACTGTTAAAAAATAAAATCCAATGGGGCCGGAAACTACATTTACCAAACTGTTAAAAAATAAAATCCAATGGGGCCGGCAGGTAGCATGGTGATTAAAGTTGCTGGATTCCCACATGGCTGTCTGTGCTTTCTCTCTCTCTCTCTGTCCCTCTCTTGTCAAATCGAAATGAACAAATGAATAAATAATAAATAAAATTAAATAAAATAATTCTAAAAAAAAAACAAAAACCACCATAGGTATTAGCATTAATAGGCAATTAAGGGGTCCAATAACTTTATTATGAACGTCTGTATTATTTATTACAGCTGTGTAGTTAGCATTTGCCTGATGAAGAAATGTTGCAATATAAAGTCGTAAGTGTTGGTATCCATCTAGAAAGAGATGTGACTAAGAGAATAGACGGACTCCATCCCCATGTTAAACGGTATTTGCTAGATGATAGACGTCTCCAGATAAAGACTTCCTCTCTGCGTGTGCTGAGGAATAAGAGGACAAGACTGAACTGCAGAAGGTTCAACCACCAGAGCTCCATGCTTAGCAGCCATCGCTGAACACACTCGGAACACATTCTAAGGTGTTGGTCATGCTTTGAAGAGGGAGGTCTGCCATGGGCTAGAAATGAAAGGCATTTCCTTTCTATTGTTTTCACTCTGTCCTAACACTCTCTTTTTAAGGAACCAGTGCAGGAATTTTGCTCCCATGGCTCCTTCTGAGCAGACTGTGATGGAACCCAGCTATTTCCAGGTCACTGTCACAAGTTCCTCCCTTAAACTGGCCCAAATTCTCCCCGCAGGGAATTGGGCTTTAGAGACTCCTTAGTCTTGGAGGAAGTTAAACAGAAAGTCATCGTTGGGCTGAGCTGTGAAGTGAGGAGCATCCCAAGGCAGATATTGCTGTCTGCTGAGGGAAAGGGGAATGAAGACCAGTCAACCCCTGTGAGAGAAGGGAAAGGGGAATGTAGACCCAGTCAGCCAGTGTGAGATGAAGGGATAGCATAACCTTTGCTTCTGAATTTCCCAGCTCCTTAAACTTCAGTTCCTCCTGAGGTTAGGCTATACTTCTCTTCTAGGACTTCTTAAGACATCTTTATACTCGTCCTAAAAACTTCCCTTTGTGCTTGAACTCATTTGTATGGGCTCTCTTTCAGCCAACCACACAGTCTTGTCTAGAGCTTAATCTAGGGGGTCTGTTGTCATATAATTGATAAAGTATGTAGCCAATTGCCCATTCACCTGATTCTCAAAAAAGTAGTACCAAAGAAAAAGAGTACATTCTGTCTACTTCCCAGAGTGTTTTTCATTCTTGCTGGGCTGGGATTTGAACTATAGTGTGCCATGTGTGATCCAGCTCTCTTAACTATCTAGGCTATGGGGCTAATCCCAGAAATCTTTATAAAAGTTATTTACCAGGGCCAGCTGGTGGCGTGGTGGTTATGGCGGTTGGATCCCACATGGCTAACTGCATGGTTCAAGTCCTAGATCTGGTGGCTTAAAAAACATACCAGGTGTGTGTGTGTGTGTGTGTGTGTGTGTGTGTGTGTCTGTGTGCACCCAAAATCCTGAGAGGAGAACGGAGGAGAAAGGTTTGTGGCATGGCCATCCCTTCAGGAGATTATTTTCTCACTGTCCTCTCTGATGAGTGCATGTGCCCTACAGCAAATTAAAAAAAAAAGTTACTACCTTGTACTTTAATTCAAGAATACATTATAGACTACTATGATTTAAACATTTCATCACTCTCTATTCTGATGTTCTTTGAGTTTGGGTGGGTCTTCCCTTCCCTGAATGTGTGATTAGACACGTTCTCCATTTTAGGCTTGGTCAAGAATTCACTCTTCGGTGGAAGAAACCCAGAGCAGATATACCAAGTTTGCTTCCTTGGAATTAGAGTCATCATTCCTGTGAGATCAGAGAATAGGTTGAGCTGAACTGCAGCTGCTAGAGTTCTGATGGGAACTCAAAGCTTCTCCTAGCATGAGAAGAACAAGTACATTTCAGAGGTTTAAACGTACCTCAGGTCTTTAAAAACATATCATTGGTGAATCGTTAATGTTGTCTTCTAAAAATTATCTTCATGGGGAACCAGCAGTTAGCGTAATGGCTATGTCACTGGACTCCCACGTAGTCGACCGCAGTTCGCGTCCCGGACCTGGTGGCTTAAAACCTACGCCGGGCACATGTGCATGCGTGCCCAGGATCTCGAGAGGAGAATGGAAGAGAAGGGATTGCGGCGTGACCATCTGCCCTGGGGGGTGATTTCTCGCTTTCTGTCTCTATGTCTCTGTCTGTCTGTCCGGCGAGCGCACGCACCCTATAGCGGGGGAAAAAAAAAAACAACACCTCTCCCCCCCCAAAAATATTCTCTTCATGCCTTGATTTTTTGCTACTTATTTTTGAAGCCATAACAACTTCAGCTAGGCAGTGGTAAAATAAATAAAATGTTGTTTTAAATCAAAGAAACACAAGGTTGTTATAAAAGCCAGATGTTTATGAGGGTGGCCTGGCATCAGAGGTTAAGAATCATTAGTATTTTGCAGTTAAAGGTCATTGTACTGAAAAGCAAATAAAGAAAAAAGCCCCAAACCTTTTATACATTTCTTTTACACAAATCTGTTGTGTTGTAAAGTGTTATCCAATCAGTTATTCTAGGAGATTCTTCTTTGTTTAAGAATATAGATTGTGACAAGGACTGAGATATGTTGCACTGAATTCTAACTTGCACAGTGAGCTTGAATGTGTCAAAAAGCTCTGCGCACATCTCCCTAACTCCTCTCAACAAAGCAAGGGCACAGTGTTTTATTAAAGAGCAGGCAACCCTTAGTATTGAATAAAATATGCCTTATATCAATTTGGATATTTGGATATTCTGTTTACTTTTACCAGCATATTGGGCTTTACTTTAGCAAATGACATTAGGCAAGTGCATCCACTCTTCTTCCCAATTACCCTGTTTGATAGCACTCTTTTTTTTTTCTCAAATAATTACTTATTTAATTTTATTTATCATTATTATTATTTGTTTTGTTTTATTTGCTACAGGGCAGGCTTGTTCACCAGAGAGAGAGAGAGAGAGCAAGAGTGAGAGAGAAAGAGTGAAAGTGAGAAAGCAAGCTGCCAGGTCCAAGACTCAAACCATGATTGGCCATACCTTAAACACCAGTGCCTTAAACACCACACCACCTATGGGCCTAGTACCACCTTCTTAGTTAAGAATGATGTTTCTTTTTTTGTTTGTTTGTTTGTTTGTTTTAAGAATTATCTATTTTATCATTACTATTATTCTTACCAGCAAGAGATAGAGAGATAGAGAGATAGAGAGAGAGAGAGAGAGAGAGAAAGAAAGAAAAGAATGCAAGCTGCCAGGTCTGGGACTCAAACTGCAGTTGGCCATGGAGAGGGCCTTAAGTCTAGTGCCTTACCTCTGTGCCATCTGCTGGCCTCAACAATGACCTTTTTTTTTTTTTTTTCCACCAAATGAATCATTTTATTACCCACCCACCAAGGCACAGACGTTAAATATACAATATAGCTATATAATATAATCAGATAGGTCAAAAGAAAGGAAAGGAATAAAACATGAGCACAAAGTGCTAGTATTGAACCAAACACCGTGTGTCCACAGAGAACCCTTCACATCATCTGGGAGACTCCTCTGAAGGGGACAGCAAGTTATCAGTTTGAGGTCAAAGGACTGTTCCTTCAGGCAGAGCCTCCAGACACTGATGGCACTTTGGTGTGAATACTCACAATGAGTGAAGTCCCAATGCAGTGTGTCTCAAATGACAGTTCAAAGGCACCAGTATTTATAGTCCCAAAATACGTGTCATCAAGATTTCCAGGTGTATATTTTTGGAGGAAAGGTCTCAGACACCCACTGGTTTATTTGCATATCAATTCACAGTTGTCAAGGTGGCTGTCAGATGGCCTCTTTGCTCAGTTACAGCGTTATTATAATATAAAATTCACACTCAATACTTTGTTCCACTTCCATATTTTATGCCTGTAAGTGTACATCATGTCACCAAAGCATAAAATGACCTTCTTACTAAGCTCTAGCAGCCTAGTCTCATCTTACTTGACTCTTACAAATTGGACCTATAGCCTGTGGCTTCCTGCCTTAGCTTCCATATTTCTCTCTCTTTTTCTGCCTCTGGAATTGTCCTCTTATCTCTCTGACTGCTCTTTCTTAGTACCTTTTGTGGATCTTGTCATTTTACCTGCTCCTATTAGTTACTATTTCCCAGAGTTCTATCCTTAACCACTGTCTCTTTCATTTTGATTCTGTCATTCACCCTCATGGCTTCAACGGCCAATCATAAGACTCTAAAGACTCCCATCTATGATCCCAGTTTGATTTTCGTTCCAGGTGTTCCTGATCTCAGACTTCTGTTTTTCTTTTTTGAGAGGTATTTCGCTATAGGGTGCGTGCGCTCGCCAACCAGACAGAGAGAGACAGAGAGACAGAAAGCGAGAAATCGCCCCCCAGGGGGGATGACCACGCCACAATCCCTTCTCCTCCATTCGCCTCTCAGGATCTTGGGCACGCATGCATACGCGCCTGGCTTGAGTTTGCAGCCACCCCAGGAGTCCTGGTCCTGGACGCAAACCGTGGTCGACTACGTGGGAGTCCAGCGACATAGCCATTACACTAACTGCTGATCCCCCAGACTTCTGTTTTTAAGAAAATCCTAAATAGTTTCACTAGGCTAAACTGACGGCTGCCCAAACCAGGGTGTCTCAAACAGAGCTCATTGTCTCCCCCACTCTGAAAGGTAGCCTTCAAGGTGACCCCCGCAGTGACATTCATGTCCTTGAGTGAAGGCAGAGAATGGGCCTGGGTAAAGGGCACAGTTTGTAATTCCTTTTCATATTTGTTGCATTTGTTCAGAATAATACTGTTTTTGACTATAATTTTTTTTTTTTGGAAGAGGTTTTGCTATATGGCATGTGCGCTCGCCAGACAGAGACAGAGATTCAGAAAGCGAGAAATCACCCACCAGGGGGGATAGCCACGCCGCAATCCCTTCTCCATTCTCCTTTCGGGATCTTGGGCATGCACACACTGCGTGAGTTTTAAGTCACCGGGTCTGGGACGTGAACCGCAGACAACTACGTGGGAGCCCAGCGACATAACCATTACGCTAACTGCTGGTCCCATCGATTATAAATGTTTAAAGCTCGAGAATCACATCATAATTTGTTCTTATGGTCACCTACCCTGTTGTGTGCCTAAAAAACATGAGCAAACTATTTTTGTTGTTGTATTTAGTAAACCCTTGTTTTTAAAAATATATTTTAACAAAACCACATATTATCTCTTTATCTTAAAGGCCCTTAACTTGGGGCCAGAAGGTGGCATAGTGGTTAAAGTGCTGGACTCTCACATGGTCGACTACAGGTTGAGTCCTTGACCTGGCGACTTGAAACTCATATGGAGGTATGTTTGTGTGAGTGCCTAAAATCCAGAGAGGAGAATGAAGGAGAAACAGTTGCAGCATGGCCATTCTCCCTGGAGGATGAGTTCTTGCTTTCTGTCTGTCTCTCCAGCGAGCACACACACCCAATAGCAAAAGTCTCTACACACACACACACACACACACACACACATACACACACATACCAAAAAACAAAAACACTTAAACAATAAGTATATTTACATTTAAATTAAAAAAATACTTATTTAGCTTTAATTGTTATTATTTTTTAATTTGAGCAGAAACAGACAGCAAGAGAGAAAAGGAAGTGAGAAAGCAAGCCACCAGGTCCAGGACTCAAACTGTGGTTGGCCATTTGGTAGTCCAGTGCCCCAACCACCATGCCACCTGCTGGCCCCAATATTTGATTTTTAATGTATCACAGGCCATCAGTATCTATGCTGCTTCAAGTCTTGCACAGCTATCTCATTGGAGCTCTTCCTCCGGCTCAATGGAGCTGGAGGCAACTTCGATATGCAGTCTGATTTTCCTTCCTTACTACAGTCAGAAAATAGAGCAAAAACAACATTCATCATCTGGAAATTACTTACTTCTCTAGGTATTGATAAATTTTCCTAAATCTCTCAAGGCAGTTTTTCCTTTCATAAAATGAGGATAATGTCAGATTTGCTGATTCATCATTGGCCCCAACTATAAAGTTAGCCTTGCAAGCTTTAAGTAAGGGTGCTGTTTCCAAAATTTTTCCAATCAGTACAGTAAAAGACAATAGAGTTCATGATGATAAAATTAACTTTCCCCCTCTTTAATTAATAAATAACTTGTGGGTGAAATTTGGAGATACAAATGAAGTTACATGACCATGGTTTGAAACCTAGCTAACTTGTTCCCTTATCTTAACGAATCTCTTTCCACATTCTAAACAATGTACAGGTAACACGCTTCTATCCTGGATCATGGGACTGTGTGCTTATCTGAGGTTTGTCAATTTACCTACAAAAGACTTGGCATTTGGTGGAATCTCTCTAGGGAAATGACCTCAAATTCTCAAAAATCCTCAACTCCAACTTGGATCTTGTACACTCTCTTCCGCACAACACTGCTTGCTGTCTACAGAGGGCCCTACTCAACTATGCCAACAACTCCCAAACGAAACTTCCTGCAACAAAATTTAATTGAACACCGAACTTTGTCCTTCTTAGAGTCTCTTTTGGAAAGTAGTGTTGCTATTCTCTCCTTTCTGAGGGCTTCAACCATGGATCCAATAGATCAATAGGTTCTTTTCTCATGAGCTGGATGTTTAACCTATAATCAAATCCTGCCTCTTCATCATCAAAGGTTATTGTCTTCTGTTATTCAGAGAGTGGCCCTCTAAGACAGGGATGATGTCTTATGATTTTTCTATTTTTAGTTCTTTTGTATCCTAGTTCCTAATGCTGCCAATATATATAGTTAGGTTCTTGCCATAGGGCATGTGCACTCACGAGAGAGAGGGAGAAAGTGAGAAAATCATCTCACCCAGGGGGAATGGCCATGCTGCCAATCCCTTTTCCTCCATTCTCCTCTTGGGATTCTGGACATACATGCACACATACCTAGTGTGATTCTAATGCTACCAGGTCCAGGACTTGAACCATGGTTGGTCATGTGGGAGTACAGTACCTTAATCACCATGTCATCTGCTAGCCCCAATGTGTCCTCCATTCTTGGTCCCTTTGGTTCTTATTCTCACTTGCTCATCTTGAATTGTTTGATCACCTGAAGTTTGGACAAATGCAACAGCATTCTAGTCACTCCCTCCCTCTGCGTGTCACAGCCAGAAAGAAGCCATGTGGGCACTCTTAGAACAACTTACCCTAAGGATCCAGTTTGTACTACTTTGTCATAATGCTCTAAACGTTTTGGACTGTTTTACTGCCCGCCTCAAAAACTTCTAATTGCTTTCTAAATTAAATGAGCACTTTGAATGAGTTTCAAAGGATTTCATGTAGTAAGTCTTCTCTCTTCTAGATGTTTCATCTCTAATTAAATTTTTGTTTGAATTCTTTGCTCTAGTCCATTGTATTTTCCCAATGGTATTTGAACAAATTTTTTTTGGTCTCTTTCCTGGGCTTTTCAGACATGCTGGTCCCAAAGCAATGCAATGCCCTTTCACTTCTCTACTTCAATACCTGCCTTCTGAACGTCTTGATTACGACCTCCTTTAGAAAACCCTGCAGAAATCTAGACCATACTAACTAGCTGACCAATACTCATAATGGCCTAATTATTTCTATTTGTGAGCTCATAGCAAAATGGGATTGCAGTATCAATTTCTTTTGGTGCAAGTGTTAAATCAATGCAGTTTCTTCATGATACGCATTTTCCATGAACTTCTTGAGGACCCCTTGTATTTAAGCTTTATCCATATTTTAAAGTACTTACTGTGTAAAATGTTCATGCCCAGTGTAGGTCACTCATTTCAAAGGGTAGGATAGTATGCACATGGACCTTGCCTTCTGTCAAGTGGATTGGCTATGTATGGGATAAACCCGTCTATTTCACTATACAAGCCGTCTCTGTCTTTTCATTAAAAAAATTGAAAAGATGTGGTCCAATTTGAGTTAGGTCAAGTACATAAAAGAAATTCACACAACCATATGGGCATGTTCTGATGGCAGGGACCTAAGGATGAGAGAGATGAGAGACTATTTTTTTTTTTTAAGCATACCTGAAAGGGTAAGACTCCGGGGAGCCTACAGTGGGAGAACATGCTATGAAAGCAGCAACTTGTGTCTTCTGGGAAGGATTATAGCAGGGTATGGTGTTAGACCACAGACGTTTGGTTTAACTGTTCAGCTGAGGATGGTAGGTAGTCTCAGAAAATTCTAAAATGCCTCTGCTGAGCCAGTTACTGGTATGACTCCACCTACGTACGCACTACTTCAATGTCTTCCTACACACTCGAGCCTAAGTGACCTGTCAGTGTAAGACATCTCCGACAGTTATGAGAGCAGCCTTGCTTGCTTAGGGTCACGTGTGGGTGTTGAACATGGCACTTTAAACATAAATTTATAAGGTGCAAACTTTCAATGCAAAGATGACTCATAAAGTTTCAGAATGTGTAAATATGAAGCACAATCTAATTTATACCGTCACTAATACTCACCCACAGCAAAACTAGTCTGGGTTGATTACCAAGTTGTTTGGACTACCCTGAATGCCGTAAAATTTGCCTCTCTTAGTTAATAAAAATTCCTGGATTCATGATTTTAACATTTGTGTGGTACTACCATCTTAAACCAACATTATATACTTACTCTGCATTTTGTAATCTTTTATTTTGATGTCAGCATTCAACTGACATTATTTCTGAGGCTGAAAAGGCAAGTTGATTCTTCTGAGGAGTTACAATGCAAACACATAGAAGGCAGTGGTATATACTGGGTTGCTGCAAAAGTCAGGACACATTTTTGCGTAAAAAAAAAACAAAACAGAAAAATACATCATGGGACCAGCAGTTAGCGTAATGGCTATGTCGCTGGACTCCCACGTAGTCGACCGCGGTTCGAGTCCCGGACCCGGTGGCTTAAACTCACACCGGGCGCGTGTGCGTGCGTGCCCAAGATCCCGAGAGGAGAATGGAGAAGGGATTGCGGCGTGGCCATCCCCCCTGGGGGGTGATTTCCTGCTTTCTATCTCTCTGTCTCTCTCTGTCTGTCTGGCAAGTGCACGCGCCCTGTAGCAAAAACCTCTCCAAAAAAAAAAAAAAAAGAAAAATACATCATGACTTTTCTGACATCCGAATAGTTCAGTAAAAAAAAGAAAGAAAAAAAATCCCAGAACTTAGAACCCTAAGTCTTCAGGTTGGTTTTCTCCATTTATTCATGTAGAACACTGTATGTAGAAATATTTAAAAACATTTACTGAAAGTTTAATAAAGGTAAGTGAACTGACCAAGATGTACTAAGGGTAAAATCAATAAAAAGTAAGCGGCAATTTTTCACTAGTGTCTTAATTTGACTGTAATCAGTATACCATGTTTATATATATGCCAAATCATGTACATGAATATATACATTTCTTGTCAACGGAATATTTTAAAATTAAAAAAATGGTAGTTAAGCATTTCATATCAATATTGAAATAAAAACTATGATTAATATTTTATGTAATTCATTGTGATGCTCCTTACTTAAGGATTTTACGTAATTGCTATAAAAAAAATCACAAAATTTCATTTAATTGAAAATTTACTGGTATACACTAGACCTTTAACATTATTGGAGCATACTTTGGAAGTAAATCACTTCATTGTTGGAAGAATAACCTTGGAAAACTGTGACCAAATGGATACTAACGAGGCCCAGAATTCAACAAGTCTTACTATCTAAGAATTAGGTGGCTCTGACAGGAAGAACATGAAAGAATGAAATAAACTTAATTAGCCAATTTGTAAGTGAAACCAATCATTATTCTATTTCTTTAACAGTGCTAAAATTTGCTAAACTTATAAAGATTTGTAATTTTCTTCTTATATTCTCTATATATTTTTAATTTACTAGAGGGCATGGGCACTTGCCAGAGATAGAGGAGAGAGCATGTCCCCCCTCCGCACAATGGGATGTGACCACAACTACAATCCCTCCTCCATTTCTCCATCTTGTCAGAATTTTGGGTATGCAAGCACATGTATCTGGTGTGTTTGTCAAGTCACTAGATCTGGGACTCGAACCACATGATTTGCCAAGTGGGATCCAGTGCCTTTACTTGTGGGGCTAACCCTTCTAATTCTAACTTTAGTAAGTTGATGATCATCTTAGTCTTTTCTGCCCAGAAAATAAAGCACTTTTAAGGTGGACTGGGCCAAAGACCAGTCAACTGAATCTTCAGTTGGACATGTGGCTTTCACCACTGCAGTTCAGTATACCACTGACTGCACCACCTTGGCTAGGCCCTAACAATGAGCTGTTAGTCGTTTCTATGTGAAATTAAAATCATCGTACAGGATCACTAAGGAAATAGTAAACAGCAAGGTTTTTGAGATTGTACACATAATAAAAATGAATGTCAGGGCACAGAATCATTCTTTTATTAACTTTGGAAACCCATTTGAAAATCTTTTATGAGGACACCCACAGATAACAA
The DNA here is from genome assembly GCF_000334495.1 of Tupaia belangeri chinensis. NCBI lineage: Eukaryota > Metazoa > Chordata > Mammalia > Scandentia > Tupaiidae > Tupaia > Tupaia belangeri. The sequence continues at coordinate 1,971,699 of NW_006159700.1, forward strand.
GCTTGGACTCCCAGAAACACCACCCATGCACAGTTGGACCATAAGGTGGTTTTTAGTTAAATAGCAACTACCATATTTGGTCATAGTCCTCAAGCTGCTACAAACACAGAATGTTTGCTCAATTCTAGTTTCAGCCATTTACTAACTGAATTCATCTGCTAGGAGAGACAACCTTCTGATTTCATTAGGTTAATACCTTGACTGGTTTTCTTTTGAAGACTCACTGAAGTACAAGGTGAAGTCACAAAACAGGTGTCGTGTCAACACTACTTCACCGTTTGAGTAGCCAAGTGAGCAGACTGTGCTGGGAAATTCCCTGTACACTTCTGTAGGTTTTAAGTCCATCACCTCTAAGTATAAAGGAACACGAGGTGTCAGTAGCCTCATAATCACCAACTCTACCAACCAAAGGCTGTACTCAAGTGTTTTACTAATTAAGGGCAGAAAAAAGGCTTCTTTCCTCTTCTTCTTGACAGGTTCAATGTGATTGTCAGAAGAATTATCCTGGCAAACAGATCAGTTTCAAAATAAAACTACTTGTCCAGCCGATAGCCAACTGAACTGCAGTGGCACAGGCCCCATGACAAATCCCTGGGTTGGACTGAAATGACACAAGTGATACAAGTCCTGATGAGCCAGAGGGTGGGGAAAGGGGATCACAGTGCAACGAGATCCTGTCCAAAGTGCACCTCTGACATGCTATCATGAATAACTATCTTAAAAAACCTGCATGGCCAGCTGTGATGCTTCGGCAGTAATACAATGCTCTGCGATGCTAATGCCACATGGGAGCGTTCCGGGTTTGCATCCTGAGGTCTCTGCACAGGCGGGCATGGCACCAGCGCATACCGAGGATTCTAGCTGGATAGGGCTGGGGGTGGATTACAGCATAAAGACCCTGCTGGGGGTGCCTCTCTCTCTCATGGAATAAACAAATTTAAAAAAATAAGTAAAATGGCAATACTTTAACCAACCAAACCAAATTCAACAACAACAAAATGGTGCCTCCAACTGAAATGTCCTATATGGCTTTATTCAAACCTCACCTCTTAATGTTAACTATTGTAGTCCTGGCTGATGTCTTTTGACTCTTGCTCATGAAATGTTCTTCCTTTGACCTGTAAAGTGCCTCCTACCCTAATACCTATGTAATAGAGACGGCACTAGATGCCTGCTCCTTATTCATGCCAATTCTCGAACATTATCAAATTTATATTTGATATGCATGGTATTAGGTCCAATTCAACTAGGTTTTGGGTTCCCAAAGGGTAAGGGTATATCTTAATTTCTTCTGTGGGCTTCACTCTCATGTTGACATTTATTACAGTGCTCGGCATATTGAAACTCTTCATTAAAGCTTAACAAACTTAACAATTAAAACTTTGTTATAATGCTTTTGTTAATTCTTTACTACAGGTTAGTTCAATTTCATAAAATCAGTAATAATACTGAGGCCAAATCACATCGGCATTTTACAAAAATGCGATGTGTTAAATCCTAATGTTTCTCCTTTTATTTATTAATGTAGTTGGTTAAAAACAGTGGAGTTTTGAAAATGTCTTCAAAACTACTCGTGTTGTGAGAACAATATAAACTGTTCTCTGACAGATAAGAGAAAGTCGACTGAGAACACATTACGAAATAGCCTTTTAGAAAGGATGGTGGCTGACGATAACATTTAGTCATGACTTCAGACAAAACTTATCCCTTAACACCCAAATCAGTCCAAACAATTAACACGGGGGAGGTGAGTAGGCTAATACCACCTACTGCAGAAAGTGCCATAAACGTAATTGTGTGAGGCACAGAAATTCTTTATTGCCACAGGAAGCAAGTGTACTTGTCCCACCTCACCGACAGTTTTAAGAGTCACAAAAACGCAGACTTCACACAATAAAGTACAACACAGACTCAGGGAGAAATGGTCCCTTGGACTATATTGGCTGTAATACTGAGGTAACCAATTGACCTTGTTCAGTGAAAATACCTCAAACACAATGAAAAAAAAAATCAACTAGTTATAACATCCAATTCATATATACAATTCAAATAAAAATATATATTATTTGCTTTAATGTATAGCAAGTTTAATACATTAGTGTTTACAAAATAAAAACTGTATTCTACTGAAATTTTTCTTGTGCTTCCCCCATCACTACGCTTGAAAGACCAGAAAAAGATGATACTTAAGGAAACTTATTCATGGATTTAAAGATGCAACTGTTGGGCCCATGAAAAATGTGTTAGTTGGAAGATGACTGCATCTTTAAAAATTGTTGCTTATTAAAATCTACTTGAACTGTAAGACACAATTATAAAGAAAAAAACCACTAAATTTCTCAAAATAGATTAGAATACAGGAAACGTTTCATGAAACTACTGAGATACTAACCAGTGCTATGGCTAATATTAAAAACTGAACATTCTATTGAACTCATACTATTTCTACACACAGTGAACAATACAACCACAACAATCAATCTCAAGCTAGCAACAAAGTTGCAAGGTCCATAAGAAGCTTCTTCAGTGGGCAAAACATTACCTTACAATTCAAACATTCAGGAAGGGAAAAAAGCCTTTTAGTAGTATAAAAGTTGTTTACTGGTGTTTCTACTAAGCTCTTCTACAAATCAAAATGAAAAGCAATTATACCTGTGACAGTGATCAGAGACTACAGTGCAGACATTTCATCTAACATTTGGTTGACAAACTTTAGTTTAAAAGATTAGAACTTATTTTGACTTAGAGCAGAACTGAAAACAAAAAAACACATAGCCCATGTAAATTATGGTCTCCTAGGTAATATCTGGGTTTAGAAGAATCTGTAGGAAGTAGGTAAAGGTGTCAAATATCTTCCCTTAAACCAGAAGAAAAAAAAAATATGGGCTGCTGCTGTACTTTTTTTTTTTTTTTTATCATTATGGATTTCAAATGTAAAATTCTCAGGAGTACATTATTAACATTTAATTAAGCACACTCCATATATATATATATTCATTCATTAAATAGGGGAAATTAAGAACATATTTTTAAGTTACAATGAATTTTCAGGAAAAACTGGATTCACAAATCTGAAAGATGTACAAAAATGAAATTAAAAAATAAATAATGAATATAGGTGGCAATTAAATATCCACAGACATATGTCTGCAAATGTGGATGAAGCAACTATCCACACTTGTGATGGTTGGGTGGGGAGACATTCCCCAGGGAAAGCCATCTAGTCTCTGAGTCCTGCAAGTAGAGAATTTCTGGATAGACAAGGGTAACTTAATCTATTACACCCTTTGTTAACAGTCCCTATTTTTATCACATGTAGGGTTAACTTATTATGTCCTAATCTATTTAACACATTCTGAAATATCAATGTTTAAGTCAAGCTTTTTATATATCATCGGTCAACTTATTTTGAGTTGTCTGTCCAAGTAATAGCTTCCTATCTTGGTACACATTAAGTAGCTAGTAGGTAGTAGAATCTGGGAAAACGAGTCAGGAGACAATTTCTACTCTATTACTCATCTTTTTAACTTTCCTTCAGTATTTATTAATTGTATAAATGTGCACTAATTAAACCAGTAAAAATAGCATGAGTGAATGCCACACAATTCTATTAAACAAAATCACTTTTTTCACATATTAAATAATCCAAAACTATTTTCCTTTGTTTAAATTGAGTATTTGCTTTTAATTAATCCACAGCTATTTTCCTTTGTTTAAATTGAGTATTTGCTTTCCATTCTGCCAGCCTGCCAATAACTAAGTCTCTTAAGCTTTCTTTATAACTGCAAAGATTCTAAACTGTTGTATAATGATATTTATGCTAAACACACTTAAAGTAGACAACAAAATTTCAAGTAAAATAAACTGTATCCACATCTATTGGGCCAAAACAGGTCTCAACATCTAGATTTTACTTCTATAAATTACACAAATACATTGTACATTCTTAAATAATGAATGCTTACAATATTAATCTGTAAGCCTTTCTACATAAAATGACTTACACAGGAATGTGAATGAATCAGTATTTCTACTACAGATTGCAACTCTCTGTCTTCTCTTTTGTGGCTGTTGTTTTATTTTCCTGATTTATACAGACTATTGTACCAGTCCTTATGCTTTGGCTATGAAATCTGTTTGAGCTGAATGAGGCAACATTGGTTATTAAGGCTTATTTCAATGATGGAGCATTATCCTTAAATCTGATGCCATCTCCAGAGAATAGTGGGAGAATCACAGCTATCTTGAATCTTCGGGCTCTGTTTTGATGACTTTCTTTTCTAAGGTAAATGCTGAGTGAGGGTAGTCTTTTAAAATCCCAAGGCTCTCTGCAGAAACACAGAAACACAACGCAGGTTGTTATTTTAAATCAGTGGACAAAGTCAAAGTTACAAACCAAACCCCCGAACTCCAAAGCAAATATCATCAGTTGTTGGAGATTCTGCAAGTCCATATAAAATTGTTTATGGAGCTGTGGTTAAGAGCTTGGATTTCAGGTTTATATTCCATTTGCCACTCTCTAACTGAATTAATACTAGGACATGTGCACACACACACGTGTGTGCAAACATACATATACACATATTCTGAAAGAATTCTAGAAAGATAACCAATAATACTAATAGCTTATCTAAAATTAGGTAGCTCAATTTATGAATCTATCTTGTCTATTGAAAAGAGAATTTTAAGTCCTGTAGATGGAGTAATAAAAATAATAGTTACCATTTATTGAATTCCTATCAGCCATTCCAATTCACATATACTATTACGTTTATGTTTAATCTTTATAACTACTTTATGAGGTAGGAATTATTTCTATTTCACAGATGAAGCAACTGAGAGTTAAGTAGTGCAGCTGGGATTATTCAACCAACTCTGAGTGAGGAGATTACATTGTATGGTATCTCTATTACCTGTACTCAAAAACAAACAAAACAAAAAACAAACAAAAAAAACATTTTTTTCAGGAATTCCTTCATTTTGTTCTACATAAAACTCTAGCTCTACTATATGTCTGTGTAATACAGATACAAAAATGTGTCCCCATGGTGAGAAATTTATAAATAAATAGAAATGTATAAATATATATAAAATCAATGTAATTGGAGTGTTTCTTTATATAGACTCATCTAAGGAAGAGAAATTGTTAGGAAGTTTTCTTTTAAAAGATCTTTAAAAAATCAGTTATTTTCTCAGACTAGAAAACAGGAGACCAGGATAAGGTCTTTTAGGATAATTTCAATTTGTCAACCTCTTGGACATTCTTTTAAAGCAGCTAGAATCAGTGTGCAGTAGCACGCTTAAGTCACTATACAGAATATTACTTAGGAATTGGGCCTTCTAGGCATCTGCTACTAGGACCAAAGCTGAAATTGAAAGAAACTCTCTCGATAGCTTTTTTCCAAGTAAGTAATTCACTGTGCTTGGGTGATATATTTAAAGTCAGGTATAATTCCAATGCTTGTAAACCTACTTTTCCCATTGACTTATAATACAAATTTAGAGTCATTTTATCTGGCAACTTCTTCCTCTATAAAACCAGTGACTTTCATTAAGCGACTCCTAAATTTTCTGTAACTCAAAGATTGAATGCTAACAGATTCTTTCAACTAGTGTTAGTCTCTTAACTTTGTCTACCTCACTTTATTTGGGAAAAAAAAAATACATAAAAATCTAACTATAATGAAGAACTGCTTATCCTTTGTAGAATTCATTTTACTTCCAAAATACAAACATCATCCCTAAAACGCATCTGGCAAGAAGAACTTGAGATTCTGGTTACACGATATTTTTTTACTATGAGAGAAAACATTAGTCCATAAATTTCACATTATATTATTGCCAGAAAAAGGCAATAACAAAACTCAAATTAACTACTTATCATTCAGTTACACTTTTGTAGAAAAGTCACCATTCACCTAATAGCTGATCAAAATAATCTCAACTTTCATGAGCTTTCCTGTCATTTTTTGGAATACTACATTATCAAAAATATTGCTCACGGGAACAGTAGGTAGAAGAGTGGTTAAGGCATTGGACTCCCATATGGCCGACCACAGTTCAAGTCCTGGATCCGGAGGCTTGAAAAATCACACTGGACATGTGTGCATGAGTGCCCAAAATCCCGAGAAGAGAACAAAGAAGGGATTATGGCGTGACCATCTTCCTTAGGGAATGATTTCTCACTTTCCCTCTGTCTATTTCTGTCTGTCTCTGCTGAGTGTACATGCCCTATGGCAAAAAATCTGAAAACAAATAAAACAAACAAACAAACACAAAAATATTGGTCATGTTATATCAATCTATAATGCCCAAGGGGTGAAAAAAATTGACTAGAGACATTGTTGGTGATGGTATTTTACAGGGAGGAGACAGAGAATGCCAGTGCAAGTAGAAGAGAATTGGCAGATGTAGTATTGTATTAAATGTTTCTCTGTAATCACACAGCACCATCTCACCTGATGAGTGGGACTTTGCCTCACTGGAGTAAAGTCTGCTCAGCTCCCCATCCACCACAAAATGATGGGGTTGTCTGTTCTGCAAATTAGGCATTCGGAGATTCAAAGGTCTTTCTCCTAATGAAAGGGAAAAAAGTAAAAAATATAAATAATATATTAAAAACACATCACGGTCTGTCTTAAAATGGGCTTCCATAAATTGTGTGATCAAGACTTATAAGCGAGTAAAGTCAATAGGAATTGAAAAATTTAAACAACAGATGGAAAAAATATTTTAAATAATAATTTAGGAGAAAAATGCCAAGTCATTTCATGCTAGTCCCTAGGTTTACCATTCACACTGGATATTTTTAAGAGCTACACCTGAATTAAATAAAAGACTGAGACTTACAGTGAGCATTCCCATTTGTGTATATATCTTCTCTATAAGGCATTCTCTTACTAGTGCAACCATTTTACCAAGACATGTCATTAACCACATAGGAACAAATAACAAGAGAGGAAGAGAGACAGAGATGGCTTCAGGCCAATTATAGATTACTTAAAAAACAAACAGAAAAGACCTACAGGAAAATTCATGAGAAACAATTAGCACAGATATGTATAAAACACTTCATACACAGTTATATTCTACCATAAACCTAAATCCATCAGATTAGAAAGTTGCTACCCCACAGTGACTTATCCTGGTGTCACAAATGCTTTTGTAAATTGTCTTTTCTTTTTAACTGTTCACTCTTAATTGTTAAGAATGATTGAAGGAGTTAAACAAGATTCAGCTAAAAAGTTTCTGTAATATGCAGTTGTCGGAAAAGTCACGATACACTTTTTTCTGTTTTTCTATGCAAAAATGCGTCATGACTATTTTCAATGACTCAATAGTTAAAAAGAAAAAATTTTCCTTCAGTATTGTGATCTAGTCTTGTGTAATATTTTACTATATGTTGAAGAAAGTGTAAGGTAGTAATTCTTATTTAAAAAGAAATCTTACTTATCTGACAGTAGAAACTACTCTAGAAAAGTGTTACATATAAAAAAATGTCGTCACAAGCTTGTTTTTCTTCAAACACTTATTACTATTGGAAACTGCAGGATCTACGCATGTACTTTCATATGGTTTAATGCGCTCCACTAGAGTGTACGTTCCCAGTGTGTGAGGACTCACCCTGCTCACTGCTGCATCTTCAGTGCTAACAGGCAGGCCTGGCACGTGAGAGATACTAAGATAAGTCTGCTATGAATGAATAAATAGCAATGACTTCTGACTCTCGTCATGAAAAAAATGTTTTAAAATGATATGAATACTCACTAATCACACAGCTTTCTAAATCTAAGAGTTGTATACTATCATAATACTTTATAAGCAGTTACCATATTCTCTTAAGAACCAAATGTTGCAAATTTCACAAATTTGTTTTTGAAGTAAAAATAAATGAAGTTTTGACTTTTCCAAAAAGATAAACATCTCTCATAGAATCTGTTTCTCATGGAGAAAAATGACCTGTACTATTTTCATCTCTCATTTCCACCCTTTACAAAATACATATCAATCACATGTGCCAACTATTATCTAGGGATAAAAACAAACCAAAATAAAAAAACCTAATTAAAATGTGCAAAATGAATTTTTTTCCTTTTTAAAAAAATGGGACAACTTAAAAATTCATTTTGACAGAGAACCCATAAAGTAATCTCAGCATAATCAAGGTTTTAAAATGAGAATTTTCACTTTCTTTCTGAAGTATACAAAGGTGGCTCTAAGAGCACAGGTCATTCGAAAGATGCACCTTGTCCATCTGAGTTATCAGAAGTCAAGCCATTAGGGCTGTGCTCCTCCGAACTTTGCCTGTAAAGTCCTGTAGACAGTCGTCTTTCAGCATGCTGCAGTCTCTCATAGCCAGCTTGGGTGCAAAGGAACTCCATCTGCTTTGCCATCACCTTTTCAGGCTGCTCGTAAGTAAAGCAAAAAATAAAATCAGTAACTGAAACATTCCAGATTTTTTAATGGTTTAAAATGCCAATTTCAGACTCCAGCAAATATATTTAGTATTCATTAAAATTAGTTCACACTTCAAGTGGTATACATGTTCCATAAATATGCAAAGATGTCTATATCATCATGTTAAAACATAAAATGCTGGGTTTTGTACAAAAGAAAAAAAGCTTTCTTCTCAGCCCTACAAAGAGAATCCTCTCTCAGCTCAAAGGCAATAATAACCATAGCTTTGTTTTCCAAGGTATTGAGTCCTTTAAAGAATTTTTTAAAGAGAGAAACCTAAGAACAACAGCAACATCTGCTATAGACTGCGTCTAACACACAGGGTGAAATCTTGGCATTTTTATTTTAGGATCCTGGCACTACACAGACTCTGACATGATGACAGTATGTTTGGAGAAGAAAAGGTGTAAAACGGCTGTCTAGAAGCACAAGACACACCTTCCACTAAAATTAAACAACGCAAATTATGTAGAAAAACATCAGTGCCAACAAGGATCTTTACCTTCACCATGGGATGAAAATGCACTATTTCCCAGCCAATCATGTTTTAAAATACACAAGTAGTTGGCTGACATGTAAATTTATGTCTGTCTGTGTTTGGTATGTCCCCTCTCTGCACTGTTGTAAATTACTTATACGTCCATATTCAAACTGTAGATCTGGGATATGAGACATACGCATAGATATGAATCACTACCATGCCATATAAAGGAGTAGTAACAAGCCGATATATAAAACAAGTTACAAAAATTCCCAATACACAATATTAAAAATCCATAGGTGGATGGGCCAGCAATTGGTGTGGTGATTAACAGGTGCTGGATACTACATGGGCACACGCCTTTATGTGTACCCAAAGTCTTGAGAGAATGGAGGAGAAGAGACTGCAGGATAGCCATCTCCCCTGTGGGGTGATTTCTCACATTCCCCTTTCTCTGTCTCTCTCTGGCGAGGGCATGAAGTCTTTAGCCCAAAAAACAAAACAAAACAAAACAAAAACGAAACAAAACAAAACAAAAAACAATAGGTGAAATATATTAATTCACAGAGAAATAAAATAAATACTTGCACTGTTACTAATTGATGAAAGTTCAATAATCATTTCTGAGGGGGAGAATGGATTTTTCATTTTAACAACAACAACAAAAAACTTTACAGTACTAAATTTAACCAAAAATAAGTCACTAGGAAGAAGCTCAAGAGAAGTAAAAACTTCAGTGCTAGAAGGTAATGTTTTCAGAAAGGACTTTAAAATGTTATCTTCAATGTCACGCACAAATAACAGCAAAAGCATCTGAAGCTATATAGCAACAATTTTCAATATATATGAATTTAAATTATTTAATAATAATTACAATGGTGTCTATTAGTATTTTGAGGAATAGCACTATTTATCTCAGAGGTGAATTATATATAGCCACAGTCAACGTGGCTGTTTCCCGATATTAAATTGCTTTTTTAAAAATTTTCTTTAGTAAAGAATCTGCCTTATTTCCTACATAACGACAGAGAAGTAGCTCCATACAAATTCTGTTCATAAACCAAATCTAAGTAAGTCGCTATCACCATCTTGAGACAGCTGTGAATCAGATGACTTTTAGAAACAAACATAAATTCAGTCCTCAGATACTTAAAACTGAAGTTAGCTGGAGCAGTCACTTCTTTTTCGCCTACAGATGTTATTACGAAACGACAACTGGTAGTTTATTTACCTGTGAACTAAGAGCGGCAAGTTCTTCACTCTTCGCCCTAGCCTGCTGGAAGAGTGTGTGCACGGAATCCTGGAAGTCTGGAAACCCATCCTGTGGGCCCAAGAGTAAGTCTTTTATATTCAGAGTGTGTAATTCATAATAAAATAACCATATTATCAAAAGCTTAGAAATTAAAGCAAAGAAAATCATCTAATATCTCTACCTGAATACCCACGTCTAAGATGTTAATGTGCAGTATCTCATTCGTTTTTTTATGATACCGGTATCTTATTTTGTACACCTAGAACTTCAGTAAAAATAATAAATGAAAATATTTTCCCCCCACTGTTTCACAGTGGAAAGCAGATTTTCTTATCACTGATAATAATGGTGATGTTTATTTTACCTAGCGGTTCAACTAACCATTATCCTCATATTGGAAATTTTATTTTTTATTTTTTGAGAGGTTTTCGCTATAGGATGTGTGTGCTCGCCAGAAAGACAGAGAGAGACAGAGAGATAGAAAGCAAGAAATCACCCCTTCAAGGGGGGATGGCCACGCCGCAATCCCTTCTCCATTCTCCTCTCAGGATCTTGGGCACGCATGCACACACACCCAACATGAGTTTAAGCTACCGGGTCTGGGACTTGAATCGTGGTCGACTACATGAGAGTCCAGCGACACAGCCATTATGCTAACTGCTGGTCCCCTGGACAATTTAGATTATTTCCCTAACTTTTAGTGTTACGAAAAACACTACAGAAATACATTCATGGAAACAGCATGTTCCATAGGTTATTCGTTACAACAGAATCCCAAAAGCAAAATTATTGAAAAGCGTATTATTTTTTATGCTTTATATATACTTTTACTAAATTAGTAATGGCCTTTTACTGGTTTAGCAAGAGACTTTACTGCTTTACTGTATCACAGGCAATAGTCATTCCTTATTACTCATGGGTTATTGGTTCCAGAAACCATTCACCCTTCCCCACCCCAAATACCAAAATACAACGCTCAAGTTCTTTATAATAGTTGGTGTAGCACTTGCATGTAACCTATGCAAACCTAAGCACATCCTCCTCTATAGTTTAAATCATCTCTAGATTGCTCATAATACCTAATATGTAACTAGTTACATATTAGGCTATGTAAATAGTTGTTACACTCTCTGGTTTGGAGAACAATGACAACATAAAAGATTGCACTTGTCAGTAGACTCAACCACTGTAGGTCTGATTACTTAGCACACATCAGCAACAACATAACATTTTCAACAACAGTGGACTGAATCCAACTGCGAATGACCATTTCTATGCCAGCACTGGGTATTGTTTACTTAATTTGTGCCAGTTTATCTATACTTTTGATACTCAAAAACATTTTCAATCTTATATACTATAGTTGTATATACTTCCATTTCATTTTAGGGCTTCTACTTTGATAAAGTTTGGAACTGCATTCTGCTTTAGAAGTTTGGTAAGTGATATTCAGAAATACCCTCCAGTTTTTCTGAAATTTCTAGTTCCTTTTTTTTTTTAATTGTAACCCTTTAACCCATTTGGAAGTTTTTTGTTATATCTAATGTGGCAAAGATCAAACTAGAAATTCTTTTGAAATGCTATCTGGTAATTCCAACCTGAATTTAAGAATTCTCTCATGTTGGCTTGATTTCTTCTTTATATATCCTATGACAGGAAATGGGGCTTTGAAACTGCAAAGATCTGTACTTGTGCTCAACCCTATCACTTACTAGGTACAGACATTGGATAAGTAATTTAATCTTTCTAAACTTCAGTTTACTCTCATGAAAAATTGGGATAGGAAAACCTAGTAGGATTATTGAAAGGATGAAATGAGGTAATGCCTTTAATATGTAATAAATAAGCTCAGTACATAGAAATTACCTAATAGGGACCTGCAATTAGCATAATGGCTATGTCGCTGGACTCCCATGTAGTTGACCATGGTTCGAGTCCCAGACTCAGTGGCTTAAACTCATGCCGGGCATGTGTGCGTGCATGTGTGCCCAAGATCCCTAGAGGAGAATGGAGAAGGGATTGGGACATGATTATCCCCCCCAGGGGAGTGATTTCTCGCTTTCTGTCTCTCAGTCTCTCTCTTTCTGGCGAGCGCATGTGCCCTATAGCAAAAACTTCCCCCCCAAAAAAAGGAAAAAAAAAGAGAAATTACCTAATAAATGTTTGTTACTGATATTTAAGTTCATTCAAAAGCTACCAGATATAATCAGAATAAAGCAGATAACCTGCTATAAGATGGGAAAAAATGATAAATTTTAGGGATATTTACATGGCATACATAGCTTCAAGTATGAGCAGGAACTAGATATTTAACAGAGAGAGAATATTGAGTATATTGGTGGGGAAATGTCAGAGTGAAAAGAACTCTGTAAGTCTATAAACCTGTGCTTGGAGCCTGCAGGTAGCACAGTGCTTAAGGTGCTGGCCTCCCACATGGCCAAATGCAGTTTGAGTCCTGGACATGGAGGCTTGAAACTCACATCAGGTGCATGTGCAAGCATACCCAAAATCCTGAGAAAATGTAGGAGAGGGACTGTGGTGTGGCCATCCCCCTCATGGGTAATTTCTCACTTTCTCCCTCTCTGTCTCTTTGGTGAATGCAAATGCTCTATGGCAAAAATCTCTCTTAAAAAAAAAAAAAGAAAGAAAGAAACTTGTGCATAATGCTTAATCACACAACAAAAATGCAAAAACGTCTTACTCACTTAGTTCATGCACTGTACTCAGTATGGGAAAACAATGGCAAACAATACAGACATGCTTCTTGCTCTCCTGACAAATACAGTCTAGAAGGGGAAATGGACAGAGATCAGATCTTGAGCACAGCAGAGGGCAACTGAGGCAGAGCAGGCATCCCAGAGGGCATAATGTCTAGGCTGCGGCTTGAAGGAAAAGAATTCTTTACGAAGAGTCCCTAGTTGAAAGGCCTGGAGGAAATAAGAGCAGGATACACTCCAGAAGCTATTCGCTATGGCTAAAATAGGGAATACACTGAGAGAAAGGGAGTGATGCAAAACATTAGAAATGCAGGGCCAGGTTCTGTGAGGCCTTGGTAAGCTATGCTAAGAATTTTGGACTTTATCTTACATGTGAGAAGCCATTGAAGGTCTTGAAGAGACTGATCAGATCTGCATTTTAGAAAGCTCAACCTGAATGCCATGAGGAGAAAAATGTATTGAAGTGGAATAAAGGTGGTGGTAGGGAGACTAGCTAAAGGGCTGTGGTGAAGATAAAGAATGGTGACCCAGCTCTGAACCAGGTAGCAGATGGAACAGAGAAATAAATTCCTGAGAGCAGGCTACTGAGATCTGGATGGTGACATTTATTAGAACAAAGAACTCGGGATCAAGAGGGTTGAGGAGGGGCTGGAGTGATGAATTCGGCTGGGAATGGACTGAGTCCATCTGCTGATGAACCACCCTGTAGATATACCAGGTAAGCAGGTTACTGAATATGGAGCTTGGGGCAAAATCAGGACTGGAAAACTGGGCTAGGGAGTCATTAGCTTATGAGCAGACTCTGAGTGGAATGTACCCAGCCAGAACCCCCATGAGCCCCATTATCTCAATACTATTTTTTTTTCAATACTATTTTTTGAAGGAGCTTACAGACAGAGAAAAGGGTGACCTAGTCTTTTCATGTTAAGAGCCTCAAGTTTGGGGGCCAGCAGATGGCATGGTGGTTAAAGGTGCTGGACTCGTACATGGCTAACAGCAGTTTTAGTCCTGGACCTGGCTGCTTGCTTGCTCTCTTACTTCCCATCTCTCTCTGGACAAATAATTTTAAAAAATTAAAACTGAAGTTAAAATAATTATTAAATAAAAAAAAAGAGCCTCAAGTTTGAACTTGGGCAAAAAAGTTAATAGCATTATTTCCACTGTTACCACTTTTTCAAACAGGGATTACACCACCTGCTTTATCTGCTCAGTGGACATTTGTGGGGATTAAATGACATAATACAAACTGGCAAATCTTAGGAAAGTACACGCTGCCGTACTAACACATGGTGGCATTGTCAGGATTATGTGACTATGAGAATATTGAAACTTCGGACTCTAAATATGAAAGTGTTGGGAAAATGGACACCACTCTTCCATAAAGAGAAATAAAAGTTTGCAGTACTAAATGACAATATTCAAGTAATCAGTGATTCCTCTGCGACTGAGTACATTAGTCATTATTTTCTCCCACAGTCTTGACAGTTCATTGTGGAGGGAAAACTACAGGATTAAGTGTCTATCCCTGTATATGAAGTAGGTTCGAGGATAAAAGTGAAAACATTCCCAAGAAACGGGTCTCCTTCACATGAGGTTTGGTACAGGCCTTTGGTTGTATGTCTCTTGAGCTTTCTGCCCAGGCACCAGCTGTACCGTGCTATGAGCAATTTATCTCCATGTCATATTCTTGGCTGCTGCCATTAATCACAGTGTTCCCTTGCTGACGAGACCCTGGGTCTGAGTGCTGAGAAAATAAAAGATACAGGCGGGATGCTGTTCATGACCTAATTACTCTCATCCCATTGGTCTCCACCCCCATTCCTCATCTTTTCCACCAAACACTAGCAACTTGCTTTAAAGCCACCGCTTAGCTGTCTCTAAATGACTTGTTACAGCAGATGTTCTCAACCTCACATGTGCATTTTCCTTTTTTCTACTCGCACTTTCTGTATGAATAGCAGATTGTAATACTTCTGTTTTTTTGATCCAGGGGGTAGTCTACATCAAATGAGACCAGCTTTCTCTCCAACAAGCCTAGAAACTGCGTGGGTGGATATTGTGACCCTCTTCCCTCCCCGTCCCTCTCTCCTCTTACCCCCAGCCCACCCTCACACTGCTGGAACTGCTAGCAGATGTTCCCTCTAAGTCTTTCTCCTTCAAGCTCCAATTTTCAGATTTTCTGGGCTCTATTAACAAATCTCATTTCTTTTATCCAGTTATCTCTGGCTACTCTGACCCCCCACCCCCACAGGGTCAGGAATGCTGTCATCTTCCATCTTTGTCTGGTCTCTGGCAATTTCAGGGAAGAAGACTCACAGATTCGAGGTGCGAGCAGTCACAGCCCATTTAGTCAGTGGCCATCAGCCTGAGACTAGCAGCTTTACATATCCTTCTCCCTTCTTAGACCTTACTTGTAACACTGGAGGGAACGACCTTTTGTTCATGGAACTCCACTTGATTTGTTTGTTTGTTCTGGCCAGAGGGCATATGCACTTGCCAGAGAAAGACCAAGAGGAGGAAAGGTAGAAACCACCCTCACCAATACACAGTAATCACAATGCAATCCCTTCTCCATTCTCTCTCCAACCTGTTGGGATTTTGGGAATGCACACACAGATCCAGTATGTTTTTCAAGTCAAGAGGGGCAAGGATTCAAATAGCACAAGCTGGCCATGAGGGATCCAAATCCCTTAACTAGTGGATCTTGGGGCCAATCCTCAATGTATTCTTTTACTTACTTTTAAAAAATCTGCTATATGTTACATGCGCTTGCCAGAGACAGAGAGAGAGAGAGAGAGAGAGAGAGAGAGAGCTATGAATTAAGAAAGCATCTCTGGGGGAAGGGAGGATTGCCACGCAACAATTCCTTCTCTTTTTCCTCTTAGGATTTTGGGCACACACACACACACACGAGGTGCTTAGCATGTTTTTTTTGTTTTTGTTTTGTTTTGTTTTTGAGAGGTTTTTTTTTGCTATAGGGCACGTGTGCTTACCAGACAGAGAGAGACATAGAGACAGAAAGCGAGAAATCACCCCCCAGGGAGGATGGTCATGCCGCAATCCCTTCTCCTCCATTCTCCTCTCGGGATCTTGGGCATGCACATGCGCCCAGCGTGAGTTCTAAGCCACCGGGTCCGGGACGCGAACCGCGGTCGACTACATGGGAGTCCAGTGACATAGCCATTACGCTAACTGCTGGTTCCCCTTAGCATGTTTTTCAAGTCACCAGGTTCAAGACTTGAACTGTACCGTTATCCATGTGGATCTAGCGGTCTTAACCACACCGTTGTCTGGCCCTCAATGTATTCTTAATGAAAAGGAAAGGGTATTACTGAATCTACTTTAACATTTCTAAAGATTTTGGAGACTTTGGCTCAGTTTTTCAATTCCTTGGACGTGTTGTCAGGCCATCTTAAACATGTGCTGTCAGAAGCAAGCTAAAATAAGTCACATTTGTTTTGATTTATTCTATGTATCTTCCCAACATGCTGTTTTTATTCATTCTAAACAAATTAGCAGATTAAATGACAATCTCTTATATTTACATACATTCTGTAACTTACATTGTTAACTTTTTTACTAAAGACTTGTAACTGTTGACTAGATAAAGCTCATAGGATTACAAAATAGTACCTGTCACTCTACCCCTGCTTATATTGTTAACTTTTTTACTAAAGACTTTTAACTGTTGACTAGATAAAGCTCATTGGATTACAAAATAGTACCTGTCACTCTACCCCTTCTTTAAAGATCCTCAGTCTTGTGCACACTCTGCCTTACACCATACTAGCAGGAGGAAAGGTGTAGTCTCAGTAGTGTTTTACGTACCTAAGATGCTTTGGGAATGCTCAGTAGCACCCAGGAAGGTGGCACTATTTGAAGCGTAGGATGCAGACATAGATTAGGAGCCCTGGTTCTGCACCACTGGATAGCAAGGTGGCAACTTGGGCAAGTTACTGAGCCTTTCTAAACTTGGCTATAAGATGGAAATCATACAGCCTCCACTTAGGGTGGACAAGAAAGTTTATAGTACTGAATTTCAACTGCCTAGTAGGAACTGGTACATAATAGAATCAATAAAAAGTAGTTATTT
>NW_006159700.1:1988786-2001567 GCF_000334495.1 Tupaia belangeri chinensis
GGGGATGGCCGCAATCCCTTCTCCTCCATTCTCCTCTCGGGATCTTGGGCATGCACGCACACGCGCCTGGCGTGAGTTTTAAGCCACCGGGTCCGGGACACGAACCGCGGTCGACTACGTGGGAGTCCAGCGACATAGCCATTATGCTAACTGCTGGTTCCCAAAAGTAGTTATTTTTACAACTGCCCAGAGCTAGAAGATTTGGGGTCTCTGATAAAAAGGAAAAGTATAAACATAATCTCATTTCCATTTTAGCTGACAGTGGATTCACACAGAAAAGTTATAATCCACGTGGACAAGCTATTCATCTAGTCTGACCAGGTGAAGCATTTCCCAAATCTCATTTACTAACTCATAGGGTTGAAGAGGTTTTTTTCCCCAGAGATTTCATTTCAAATGGTGGGTTCCTTAAGGCCTACTCAAGCTAGCAGGCTATCCTCAGTGTCTATCTCATGTAGTCTAGGAATTAAAAGAAACAAAATTCAAAATCTCCATGAGTTTTAATGACTAACACAGTCTATAAAGACAAGTGCACTTTAAGGACAAGGATTTTCCTGAGTACTTCAGTATATGTATATACTAATGTTTTATTAGAAATCAAGTAAGTAGCTTACTATCCTTAAAGGGAAATACTTAATACATAATAAGAGTTTTCTAGGTGGAAAAATCAGAGAAGTATTTTATAACTTCATTCACGTACAGAGCGGAAAAACAGAACATTTAGCAACAACAAAAGATGCTAGTGAGCTGTAGAAAAGAACTATCTTTATTAGTGTATCTTAATGCATTCATAATAGCAGGCAAGAAAATGTTTCTCTTTTCATTTCAAATTATTTTGATGTCATTTCTATTTTATTTATTGGACATTACATTTCTTTTTGTTCATTGCAAAAATGATCTTTTTAAGATGGAAGAAAGTCAGTAACTTGCGTGCAGGACACGAACCGCGGTCGACTACGTGGGAATCCAGCGACATAGCCATTACGCTAACTGCTGGTTCCCAAAATGTTTCTCTTTTCATTTCAAATTATTTTGATGTCATTTCTATTTTATTTATTGGACATTACATTTCTTTTTGTTCATTGCAAAAATGATCTTTTTAAGATGGAAGAAAGTCAGTAACTTGCGTGCATGGTTATTGCTTGTTTGAAAGGATTTCTAAAAAATAAAAGTAAAAAGAGAAAAATGTTTCATTAATTAGGAATCTGCCATAATTTACGATGGACTGAGCTTACGTTTATATTACTTTCTTTAAATAGAGAACGATAAGCTGAGAATCAGAAGAAATATTCAACAATAAGCTGAGAAGCACAGAAGAAATATTCACGTGAAATAAGAGAAAAAGTATGTGCAAAGAATTCTAGAAATTTCTTGTTTTATTTATGAGGTTCTTTGTTTCACACACTCTAGACAAACTGGTCTACTTGTTATTCTCTAAACATGCCTAGTATTCTCTTAACTCTGTCCCTTTGTCCATGGTAATTTATAATGCCAACCTCAGCCCTCACACTGCATCCCTACCTTTTGAAATCCTACCCTTCTTTTAATATTATCTCTTAATCTCTTTTCATGCCAGAAATCCTCCCTCTCCCAGTAGGCACACAAAGGGTGGACAAAAGCACTTGGTGAAAACCAGCAGGTAGCATGGTGGTGAGGGTGCTGGACTCCCACATGGCTAACTACAGTTCAAGTCCCAGACCTGGTGGCTTGAAAGTCACACTGACTGTGCGTGTGTGTACATGTGGCGGGTGGCATCCCCAAAATCCTGAGAAGAAGGGATTGCACTGTGGCTATATCCCCAGAGGGTGATTTCTTATTTTCCATCTCACTGTCTCTATCTCTCTCTGGTGAGTGGTGAGTGCATAAACCCTATGGCAAAAACCTAGAAACAAACGGCTAATACTATCTATGTCAGTAGCAACTTCTAGGACAAAATGAACAGTTCCAATATTTCAAATTTGACTGAGAGTACACTAACACAGAATTTAGACAAGGATATATATCAGTACTATATATTCTGCAAGGGGTTATACTATATATCTATGTAGGTATACACATAGAAAATACACGCTTTGAAAAGATATTGATGACCTACAATATACAAATTCTTAAAAAATCAAGCAAAATGAAAGGGGCCAGCAGGTGGCATGGTGGTTGAGGTTCTGGACACTCCCACATAGTTGACCACAGTCCAAGTCCTGGACCCAGTGGCTTGGTTTCTCACTTTCTCTCTGTCTCTGGTCAAATTAAAGTAAGCAAATGAATAAATAAAATTAACATAAATAAGTCTTTTTTTAAAAAAAAGCAAAAAAATAAAAACAAACGAACAAAATTAAGGTGAACAATTGTCCTAAATTCAAAACAAAAGTACTTATTTATTTCTGCGAAACAAAATGAAAAGTTTTGCATCTATAAAAGCATTTAAATAAGCTTGGGGCTGATTAGTAACTTGTCTTATTTAGGAAGGGTAAGAACCATTATTCACAGATAAAGGAAACATTGATTATCTTAATTCTCAATCTAAAACTGTTCAAGTAGTTTTATGAATGCTAGAAAAACAATATAGTAATCATATAGAGCTATAATTCAATTATCTCTAGTAGAATATTTAAAGGAACGGAAGCTTTCCTTTAAGTCTTCCAGTGGCACAGGCCTTCTTGGCAGTTCCCTTGTTCACCTGCCTTCCTTTCACTAACAGGTAAATCCACAGGGAACCTCTTCTGACTGTTACCTTGAGGCACAGCAGGATAAAATCGTTTTCACTGGTTAGACTTTATTTCCATGTAGTCTTTTAGATAATTTTAACAAACTTCTGAACAGTGAATAAGGCTAACCCATCCCAAAACATTACTATAGAGCTAACAGTGGAGTAGATTATAGAAGTACAGTTTTTTTTTAAATATTATTTTTTGAGGGACCAAAACTTTTCTTTGAGAACCACTGCTTTAAGACACAGCTTTAAGAAGTCAAAGATGCTTACTCAGAGCCACTCATTATTTCTTCCAACAAATTTTATTAAGTATCTCTTACGTGCACAGCACTGTTATAAGCCTTTGAGTATAAACTAGTGGATACACAGTGGGTAAGATCCCTATTCTCATCTAATGGGGAAGTCTGATAATGAATTAAATACAAATATATAATAGTTTCAGATAGGAGGAACTTCTTAGAAAACAAACAAAGTCAATCAGAAGAATAAGCCAAGTGATTTTGGGTTGGGAGTCACCCCTTTAGGAGAGAGACAGGGAAGTCAGGGAAAACTCAGCTGTGACCTGAAGCCATCTATGAAACAACAGCTCTAGGTGGGGGAACAAGTGATAAGTACAGAGGCACAGATGAGTTTGACACGTTCCAGGAACAAAAAGTGGGTCAGCCTGGCTGGACCACAGTAAGAACGGGGAAGTGCAGTAGCAGAAGCAGTAAGAGATCCAAGCTGGGGTCGGACCACTCAAGGTCTTTGATGCCTCAGAAAAAGGTACAGATTTGATTCTAGAAACAGCAGAAAGGAACTGAAAAGATTTAAGTAAAAAAGGGACTTTTGTTTTTGTAAAATAACTCTGGCTTTGGCATGAAAAAAGAATTAGTGCCATAAGATAGACATTCAGGAAGTATAATTTGATGATGGAAAATGTAGGGCAGTGAAACATAGCTTATGTGCTTTCATCTGAAATTAAATAATAAGATGGGTAAGAGAGCACTTACCCTCATCCTCCAGCCAAGAGGAAAAGGAAGGAAGGAAAAGAGCTGCCTGACTTCAAATTTCTGCTCAGATGCAGACTAGACTCTATAAAAATTATTCAAATTAAGGAACAGTAGTTCTGAAACCATTCTATAGTTCTAAAAGCCCTAAGAAAAGTAACCTTTTTCTTGCTTAACTTCCACCTGACCACTTGCAGGCCTAAATCGGAAGAACAGCCTCAACCATAATCTTCTAAGAGGCTTTGGTTATAAAGCCTCCACAATTTACAGCTATTAAATTGTGAGTTCCTTCTGCCAATATAAACAAGCTCTGGATATATTTGATAAGATGATTAATGAAGTAAGATTATAAAAGGAATAGTTTAATCAGTAAAGAGTTTTAAATCTACAAAAAACACTAATCTGCAAAGCCACCTTTGCTAAACTGACCATTAATCTAGTCACTGTAATTTCCTTTTCAAGCATTTCCTTGTTCATCTAATTTAAATTATATATATTTCAAAGTAAGAAAATTCTGTATTTTAAAAGATTTTATATTTTTTCTAGCTTATAGAACCACCCTTTTGTTTGAATTAGTAAGATTTTACTCTATTTTTAATGATCTTAAAATAGAAGCAATTGGGTCAGCAGGGGGCGTAGTGGTTAAGGCACTAGACTCCCACATAGACGACCATGGTTCAAGTCCTGGACCCAGCAGTGTGAAACTCACACCAGGTGCATGTGCATGCATGCCTAAAATTCCAAGAGGAGAATGGAAGAGAAGGGATTACAGCATGGCCATCACTCTGGCCATGTCTTCTCACTGTCTCTGTCTCTGTCGAGCATATGTACACTAAAACAAAACTCTCTCTCTCAAAACAAAATAAAGAAGTAATAAAAAAAAAACATTATTAGCTAAGAAAATATAATATTCAAGCATACCTCTACTTTAATCCTCTTCGGGGATAATTCATCTCTTTCTCCACATTTTGACCTAAGAGGGAGGAAAGAGAGAGAAAAACCTGAGGTTTTTTTATTCCAAAGGCATCTCGTTCTAAAACCGTCTACCAAAACATCTGGTTGTCAGAAAAGTCATGACGCATCTTTCTTTTTTTTTTGCACAGAAAAATGCATCATGACTTTTCTGATGATCCAATAAATAACTGTGAAGTTTTAACACCAAAAATGAAATATCTATACTGAACATTAAGATAATAAAAAATAAAAATAATTCATCATTTCCAATGAAAATTAAGTGAGAACGTAGATATGACACATCTGTCAAGGCCATTATTTAAGAAATCCTATAGAGAAAATTAAGTAAATATTTAATGATTATCACAAAACAAGAAAGAAGTAAAAAAAAAAAAAAACAGGGAGGATATCTCTTTATGGTTCAATAGGAACAATTTAGGAAAAAACCTCAAAAATGACCATTTAAGATGAATGCTTAAGATTACTTGAGATTAAAATGCATTTTGTCTAGCTACTGAAACTACAGATGTATTATCTTTAACCTAGAAATCTCTTTGCTGGGAATCTCAGATACAAATGTAATGACACTCCATCAATCATTAAGACACGATTTTATTATGGACCATTATAAACTACTACTGCCAATTAAACCATGACAAGCCATGAATTTTAAGTTATATCCCAACACAAAAGATGTTTAAAAATGTGGAAAAAAGTACACATTAGAATTAAAAATATGACATGTATGATGGTATTTACTGTGGTCATATTTACAATAACAAAAGTGGAGAAAAAACACAAGTATCCATCAATAAGAGACTGAAATCACAGCCCACTTACACGATTCAATACCACGCAGCTATAAAATGTAAGGAAGGTCTATATAGATGTATGCATACTAATAGAGAGATCTCTAAAATATATTAATGTAAGTAAAATACAGAACACAGATATTTGCTAGCTTTGTATTTGATAAAAGGTGAGAAGGACAGTGTATATAGTTGCACGTACATAAAGAAGTAGGAGAAGGATGTAAGTGAAGTATTAGAACTACCTACATTGTGGACAGAAGCAGGGTAAAAGAGGCAGGAATAGGAGTGCACATTTTTGTATTACTTTTAATGTTAGAGGGTATATATTTGAGAAAGAGGTAGATGTCACAGAGAGTATGCTCACGAGGCCTGGTCATGCCGCATTCCTTTTCCTCGAATTCTCCATTTCATCAGGATCCTGGGCATGTTCCCCTATACCCAGCAGGATACCAATGGGGCTACCTCGAACCCCAGTTGGCAACATGAGATCTAGATTCCTCAGCCCAGCATCTGACCATTGTGCTACAGAGCTGGCCCCTGTACTACCTTTTCATGTGGTTTTCGGTTCTAAATTACATAATAGTGTTAATATATTTTAAAATATAGTTAACCTTAAAAAAGTGTAAATATTAATACTAGCAAAAAAAAAATGGAAAGCATCCCAGATGAGGAAATGAGAAGTGGCAAGGAGGTAGAGTGCAGGAGCTACTAAGTTTCATTATGAATCTCATGCACTATTTGACATCTTGAACCATACATATTAATTGAAGAAAGAAAATTGTATGTGATGAAAATGAAAAATCACTGAGTCAGCTCTTGATTATTCAATCCCCTCCTCCCAAAAATCTAGTCAATAATCCTAAAATGTTGCTTAGATTCTTACTCTGTTCACTTAGTCTACTTAATTTTACTTATTGTCAGTCTGTAAATTGGTAGCCACAAGGTAGGGTGGGAAATGAAATTGGAATGAGTTAGGGAAAATAGTAACAACAGGAAAGTGGTGATTTTCAAACCTGTGTGAGCATAAGAACCATCTAGGATGTTAGTGATAGTCCAGCTCCAAGTTCCATCCCAAAGACTGAGATTTATTGGGACTGAGAAGGATGCTCAAGATAGAAATTTTCAACAAAGGTAGCAATACAGATGTTTGCTACCTTTGTCTTTGACAAACGGTAAAAATGACGGTGTATATATTACTCTGTGTCAGTTACTACAGCAGTGTGTATAGTTACTCTGCATCAGTTACTACTTTTGCATCAGTTACTCTGATGCAAGGGATTATCTGCACCTACTCAGAGAGCAGATCTATGCACAACAGATGGTGGGTTGGAAATCAAGACCCACAAAGAACCAAGTGAACAAAAATCAAAATGGTGCTATACCTATAGACAATGCCTAGGTTCAAGCAAGAATAAGATGAAGAATAATCTGACATGTTTACAATAGATTTTTAAACTACTATTATTTCTTAACATTAATGTTTTTTATTTTAAATTCACACTCCATATTCCATTTGTTAGTAATAATAGTACCTTCCAATTGTCCCTTAAATACTGGTCAATATATAGAGTCTTTTTACATACTCTGCTAATTCCATTAAATTGCAAACACCTTGCAAAAGGATGCCACTTCATTTCTTCAGAGTTCAATAAATTCACATACTTGGTGGGTATACAAGTAAGTCTATAAATGAATCATGACTGCTCCCATTATCACACTCAAAATCAAAGTGCATGTGAGAGAAAAATGTCTAAAACAGTGCTATAAAACTGAAGAACTACATCTTGCAAAAGAGAGAAAGATGGCCCAGCCCTAGTGGTGCTGGCATAGCATTATCAATCTGCACAGGTACATACGCATGCCCCCAAATTCTGACCAGCTAGGGGCTAAAGGAAGGGTGTTGGGGGTGCCTGTTTCTCTCCCTCTCTTGCACACACGTGCATGCTCTCATGAAAAACATGAACTTTTTTTTTGGGGGGCAGAGGTTTTCGCTACAGGGAGCGTGCGCTCGCCAGACAGACAGAGAGAGACATAGAGACAGAAAGCGAGAAATCATCCCCCAAGGGGGATGGTCACGCCGCAATCCCTTCTCCTCTCGGGATCTTGGGCACGCACGCACACGCGCCTGGCATGAGTTTTAAGCCACCGGGTCCAGGACGCGAACCACGGTCGACTACGTGGGCGTCCAGCGACATAGCCATTACGCTAACTGCTGGTTCCCAAGAACTTTTTTTTTTTTTTAACAGAAAAGAATTAAAACAACAAAGATCTCTATATCAATAATGTTTTGAAAAGTCAGTTTTAATTTTATGAATGCTTATATTCTATCAGTGGATGATATTTCAAACTTCACTATCAAGCAATGCAAAAATATTACCAATTAAACACTTACTTTGTGGTTCTGTAAGTATATTTATATGTGACTTCTCGAGAAATCTGCCTAGCCAGGGCAAAAAGTTCATCTCTTCTTGTTAGCAGGGCATTATCCTTCACACATAGTTGAGCAGCCGCTTCATTAACAGTGAGCTGTAGAGACAAAATAAAGTTTTAAAAATCGTAAACACTTTCATTTCATTAATATGTAAAATGCAAGAATATAAGAATGTTACATCATTATATAATAAAATAATAATTCATAAAAATCAGGACAGTATTTAGTCCTAATTATTCCTAATATCAAATTTCACAGGTCAGCCAGTGGCATGGTGGATAAGCAGCTGGATTTCACATGGCTGACAACACAGTACAAGTCCCAAACCCGGTGGCTTAGAAAAACAAGACAAGTGCACATGTGTTCAATGCCCAAAATCCTGCAATGAGAATGGAGAAGGAATTGTAGTGTGGCTATCCCTGCTGGGGGTACTTTCTCACTTCCTTGCTCTCTCCTCCTCTTTGTCTCTCTCTGGCCAGCACATGTGCCTATAGTAAATTTAGAAAAAAATTCAGAAGAAAATCAATTCATCTATTGTTTTGCAGACCCTGAACTAATCAAACCAGCCATACTGATTATATCCTTTCTTTGTATATAGCCATGTTCATTTATATGCTATTTTTGTTGTTGGATACATAGAAAAACTTATATCAACAGAGGAGAAAAACAAACATAAAGTAGAATATATTCTGTATCTCATTTTTCTTACAAAACCCAAATGATTTGATTCTATGATTAAGTGACAATATTTCCCTAGCCAGAAGCAAGTACAAATGCTCTCTCTCTTACACACACACACACACACACACACACGTATTTTCAAAGTTTTTGTCTTGTCATAGGTGTGCTCACCAGAGAGAAACAGAGAGAAACAATGACAGGGAAAAGTAATACATCAACGCTGCCTCCCCCCACACTCCACCCCACCACCCCCCGCCAAGAGGGGATGGCCATGCTGCTATCCCTTCTCCTCCTGGGCTTTTAGGCACACACACGTGTGCCTGGCGTGATTTTTAAGCCACTGAATCCAGGGCTTGAACTGCAGTCAGCTACGTGGGAGTCCAACACTGTAACTACTATGCCATCTGCTGGCCTCTTTTTTTTTAAGAAAAAGATTTATTTATTTAATTTACATTTTTAAAAATTTTGCTATAGAGCACACACGCTCACCAGAGAAAGACAAAAGAGAAGGGGAAAGTGAGAAAGCAAGTTGCCAGGCCCAAGACTCAAACCACAGTTGGCCATGTGGAAGTCCAGTGCCTTAACCACCACACAACCTGCTGGCCCACATATATATTTAAAAAAATGTGAACTGACATAAAAATTCTTCGAAAGGAATGAAAGATAATTTGGGCTAAATATTTATTAAATCACTTATTAAAATCAGTTACCACAAATTAGGGCTATATTGGAAAAAAATCAATGTCTTTGAGACTAACCTCTAAGATCCATCTAATCCTACCCTTTCACAATTCAAACTATTAAATGTTGCCAGCATAAGGTTTCTAGTTGACCAAAATAGCAAATGTTACCTTAAACAAAACCTAAAACTGCTTAATGGTAAACTAGAAGATATGTCCTTTCATATAATTTTGTCAATCTGAAGAGATACAGAACTCCCAAGAGATAAACAAGGCTTTTTTAAAAATTTAAAAAAAACAATGGCAAAAAATACATTTGATCAAGACATGGGATCAAGAAAATGGGATCTAGTGGCAGATAGACCTGACACTTACTAGCTATATGACTCTGGATATGTGAAAACTTCTCCCAGGCCCAAGACTCAAACCACAGTTGGCCATGTGGAAGTCCAGTGCCTTAACCACCACACAACCTGCTGGCCCACATATATATTTAAAAAAATGTGAACTGACATAAAAATTCTTCGAAAGGAATGAAAGATAATTTGGGCTAAATATTTATTAAATCACTTATTAAAATCAGTTACCACAAATTAGGGCTATATTGGAAAAAAATCAATGTCTTTGAGACTAACCTCTAAGATCCATCTAATCCTACCCTTTCACAATTCAAACTATTAAATGTTGCCAGCATAAGGTTTCTAGTTGACCAAAATAGCAAATGTTACCTTAAACAAAACCTAAAACTGCTTAATGGTAAACTAGAAGATATGTCCTTTCATATAATTTTGTCAATCTGAAGAGATACAGAACTCCCAAGAGATAAACAAGGCTTTTTTAAAAATTTAAAAAAAACAATGGCAAAAAATACATTTGATCAAGACATGGGATCAAGAAAATGGGATCTAGTGGCAGATAGACCTGACACTTACTAGCTATATGACTCTGGATATGTGAAAACTTCTCAGAGCCTTTTTCTGTTAGAAGCAATGGGATAGTATCGCTATTTCCAAGGGCTCTACTAGAAGTAAAGGAGGAGACACACACCTGGCGTGTTTTTCAAGCTGCAGGGGCCAGGATTTGAACTGAAGTTGGCTCCCTGTGCATGGCACTTGACCACTGGTGCATTAGGTCTGCCCCCTAAGATCCTGACAGCATGGAGAAATGGAGGAAAAAGGACTGTGGCATGACCACGACCAACTGGGGGTAAAGGGTTCTCTCTCTCTCTGGTGGATGCATGCACACTGTGGCAACAAAAAAACCCCCAGAACTTTCAAAATCTACAGAGACAAATGAAGAAAATAAATGCAGCATACAATCTTTCCATCCAGAATGACTATTAGTTTAATGTACATTATTCCAGTATTTCTCTGTGTACATATAAACGTAACTATATATGGATTTCTAATCTTTTTATCACTAAGTATGCTCTATTTTTGTTTTTATCATGAGTTAAGGCAAAAAAATGGCTTGCTTACGTCAACATCTGGCGAGGGAAGGAGGCTCAAAAACTATGTGCTGACTGACGAATGAATTCAAATATTCTTTATCATTTCAAAAACAATCTATATATATACTAATCCATCATACAGCAGTACATTATTTAAACCAGCTTACTCTGGACATTAAACTACCTGTAGTTTTTTGTTAGGTACTGAAACAAAACTGCTAGGAACATTCTTAAATATGCATCACTACACATATAACACATCCAATTATTTCTTTGGAATTCCTATAAACAGACTTATCAGATCACAGAATATATATATATATATTTTCACTTAGGGCGTGTGTACTCTCCAGAGAGACAAAGAGAGAGAGAAAGAGTGAAAGTGAAAAATCACCCTGTAGGAGAGATGGCCACACCATAATTCCTTTTCCATTCTCTTCCCAGGATGTTGGGCACCCACACACGAGTGTCCAGCATGGTATTCAAGCCCCTGGGTCCAGGACTTAAACTGCACAGTTGGCCATATGGGATCCAGTGTCTTAACCTCTACACCACCTGCTGGCCAGAATATACTCAATTTTTAAAAATTTTTATATTTCACCAAATTACCCTTTAGGAAACTTGCTCCAAATCAAAATGCTACTAATAATAAAATAGAGAATCCATTTTCTAGAATCTTGACCGGCACTGGTTATTATCTTTTAAAAGACCAATTTGATATATTTTAAATGGTACTTGATTATAATTTGCATTTCTTTGTGAAACTGAACCTTTGTCAAATGTTTCATATTATTTTAAAATCTAATTGTTCACGGCATTTGCCTGATTCTCCTTTTACCATGTTTCATTTTCTTATGGACTTCAAAATTCTTTATGGGGGCCAGTAGGTGGCATGGTAGTTGGGGTACTAGACTCCCACATGGGGTGAGTGTAGTTCAAGACCAGACCTGGCAACTTGCTTTCTCACTTTTCCTGTTCTCTGGCCAAATTTTAAAACAGCAATAAAATAAAAAATTCTTTAAAACTTAATACTTTTTGTATTAAAATAACTATCATCTGTAGTGAGGGTTTGTTTTTTTTTTTTTTTCCCAGTTTGTCATTAGACTTAACAGTTCTTATCCTGGGTGCCTAGCATAGAAACACTCTTAAGTTAATACATTTATAAAAATATAATACATTATATTTTTCAAGCAAGTAGTTCATCTATTAAGAATACGGTGGTATTCAGTAGTACATGGTGTTGTGTAGGCACCTAACATCCTCCACCCAAATTTCTAACTATAACTTAATTAGTTTATTCTAAGCTAATTAATTTGGCTATTGATAGCAAGGGTTAATAATAAGCCCAGGTCAGGAACCAGCAGTTAGCGTAATGGCTATGTCGCTGGACTCCCATGTAGTCAACCGCAGTTCGCGTCCCGGGCCCGGTGGCTTAAAACTCACACCGGGCGCATGTGCGTGCATGCCCAAGATCCCGAGAGGAGAATGGAGGAGAAGGGATTGTGGCGTGACCATCCCCTCTGGGGGGTGATTTCTCACTTTCTGTCTCTATGTCTCTGTCTGAGCAAGTGCACATGCCCTATAGCAAAAATATCTATAAAAAAATTAAAAAAAAAAAAAAAAAAAAAAGCCCAGGTCTATGATAAACATGAAAGCATAATTGAAAGAATAATTATTTTCAACCTTCATCTCTCTTCCTAAATAATCACTAATAGATCAATTCTTTCTGTGAATGCTTTTGATAGGCATGATATTAGTAAAATCGTTAAGTAAAATATCATTTAAAAAATGGCTTCCTAAATAAAATGTACTTCACTTTACTTCACTTTCAGCATGACAGCAACTACGATGACCCTTAAAGACCCTTCAAATTACTTTTTATGTGGTTAGGTTTTTTCTGTGTTCTTAAATCTTAATTATGGGGAACCTCTGATTATAACAGCCATTTTAACTGACATTTCAGAGACACCAGATCATACACACCACAGAAAATAATTTTTCAACATAAACTGGAGACAATGTTCTGGTATTCCTTCCATCATCTTACCAGAAACCAAGAAAAACAAGCAGCAAA
>NW_006159700.1:2001585-2009015 GCF_000334495.1 Tupaia belangeri chinensis
CTCCAGGAACCTCCTGGTAGAAAACTGAGGCTGGAGAAGTAACACAAGCTTCCCCCTAGGCTATTCTATGAAGATGACTCATGAAGTCTCCCCCATAAAAAATATGTATGCTGTCAACGTTGCCTGAATTTTATGCCCCTTAGCTTCTAATAACACAAATCGGTAACTATTATGATACATTCAAAATACACACACACATAACAGAAGTACTCCTACGTTAGCTTTTTAAAAATACCAGTATTCTAATTTTGTTAAAGGTATAAAATGACAAGATAGTATCCCTTAGTGGTTTGCTTATTTCCTCCACACCCTCCTTTTGTGGCCATAAATACCCAAATTCCATTCATATCAACAACCAAATGATGATAACTTTTAATTAAGAATTTTGGGCATAAAAACATTATGTGAATTCAGTGTGATAGGGAGACTCAAAAGGCAATCAGGACTTTCATTCCCAGCACACAGGAGGGCCTGATATCATCCTCACCAAAAAAAAAAAAGGCTAAATAAATAGGGGTGAAACCTTATTTTTCAATGTTCAATGAGAGAGCCAGCAGGAGTTAAGGACTATTCAGGCAAAAATGAATAAAGACAGATGTCAAGGAGTAGGTTAAGGATACTTGGTAAATGAGAGGAGTCTGAGCTTCAAACTTCATAGCCTCATGGGGGTTGGGAATATGAGAAAAGAACAAGAAGCAAAGCCCAGGGCTCACCAAAAATGAGGAGTTTAGGGCCAGCAGGTGGCATGATGGTTGAGATGCTAGAATCTCACATGGCCAATCATGGTTAGAGTGGCTGGACTTGGCAGCTTTAGAATCATGCCAGGCATGTGTATGCCCAAAAGCCAGAGAGGAGAACGGAGAAGGGACTGTGGCAAGACCATGCCCCATAGGGAGTGATTTCTCTCTTTCTTTTTCTCTCTGGTAAGCCTACTTGCCCCAGCGCAAAAATTTTTATATAAAAAAAAACGTCCAATCTCCCTCCCCCACTCAGCCCCCCCACATAAAGCAGAAATCTTAATGCACCACATTCCCAATGTAAGGCTAAATTAGAAATATACCTGGGACTGGCAGCTGGCATAATGGCTATGTCGCTGGATTCCCATGTATCGACTGTGGTTCAAGTCCCAGACCTGGTGGTTTAAACTCATGCTGGACATGTGTGCGTGCATGCCCAAGATCCCAAGAGGAGAATGGAGGAGGAGAAGGGATTATGTCTTATAGCAAAAACGTCTCAAAAGAAAAAAAGGAAGGAAGGAAGGAAGGAAGGAAAGAATAAATAAATAAATAAATCTGTATCCTCAAGGGAATGCAAGGAAAATTACCTATCTTGAACCTTGGTACTAAGGAGATACTATCTCAAGATTCAATAACTCCAAAGCAGCCCCCAAACAGATCTTCAGTCCTAATTCAGAATAAGTGAGCTGAAAATTCTTATTTTTCAAAGAGTTCCAAAGTTGTATTGTTCCCAGATGCCTCGTAAACACAAAAGCAAATAATCTCTAGGAGAATCCACTTTCTTCCCAGACCTCTAAACATACTCATAGCCAAAGCTCTAAGAAATAAGAGCTCACAGGCAGAAATCATAAAATATCCAAAGAAATAGGGCACCAAAAGTGAAACTAGCAAAAACAACAGGCAGTAGAGTCAGACCCTTAATGACTTCATTTAAAGAAATAAAGACAGGTAAAAATATGAATTAAAGAAATATAGTAAGAATGACCCCTAAAAAAGACTCAAGGGAAGAGAAAGAAACTGGAGCAGAAACAAACAGAAGATTTAAAAAGCAGACAATAAATAAGACAACAGCCAGAAACTTCCAAACCAAATAAAAGCTAAAAGCCAAAGAAATATCTCCAATTACAAGGTAAAACCACAAAATAGAATTTAATACTATGAGTAAATAGTAATTAAGACTGAAAACAAAATAAAGATATCTTCCTGTGAAGTGGGAAAAGGATTGAGTTTTCTAACAGGAGCCTTCATTAGAAAAATTCTAAACAATGAACTTAAGGGAGAAGGAAATCAATCCCAGATGATCAATCTGAGCTATAAAGTGTACCTGGTGTGTGTGTGTGGGGGGGAGGGCGGTGGTGGTGGGGTGGGGAGTGTTGGTGGTAGGGAAGAAAGATGCAAATAAAGTAATAAAAATATATCTAAAATATAAGCCACTATAATAAATGTAAATGGGCCAAAATTTCCAGTTAAAAGACAAAGAATGTCAGATTGGATTCTTTAAAATCCAACTGTTGAGCAGCGAGCAGGTGGCATGGTGGTTAAGGCACTGGACTCCCACATGTTCGACCATGGGTTGAGTCCTAAACCTGGTGGCTTGAAATTCATACCAGGTGAATGTGCGTGTGCGTATGGCCAAAATGCTGAGAGGAGAGTGGAGAAGGCATTGAGGTGTGGCCATCCCCCTGGGGGATGATTTCTCATTTTCCCTTGCTCTGTCTCTTTCCAGCAAGTGTATACATCTTATGGCAAAAACCTAAGAAGAGAAAAAAAAAAAAAACAAAAAAAACAGACTATTGGAATTTACAACAGAGTCTAGCAAATGTGGATTCAGAAATGTAGAAAGTAAAAGGATGATATAAAAAGATATAATGGGCAATTAACAAAAAGCAAGCTCATGTATTTATGTTAATATCAAACAAAATAGGTTATTAAAGCAAAATATTAAAGATAAAATAACTGCATAATATAAAGAGAAACATTTTCACAATCATAACACAAAATTTCAACACACAACTGTTACTTACTATTAGATTAAGCAAACAAAAAATAGTACACATATACAAGATTTTAAAAACAGGGTTAATAAGCTTATTGAACAGACACATACAGAACACTCCACCAACTGCTGCAGATCCTGTTACTAAGCACTTGAAAAACAATGACCACATATTGGACCATAACTAAAATATCATAAAATTTTAAAGGGCTGGCATCATGCAATTCATATTCTCTTGACCATGATGTAATTCAGTTGAAAGCCATTAGTAAAAATAACTAGGGCAAAAAAAAGTCACTCTTATTTGGAAATGAGAAACATTTCTAGATAACTCATGGGTCAGAAAATAAATAAATAAAAAGGAAATACTAGACTTAAAAAAATACAAATAACCTCATATAAAAACTTTGGGAATAATATTAAATCATTATCTAGTGAGAATCTATAAACTGGTAATACGAAGAAAATAACAACTGGATATTTATAAACCAAGTATCCAACTTAAAGTTAGAAAACAATAAATTATAAGAAAAAAAGAAGGAAGCATATGCATACATGCACATGGTGTACAACCAAGTATATCAACTGAGCTAAAAGTTCCTTCTTCAAAAAGATCAGGAGTTGGCAAGCTTTTTCTATGAAAGGTCAGAGTAAATATTTTAGGTTTCCTGTGCCAAAAACTGTATGTCACAACATCTCAACTCTGCCACTGTAGCTTAAAAACAGCCACAGACAACACACGAAGATGGCTTTAATCCAATTAAAGTTTATTTAGCAGCTGGACAGTGGTGCAGTAGTAAAATGTGATGCTCTGCAAGGCAGACCATGTTCACATTTACAGACTTTGCTGAGTAAACCAAATACAAGTGTGTCCATGATCCAGGCTGACTGAAGCTACAGGTGGACTGGATTCAAGACCCTGTTGGGACTTACGTATCTCTATTGTTCTCTTTCACTCATAGACTAAATAAACTTTAGAAAAGCTTATTTACAAAAAGAAGATGCTGGCCAGATTCGGTGCATGGACATTAGTTTGCATATCTCTGAAAAAAGGAGTAAATTAACAAGCTTCTGGTAAAGTTGCTCAGAGGGGAAAAAAAAAAAAAGAAAATGTACAAACAATATTAGGATTTAAAAATTTTATGCCAGTTAAGTTTGAAACCTTAGGTAAAATACACATACTCCAAGAAAAAAATGTAACTACCAAAAGTGATTCAAGAAGAAACTATAATAATAGTTCTAGGGTCCATTTTATTATGTTATAGGAAGGAAATGTTCAGCATTTCAATTAATAGTTGCTCATATCTATCTATTCTAAAATGATGTGTTTAGGTTTATGGGTTTTCCAGATTCAGCATTCTTTCTCTCTCAAAGCTTATAAGATGTACACCATGCACGGACACAAATATAACAATGTTCACAAGAAAAAGAATCTTATGCACTTCAATTCATATTTGTTGAAAAAAATTTTTCAAGTATAGATAACTTCCTGATTTTTCTAAAGTTGAAAAAAAATTTTCAAGTATAGATAACTTCCTGATTTTTCTCCACTACTGACTTATATACAGTTCAATGTCTTCAAAAATTAAAGATACAGTATCCGCTGGGTGTATGAAGAAAACTCTCAGAATGGTGAGATTAAAACAATAATAAATTAAGAATTCATACATTTCCTTATTTAAAAATTAAAGACAAATTAACAACGTTCTTTAATCTTGAGAATTTAGAAAAATAAAAAATCCTTCTCTGATTTTCAGTAGTGAAGTGGAAAAATGCAAAATCCTCACAATACTTAAAAGGTACCTCCTTTCTTCCAACTCCCTTGAGATTTCATAACTTCCTCCAAGACCTTAGATGGTTACCAGTTTGAAGAAGGCTTCCTGATTCATAAATTTCTATCCTAAATGATATTACTGGACCAGATTCACATACTTGAGTTACAATTAACAAATGGTCTAAGTTTCAAAAACACAAGCCACATTTTCCAAAGCCCTACACCCACATCTCAGCCTACTGGCATTCATTTTGAGTGTTTCCTTATTTTGGGAAACCCACGACAGTCTCATTTCTAAAATACTGTCTGTACCTATTTATCTAAATAAAGAAGCAAAAAGCCCCTCTTAGCAAAAGTCAAGTAAGAAACAATTCTTCATAAATTTTTTTCAAAGTAGAGTAGAGCTAAAAAAAATAAATAAAAGTGAGGCTGATTGAGCTTATTAAAGCAGTATTTTTGGAATACTTTGATTAAAAAACACGGGCCTTGGGACTAGCAGATGGCATAATGGTTGCACTGCTGGACTCCCATGTGGTTATACACAAGTTCGAGTTCCAGACTCAGCGGCTTGGATTCATTCACACCAGGCATGTGGCCATGTGTGCCCAAAGATCCCAGGAAGAGAGTGAAAGAGAGAGGACTGTGATATGGTCATCCCCCTTGGGGGGCGATTTCCTGCTTTCTCTCTGGTGAATGCACAAGACCTATAGCAAATATCTCTAAATAAATACATAAATACAGATCTTTTGACTCAATTACATTTCATCTGCTGTTTAAAAAAAAAAAATCACATGAAAACCAGATTAAAGCATGAAACTAACATTGTCAAGATGCTTCGCTTTTTGTTTTCTATTAATGATAGTCATAAAGTCTTTTAAGTGAATTCTTCCCATTGGTTCATAGGTAATAATTTTAAAAAAGCGTCAAAGTGTATCTGAATTATAGTGCTAAGGGTTCTTTCTAGATCTACTCACAGGTCTTCATGAGGCAGTTACTATATGGCAATAATAACCTGTAACAGTGAAAAAAAAAAGGTATACCCAAAATAGATTAAGTCACAGGTCAACTATGATTTATGTTATTATTTTTTAAAATGTTCCCTCATTTTATTTACTTACTTTTGACAATCAAATCAAGTATATTACCATAGACATTTCAATAGAGAATTTTACATTCTGGGGTTTGTTAAGCATTTCTTCCCTTGGACCCTCTCTCAGTCAGTCTTTTAATCATTCTCTGCTCTTAAATACCAATATCTGTGCCTATAATTATTTCAGATCGGATGACAAAATTTTTGAAAACAAGATTAATTTTTTAAAAACGAGCCAAAGATAACCATTTAAAAAGCAGCAAGAAAAAACCCTCAGTTAAAATTATATCCCTTTTATAACTTACATATTTATATATCCCTATTTAAATGAAATCATTTAAAAGCATATATAATATAGACATTTGACATATACAGTATTTATCTAACAATGAATGTGCAAAACCTATGTGAATAAAATAATTATACAATGCCTGCAGAATATAAAAGATCTAAATTAATACATACACTGTATGTATGATAACCCCGTATGGGAGTTTTCATTATTGTAAATATGTTGATTTTTTCCAAATTAATCACATACATTTAAGTATTTCTAATCAAAATAATAACAGAAATTTTGGGAAAACTTGACAAATTGAAAACTTTAAAAATTCACTTGAAAGGAGAAATGCCTAAGATTAGCTAGCAAAAACAGAAAAATTACAGAGTAAGAGACTAATGAAGGACTTGCTTTTCCAGATACCAAAACATATAATAAAGCTATCATGATTAAAATCACTTTATACTGGTGAAGAAACAGAGAGTAATAAAACCATATAGGACAAAAATCAAATGATATGATTACATAAAATTAAGCTTCCACATGATAAAAACTCTGAAAGGTCAAAGAATAAATGATAACATGAGAAAACGTTACAATACAAGTTAAACATAAAAAATTCTTACCATTTTTTAAAAAATAAGACTACTCCAATATTAAGACAAAGGATATGAACATAAAATTAGATGTTTGTTGAAGTATTGCAGGGCACATGAAAAATGAAGAATTTCTATTGATAATTCAGCCTCCAGCAAACAAGCTAGTGGTAGGGAGCCCCTTCCACCCCAGCCTTCTATCTGTTTGTGTGTCTCTGTCTGTGTCTCTCCCTGCTTCTGCCTTCCGTTTTTTTTTTGTTTTTTTTTTTTTTGTAATTTTTCCTTTTTTCCTTTTTTTTTGAGAGGTTTTCGCTATAGGGCGCGTGCGCTCGCCAGACAAACGGAGAGAGACATAGAGACAGAAAGCAAGAAATCGCCCCCCAGGGGGGATGGTCACGCTGCAATCCCTTCTCCTCCATTCTCCTCTCGGGATCTTGGGCACGCACACACACATGTGCCCGGCGTGAGTTCTAAGCCACCAGGTCCCGGAAGCAAACCGCGGTCAACTACATGGGAATCCAGCGACATAGCCATTACGCTAACTGCTGGTTTCCCCTTTTTACATTTTTTTAATGGCAAAGTTTCTCTCTTGCTCTCAGCTCCACCTTTTATCTTGTTAATTATCGCTCTGGTCCTCCACCCAGGCAGAAGAGGCCAGGCCTTCAGAAGAAGGTTCCACATGGCTCCAGCAAACTAGGTATTTTGCATGGCGTGCAAGAGCGCCATGTGGTTTTCTATTTTGTGATTTTTTTTTAAACAGGGAAAACATTAATTACATTGTTTTTCTTTTTTTTGTTGTTTTTTTCTCTCTTTCATTTCCCTTTTTCTTGTCTCTCCACTCTCCAAATATCCATCTAATGTGTTTTTAGAAGGATCTAAGAGCACTGTAGCTAAACATCCAACTACTAATAGGGTTAAAATATTCCTCAATATCTACTGAATCTGCTGCACTAGCGA
>NW_006159700.1:2010085-2010642 GCF_000334495.1 Tupaia belangeri chinensis
ATTTCTTTGATTTAAGTTAAAACTGGTTTTCTTAATAGTAACGAGTGAACTCACCATTGAAAGTAGTTAGATTATGTAAGAAATCGGGTGATCAATACAATGTGGGTGGGAAAGGAATGGAAGACTATTGTAGACACCAGAGATAGTGTGAGAAGAGGGTGGGAAAGGACAGAGGGTCAGAAAGAGGGGTAAAAATAATTCTAGGAACTAGAAATGGAAAATTTTTTTATAATATGCATGATTAAGTCACTATGCAGTATATACTGGATGGGAAATCACATTTTGTATGCTGTGATGATGCTTAGGGGAAGAATGATAGGATGTGTAAAGTTAGACTTGTGTTCATGGAAATGTATATATCACCTGTGTTTGCTATGAAAATATTTAGATTAACTAAGGTCTTTAGTAATTCAATAAAATGTGGAGGGGAAACAGTATAGAAAGCAAACACAGATACCAGAGTCTATGTGGGAGGAGAGTGGGAGATGGCAGAGGGTAAGAGATAAGGAATCAAGGATGGGGGGAAAAAAAGCAAAACATACAGAAAACAAGAAATG
>NW_006159700.1:2010719-2026025 GCF_000334495.1 Tupaia belangeri chinensis
TGAAAGCCTCAAGACCCTGTTGGGCGTGCTGTCTCTTGCTCACTCTTGGAAGAAAAATAAAAAAAAAAATAAAAAAAAAAAAAAAAGATGTAATGGAAAAAAAAAAAAAAGTAGATGTTTGTTAAACACATAAAAAGATAATCATCCTTACTAGGGAAAGTAAATTTTAGTAATGAGAAATTTTTCATCTATTACACCAGCAAAGATTAAAAAGAATGTAAAAGGCATTATTAGCAAGAATGGAGAGAAACAGACACTTGTGTAAATATGATAGCAGAAGCGTAAGTCATTACAGCTTTTTTAGAAGGCAATTTAGCAGTATCTACTGAAATATTAAATATACATATTTCTTGATTCCATAGTTTTACATGTTGGAATCCATTTTATAGAAAAACATGCAGAAGTCAGTAAAAATGCGTATGATAATAATGTTCATATATCATACATAATATCAAAAACTGGAAACAACTTGTTAAATGATACCAAAGAGTCAATGGTTAAGATAAATAATGGCACTTTCATACTGTGGAATATAATGCAACTCATAAATGAATCAGGTAGCTCTACATGTATAGACTTGAAAAGATACCTAACAGCATATTATAATTTGAATTAAAAAAAAAAGAGGGGAAAATTTAGAACAATGCTGGAAAAAAGATTCCATATTTGTATATGTAAAGAAAAGCATCTGAAAGTTTACAGATTCAATTATTTTATATCTTTTTTGTAATGATTGAGTACTTTTGCAATGAAGATATATTCTTTTCCTGTTAAAGATCAACTCTAGAAGGAAAGACTTGATGTTGAACATGAAGTACTATATTCAATCTAAATATTTTTTCAAAGAATTCATTTCTTTCTTCTAAAGAATGCATAGCAACTTAAAAAATGAGCCATAAAAGTCTTTTTAGCCATTTATTTTCCCAGCTTTGTGTGCGTTAAGACACTGGGTAAAGATCAATGAAGCATGTCTCTGTCTTGGAGAAATCCAAAATATACAAGGAACAGACCAGTATACAATAAAGTATTGACATTAAGGTTACAATGACAGAAGTATATTTGGGGATAAAAATGAAAAGGAAAGAATAGATCATTTTACTTGGGAGAAGGACAGTAGAAAAGACTTGAGCCTGTGCTGGAGCTGAATTATTTGCCAGATAAACAAAAAAAAAAGAGAGTTTATTAAAACACACACACACACACAACACACACACACACACACACACACACTCTTAAGCAGAATATTTCTGGATAGAGTGCTATTAAAAAACAAGAATTTTTAATGCCAAATGTCAAACCTAAATGCTAAAATGGTAACATGGGAAAATGTTCAAAGCTGTAATAATTCTTCCAACATTCAACTATGATAATTTTGTTTTCTATGCTAACAGAAAATTGCTTCTGGTTATTTTAAAAAATGATTTTTCTAAAAAATGGCTACAGAAAAAAATTTTAAATGAATGGTTATATTTAAAATCCTATTTTATTTCTTAATTCAAAAACTGACTTACGAGTGTAAACGCTTTATGCTTTCACTACTTAAATTCTGACATTTTTATAAAAGTCACCTTACATTGTAGTTCCAAAGTTTCAACATGTTTCAATTCAACAAATACAGCCCTAACACAATGGTCAATTTTCATAAAAGAGTTATATTTTGGTAACACTGAAATGTTTTTAACCTTGCTCTCAAGGAGTCTATCTCCTTTGTTGCAAGCTACCACCAACTTACCTCTACGGACAAGAAACATACCACATACACATAAAGCAAGAAAAACTTGGGCTTTTTACCTCGTGAAGTGTGAGATGTTTGCCATCCTTCCTCTTCGAGTCAAATCTGCCATATATTGCACTGTATTTTCTAATTTCCTCCTCTTTGTGCGGATCGTCATCACTCATCTCAAAGATGTGACCAATCATTTTGGCCAACTTCTTGTTGGATTTTAGCAGTTCTTTCACTTCATTCAAGTCACTTTTTGGCAGCGTGGGGGCCATTCGCTCCACACACTCAGCCACAGACAGCGCAGCGGCAGCATCCAGCGCCTCACTGCTCTCCTTTGGGGAGGCTGGGGAGCCAAGGTCTGCTGGGGAGAGACTGTGCTCGCTCTCAGTGGCATGGTGGCCTTGCCAGAGTCTGGACTCACCAGCACTCTGCAGTGCTAAGCTCCCCACCACATCTGACTTCCCCTGTCCCAAGCTCTGCACACAGGTGGTGGCAGCACATTTGGGGATTTTTAAATGAGGTTCCCGGGCATTGCTATTTCTTTCATAGCTACTGCATGTTATTCCTAGCCACGTTGGAGATCCTTCTGGCAATTTATAGATGGGTATGCTACTGACAGGGAGGGAAGTCAGTGGCTGATTAAAAAGGCCAGGGTTTGTAACCCAGTCTCTCAAAGCCTTCTGTAGCCTTCTAACGTGAAGGGGTTTACTAGCCATGCCCACAAGTGCCATGATTTCCAAAAATTCCTCTTCTCCAGCTTCACAGAGTTGCTGGACATCATCACCACCTTGTTGGATAAAGGCATCAAAATAAGAAAGTAGATTGGCTTTTTGTAATATTCTATATAACTGCAACTCCCCCAGGGTCCTGGGTAAGGCCGCGGCCATTACTGTGGTTGGGTTTAACCTGCAAAAAGAAAAGAAATAAAAGTCACTACACTTGCTTCAAACTTCTTAAACCACATAAGTTTAACACTACAGGATTTAAGAATGTGATATGTGGTAACAGAACAGGAAAAAAAAAAACCTAGGGATGTTTGCATAGCACCTGGCTACTACGAGCACATTCTCTCCATAAACATTATCTCATTTCATACTCTTAACAACCCTAAAGGTCAGTAACTAAACTGACCTATTCTCTCTCTCTTTTTTTTTTTTTTGAGAGGTTTTCGCTATAGGGCGCGTGCGCTCGCCAGACAGAGAGAGACAGAGAGACAGAAAGCGAGAAATCACCCCCCGGGGGGATGGTCATGCCGCAATCCCTTCTCCATTCTCCTCTCGGGATCTTGGGTACACACGCACACGCGCCCAGCATGAGTTTAAGCCACTGGGTCCAGGACGCGAACCGCGGTCGACTATGTGGGAGTCCAGCGACATAGCCATTACACTAACTGCTGGTTCCCAACTGACCTATTCTCTTAAAGGACAGTAACTCATAAGCAGGAGTTTGGGGACTTAAACCAAAGTTCCCAGGGCACTATAACCCATATTTTTGGACACAGATTTTGCTGCTTCTATGGTGTAGACCCAGAGGTTGAAGTGAAATACAATCATATTTTTTAAGAGGTAAGAAATATAGTATGGAAGGGGGCTGGCAGGTGGCATGGTGGTTAAGGAGCTGGATTTCCACATGGGTCACTGCAGTCTGGGTCCTGGACCTAGCAGCTTGCTTCCTCACTTTCCCTTTCTTTCTTTCTCTGGTCAAAATTAATAATAATAATAATAAAGAAATTTTTTTAGAAGAAATACAGTATGCTACCATGCACTGAAAACTGATTTTGTGCCAGGAAATATGATAAACACTTTATAATACATTATGTGTCTAATCTTCACAACAGTCCAATGAAAACGGTAGTAGTTACTCCCATTGTGTTAAGAAAAATTAGCAAGATTAGTGTGGCAAGCAAAGGGAGAAAGAGTTCAGTACAAATAGAAGATCATAAAATAGAAGGTGGTCAATTTAGGAACCAAAAAAAAGAGAGGCAGCAACAGTTCAAATAAATAAGTGACAAAACTTGGTGATCACTTAGATGTAAGTGATAAAAGAGAGGAAATAGTTACCATTTATGTGTGTTTCCCAGAGAGAGAGAGGAGGAAAAGTGAGAAAGGACCCTCCCATGGGAGGTAGGAGAGGCACGGGGAATGGGACGGCCACACTGCAATCCTTTCTCCATTCTCCTCTCAGGATCTTGGGAATGCAAGCACAAGTGCCTGGAGTGTTTTTTAAGCCACCAGGTTCAGGACTTGAACCGCACAGGTGGTCATGTGGGATCCAACCACTTTAACTATCATGCCACTGGGTGGCCCTATGGACAATTCCTGTGGTTCCAGGAAGAGAAGAGTTATGGACACAAACTATGTATCTAAGAGCCTAGAATAGTATTGAGGATAAAGAAAAATGAAGATGGTGGGAATCCCTTTCAAAGGCGTGGCAGAGGG
Organism: Tupaia belangeri chinensis; assembly: GCF_000334495.1. Taxonomy (NCBI): domain Eukaryota; kingdom Metazoa; phylum Chordata; class Mammalia; order Scandentia; family Tupaiidae; genus Tupaia; species Tupaia belangeri. Next base: position 2,014,881 of record NW_006159700.1, read on the forward strand.
TAGAATGTTTACAGTCTTGCATACTAAAAAACACAGGGGTCTAAGTACTAGTACTAAGTCTAAGGGATAGACAGGTAGCATGGAACCAGGAGGTGGGTGAGCCCTCACAACAGCAGCAGCAGCAGGAGAGAGAGAGAGAGAGAGAGAGAGAGAGAGAGAGAAAGAACGAGGAAATAGTTTTAGAGCTCAAGCAAGAGCAAGAAGCTTGTTTTTAGAGACAGACAATCCAGCAAAGTACTTCATGACCTCTCAGCAGCCTTAGCAGTTGTTCAGAGTTGCCTGGAGACCTCCCACATACAAAGTATTTCCATTTAGGATTAAAAGGACCCTGTATCCCTCTGTGGAGAAAACTACAAAAGGCTAAAAGAACATAGCAGAGGAAAATGAAAGATCCCTTCTCAATTCAAATAGTATGGTGCGATAGTGAGAGAGAGAGAACGAGGAAATAGTTTTAGAGCTCAAGCAAGAGCAAGAAGCTTGTTTTTAGAGACAGACAATCCAGCAAAGTACTTCATGACCTCTCAGCAGCCTTAGCAGTTGTTCAGAGTTGCCTGGAGACCTCCCACATACAAAGTATTTCCATTTAGGATTAAAAGGACCCTGTATCCCTCTGTGGAGAAAACTACAAAAGGCTAAAAGAACATAGCAGAGGAAAATGAAAGATCCCTTCTCAATTCAAATAGTATGGTGCGATAGTTAACTGGGAGATAATGTAAGCAGAATATCAGGAATATCCTGCAAAGCCACAAGGTCACCAAACTTGGGATTTCTGTTTTATGCTACCAGCTAGAATGCTACACAAAATTTTAGTCTCAATAACCCTAACCATGGAGAATGTGTCTCTTTACCACACCAATGACTGACTATGGGAAAGCTTATCTCCTGGCATCTCTGTGTCATCCTAATCTGTTTTCATCAACTAGTGACCTCCTGAAAGTGTATGGTCAAGTGTATGGTCCCTTATGTATAAGGGCCAGCAAGAGTAGGTTCCCTATATTGAGCTCTTTTCCCTCTCCCTCTTCACCTTATCTCCTTGAGAAGCAGCTGCAGGTCTGGCTGGACCTCATGAACATCTCGTGACCATTCCCTTAACTCACAGAACTGGCTCGTGGCTAAGGCTGTTCTAGAGGTAAGCACTCCTCTCCCACATCAATATCCCAAGATCAGAGGCACTAAATTAATGTACAAGCTCTAGCAACTCTGCGAATCGATAAACTGACCTTTTACTGTCACCCTCAAACTATGTATGCAGGAACTAGGCCCCTGCCTTGGAGAAAAGGAATCTGTGCTGACTTTACAGGTGACCTGTGTCCTCTGAACATATATGGCCTGAGCCCGTGCTCATGATGGCACGGACCACCCTCTCCCTGGCCATAAGTGGACATCCTGTCCTATGTATGTTAACTCATGTTTTCCCTGGCTGGACCTGTGGGTGTATTCTTTGGAATTGGTAAATATTATGGCCAAACCCTCTCACATTTGGGGCTCCCCTAGTACAGCTAGTATGAGCGAAACCAGGTGATCTAGTGACTTCCTAAAGACTCAAAAAGACTGGAACAGAGCCCCACAGCTTCTACCAACACCAAGAAAATCTCCTGAAGTGCTTTTGAAAACCGCATTTTCCCAGCCCCCCACCCCCCCCAAGCTGCATCTCAGGAGATTTCCATGATTTGGCAAATGAGACAAACTAGTTACTATATCCTCAGGGTGCCAAAATTCCAGGTTCTGTGATCATGCAGATTCTTCTTACCCCCCCTTTTTTTTAAGAGAGCTGTTTATTTTTTTGACTAAAGCGTGTGTGCACTCACCAGAGAGGGAGAGACTGAGAGACAGAAAGTGAGACATCGCCCACTAGAGGTAAGGGCCAAGCCACAATCCCTGTTCTTCCATTCTCCTCTTGGGATTTTAGGCATACACGCACACGCACTTGGCAAGTTTCAAGCCGCCGTGTCGAGGAACTGAACCGCAGTCAGTCATGTGGGAGTCCAGCAACATAGCCATTACACCATCTGCTGGTCCCAATCATCCAGGTTAAGGTCCACCTTTGTGTTCATGCCTCTGGATAAAAATAACCCCTCAGGGGGGATGGCCATGCCACAATCCCTTCTCCTCCATTCTCCTCTCAGGATCTTGGGCATGCATGCATATGTGCCCAGTGTAAGTTTAAGCCACCGGGTCCAGGACTTGAACCGCAGTCGACTATATGGGAGTCCAGCGACATAGTCATTATGCCAACTGCTGGTGTCAGCATCTTCTAAATCATCTAAAGGAAGACTGCTTTTCCTCCTACTCCAGAAAGAGTATCACTCAGCTGTACACTAACCCAGAAACACCGCTCTCGGGTTACAGAGCGAGTTAAAGTCTATATCATAAACTACAATATACCAAATGGAAGAACTTCTAGAAAGTATCAAAGGTGAAAAGAATTTACCTTCTCATCATACACCTAATGCAACTGCTCCACAGGCATTCAACTCAAGGGTACAGAAAAAAAATACATATACACATATGCAAATATAAGCATAAATGTAATCTTCATAATGAGAGGACAGTAACTTTATAAGATTTATGGAATGATCAATGATCAACTGATTGACCATATGTATTCCTTGCACTATGGAACAGAGAAAATGTTACATGAGAAAATCTAGAAGAATCAAGTTTTGGGACCAGCAATTAGTGTAATGGCTATGTCGCTGGACTCCCATGTAGTTGGCTGCAGTTCGAGTCCTGGACCTGGTGGCTTAAACTCACGCAGGGTGCACGTGTGCATGCCCAAGATCCTGAGATGAGAATGGAGGAGAAGGGATCGCAGCATGGCCATCTCCCTGGGGGGTGATTTCTTGCTTTCTGTCTCTGGCGAGTACACGCGCCCTATAGCAAAAACTTCCAAAAAAAAGAATCAAATTAAAATAAGTGAATGAATAAAGAAAATTAAATAAATAATTCTTAAAAAAAAGAATCAAGTTTTAAATCTTTTAATGGGCAATAAGACAAAAGAAAAAACACGTTAGACAAATATGAAAGAGAAACTAAGAAGAATGCAAAGACAGATCCAAATTTAAGTTTCATTTTTCTTAGGCAATTTTCTGTTTGTTTTTGTCATAGTGCATTCACTCAACAGAGATACAGAAAGCCACAAAGAGGGAAAATGAGAAATCAAGCCCCCAGGAAGGATGGCCACATCACAATGTTTTCCTCCATTCTCCTCCTAGGATTTTGAGCAGGCATGCACATGTACCCTGAATGACTTTCCAGCCACCAGTCTGGGACTCAAATAGCAGTCAGCCATGCGGGAATGCAGTGCCTTAACCATCACACCACCTGCTGGCCGCAACACAATGATTTTTAGGAAATAATTTTCAAATTGTGTGATATCACTTCTCATCTTTATGCAGAAAAAAGGAAACTCCCTAGTTCCTAAGATAACATCCTTATGTACTGAAAAGAAAGTAGTAGCTATGAATATAATATGTCCATAAGGACTGATGAGACTACTGTACACTTCCAAAGTCAAACTAACAGATGAAAGACAAGTAAACTACTCAGAGTCCCAGAAGGCTTTCAACAGGCCCACACTTACTGCTGGGAAGGAATTTTCTCCCTAAGCTTTTGCTTCAGGAGAATATTTCAGTATCCTTCCAAAGCCTACTGTGATAATTTAAACACCCACCACTTCATACATTAACTTGATTTAATTTAAAAGCAAACGTTTATGAGATTTTTCTGTTTTAACAAAATCTGCACGATTCCTGTCTCACCAAGAAGGTCAAATAAGTCAAAACAAAGCTTCTATGTGCATCTCTCCAACCTGTAGTATATACGGAAAAGGACTTAACATTACACTGTGTATGAGGATACTTCAAATAGTCTGTGGAAAAAATGAAATCGAAGTATGAGTCTATTTTGGTGCAGAAATTTTTTGAAATCCATGCATAGATTTTTTTCCCCCCAACAATACACATTTTCCATGAACTTTTTGAAGACCCCCCTCCCCCCCAACATAGGAAGCTTATAGAAAGTAAATATTCTCAGCTGAAAAACCACTGTTACCTGGTCTTTTCAAGATATTCTGGAACAACCATGCTGAGTCTGACCTTTTGATGAATTCCACAGTTAAGACAAACTAGTCATTCATTCTTCCTGCACTGAAAGGCCAAACCTGAGGTCTTGCCTCCTGTGTTCAGCAAGGTTCCACTTACACCAGTGTGAAGGTTCTTCACTCTGGTTAGGCCAATAAAAAGAATCCCAGTACTGGGGAAGAGGAATTATACAACGGATTCATTTCAGACTACTTGTTTATTGTTCACTGATCTATTTTAAATGATGATTATTTGAAAACCTTAAAAAGCAAACTTCACTCTGCCTCTTTATAGGGTCCACCATTTTCCAACTGTGTTAAGTAAACTATGGAATAAGTCTGGTCCAGCAACGGTCACTGGTCAACTCCAGCTCCACTATGAAAGCAAAATTTCCCTGACGTTCTCCAGACTGAGATGTAAAGATTTAGGTAGGACAGGGGCCTTAAATGGTAGTGAAGGAAAATAAGAACCATTCCTTCAAACCTGCCTCACTCCAGCCTGCCTCTGCCCTAACCACTCTATCAAAACTCAAGTAACTACTGATGTACTACCCGGACTTCTCTCACTGACCTCTCTGCTGCATCACATCACTCCTTGAAATGCTCTTCCCCTGACTTTGGTAGTACTGTATTGCTGTTTTCCCTACCTTCCCTTACCATATTCTAAGTACAAGAAATTTCTCCAGAATTTTGTAAGGACTCTCTTTTCTACGTCTGTCTACATTCTTCCTTGATGATCTTATCCTCTTCCAGGCTTCATTATCATCAAAGTGTGATGACCTCCAAATCTGTACCTGTAGGTTAGACCAGTGGCTGATGGGCCAGGGCCATAGAATTGCTCAAGTGTTCTTAAATCCTAATCACTTGCTATCAAGGGAAAAAGATGTCTCTCAGACATGTCTACTTTACAAATAAAAGTAAATATAAACTTCTGTGATTATATAAAATACAAATTCATTTAAAAGTATAATTGAATCTCTAGTTGCTTTCATTATTAGTTGCCTCTCCACTGACAAATGATAAAATTATCATGAGCATTTGCAATTTTTTAAATTTACAAGGTGATCCTCCTGGAACCATCATGTGGTGTGGTGGCTAAGGTGCTGGACTCCCCCGTGGTCGACCATGGTTGGAACCCCAGACCTGGTGGCTTGAAAATCAAACAATGTATGTATGCACACGTGTGCCCCAAATCCCAGGACAATGGAGAAGGGACTTCGGCATGGCCACCCCCTTCACAGGGTGTGTGTGTTGTGTGTGTGTGGGGGGGGATGATTTCTCACTTTCCTCTCCAGGAAGCACACTCACCCTACAGCAAAAACCTTACAGCAAAAACCCTGGTGGGGAGGGAAGTGATCCTCCTACCTTTAGAGAACCAACAGCCTGAACTATCCTTCTGAATTGTAATTTGGCATTCTACCTGGGGACTCTTAAAATCTCAAGTCCGATATGTTCAAAACAAGTAGTTTCTCATGTCCTTCCATTCTTCCAGATTCTCAATTTTTTTTGCTTAAATGATTTAATTCTGGGGATCCACAGATGGTGTAATGGTTACGTCGCTGGACTCCCATGTAGTTGACTGAGGTTTGAGTCCCAGACCTAGTGACTCACACCAGGCGCATGTGTATGCATGCCCCAAATCCTGAGGAGAACAGAGAAGGGACTGCATGCAGCATGGCCATCCACTCTGGGGGGGAGGGGTGATTTCTCACTTTCTGTTTGTTTCTGTTTCTCTCTGTCTCTCTGGTGAGTGCATATGCCCTATAGCAAAAACCTCTCTTAAAAAATATGTTATTATTCTTTTTAAATTTAGTACATGGCACATAGACTCCCCAGAGACAAAAATAACAAGGCAAACCACCAGGTCCTGGACTCAAACTGTGGTCAGCCATGTGAGTCCAGCGACTTAACCCCCAAGCCACCTGCTCTCCCCCAAACTGCTTCTTTTAGTTGCACCACTACTCTTCCAGTTTCCTCCATTAATAAAAGCAAGAATTTTATCTTTTGTTTTTTCCTCTTCCTTCCTTGAATGTCTGTTAGACCATACCATCATCCTTTCTGTCTGATTCAGAAGCATCTACTTTGTTTTGCATTGCTTCTTGCCCCAATTCTGAAAAAGTGCTTCCTTCCCTTCGATACACCCCATACTGCAAGGGTGGCTTTACATTCCTAAAGGACAGATGTGGCTTTTTACTCATCTATGCAAATGTTTCCACTGCACAGAGAAAAAAATCCCAACTACTCATGTAGACAGGCATTCTAGACTCAAACCTAACTTTCCAGTCTTCTCTGTTCCTGAACATACCCTAATGCTCGTGCCAGGGAGATACACTGAGCACTCCCCAATTGTGCACTACACACCCCTGCCTCTATGCCAGGCATCCTCTCCCTCCCTCCAGCCTCCATTGCCTTTTCCCTAAAGTTTTTCCCATACCTCCAGCTACAGGTGTCCTTTCCCTTCTTTGAAGCTCATAATGACAATCTCTTCTCTATTTTCCAGTAATTCAAATATGCTAGGCACTAAGGTAGTTGTGGGGATGTGGAGGAAAGGCAGTACTTCACGGAGAACTGGTAAAGAGGGAGGAGATTGGACAAACAGCAGGCATGTAAAAGCACTGTGATAAATGTTATGCGTCGTTTTATACGTAAGGAGCTAGAGAACAGAGAAGCTGACTACTGACTTACCTGGTTCTGCAGAATAAGTTACTGGTAGGCTATAAACATCCCGAAGGTACAAAATAGGTCTCATACATCTTTTATCCTCCTCTATTCCTAGAAAAGTGTTCTTTGCAGAATAAAACCGCCATGGAGGCTGCTGCTGAATAAACCCAACATCTGAATGGAATCTGATTAGCAGGCTTCTTTCATATCCCAAAAGGAACGCTTTCTGTGTAAATGGGCGTCCCAATGAACTGCCTGTCTCACAATCCGGCATCCTGTTGCGCCCTGGTATTTTCAATTCTCTCATCCTCAATCCTTCCTATTTCTTAGAAAGCTATGGTGGACTCAGGTAAGATGGCTACTGGGTTGTTGGAAAAGTCATGACATAGTTTTCTACATAAAAATGTGCCATGACTTTTCCAATGATCCAATACCTTTCCCGGAGATCAAAGGATACTCTCCCAAATACAGGAACTGGAACTACACACGGTTAGTGTTAACTGACATCACATGTGAGTCGAGTGTCAATACCATCAATACCAGTATTTCAAGAATTCAAGTTCTGTCATGAGAGATCCTAGGTCTATTTCTTATCATAGAATTTGAAGAGACTTGTTCTCTTCTTCTTCTGTTCCTATAAATTTAATGTTGTATAAGTTATCCCCAAATAACAAGTATCTACCGCATTTATATTAGGATGAATTCATAATCATTACTTTTGACTCTTCTTTCTTCCATGCCGTAAGAATCACTGTACACACTCACAGTCATTACATACACATATAGACATACACACTTTCATGAAGCCTGACATTCCAAAAACAGACTCTTCCCAGAATGGGGGAAAGCAAAGGTAAAATCCTAGGAAGGCCTGACTTGGTAATGCATGAGACTATAAATTCCTTCTGCCCAACACAGCCTGAAATTTTTACTTACAAATGATCTGAATTAACATCAACCTCTCTGAGACTTACCAAAAAAATGTGAAAAACCTTGGGAAGAGTTAAGAGCTCATGAGTCATTTACAGATTAAGGTGAATTAGTTCCACCAGATTGTTTTTCTCCTAACATCTAGATGAAATCCACTATACACTAAGGGGATGAAAGATTGAGATGGGAAATGGGGACAAAGGAAACAGGAAATGCAGGGCTAGAGACTACAGGGAAAGCCTCTGAAGTCCTGCCAAGTTTAGGAGAGTGTAGCTTGAAGGTACAGGGGTTTGGGAGAAGGGTGCAGTACAGGGTGAAACTGAAAAGGTTTATGAAAAGCCAGCATGTGACTTAGGAGAGCATACTTGTTTTAAATCCTGGTCCTAGAACCCAGAACTTAACTAAAGTGATAGATACATACAACAGTTATTTGAATATGTATTTCATGGGTTACTTCTGATGTAGAACTGGCCTACTAGCTCCTATATATGTATTCCAAATTCTAAACGATTTACGTAGGCACTTTTTAGTAAGCCTTCAGTGATATATGTTGTCAAGACCACTTTCGATCTTACTACTGTCATAGCTATGACTTAAAGTCACAGCTTCCCATGAAGGAATGGTAATTTGGGAAACAAGATGTTCTCCTCTATTGATTCTTTTTCTGAATTCTGAATGAAGCTGGGAAAAACTTTTTGAGTGATCTGATAAAATTTTAATGATAAAGTAAATCAGATTTATTTTGCTACTCAACAATAACTTTGCATTAATGAAAACACATACAGGCAAATACCAGCGTTTCATATAATAGCTGGATATTCTTCGACCAACCAATAGCCAACACATTCAACAAACATTAAGTGCTTCCGAAAATACAGAAGGCAATACATATAAAACTTACCTTTTCAGGCATTTCTCTGTAAAAATTATTAAATTAGCATACCAAGCAAATTATTGTTCGGCACCCCAAATACAACGTATTGAGAAATGACAAACTATTTGAAAGCTTAATGGTATGTTTTAGCTCTGAGAATTCTCACAAGATCAGGATTACTATTTTTTCACAGCATCAACTTCTCCAATTCCCCACTTGCTCCATTATTAAGTTTAAGGGAGCATATTCTACTATTGTATGAGTTATTGAACATGTCAGATCCGAAAGGAAATTTGCATTTAATATCATAACTGTACTATTCGTTCTACTACTCAAAAGAATCAAAGAAGCAGGCAAGATAAAAATAAATCCAAAGCAAAGGGACTAGCAAGCATGTATTACGCTCAAGTGGATATTTATTCTGTAACACACATAATAAATTCCACAATGAAATATGCATAGACAAATTAACTATATATTAGCATGGTCTTAAACTGTTCAAAACAAATTAAAAAATGGTCACTTCCATGAATGTAATTAAAAACATATCATGGTTCAACAGTAAGTAATCAGAACACAGCTTCATATTTTAAGATACATTTTGCAATTTTTATATGAAAAAATGCACAGGAACAGTGCCAACCGAAACTAACTACAGGTTGACTATAGCAGAATAGATTGAGTTCATCCTCAATCTCAGGATGAACTCAGCAGACACAAACACCTGACATACTTCTGTTTCCATCCAGCCACTTTTTACTTTAAATATTTAAAGTTCATGCACCAAGTTTTCAAAGGTCTCTCCTATTTCATAATTTTTTCTTTCAAAGCACCCATAGTATAACCCTCCCCAATATCTAATAATAAACCACCATGTTAAAGTGTGATTAGAAGAAAATAGCTCATTCTTTACATAAAAAAAAATTTACCAATTTTCCTATAAGAAGTGAATGTTATTTACTAGTCGCAAGAAAAGAAAAAGAACTTAGGTAAGATAATTCATTTGTATTTATTTTAAAGTAAGACAGAAAAAGTATCTATTACACTTATCAAACTATGTATTAACAATTAGATAATATAAATTTTCTTGTACTGCCTATGTATGCCTAAGGATTTGTCATTTGCGTTACATCCACAATTAGTAGGCATAATGAAATAAAGTATCTCTAGTGTTTCAAGGTATTTTTTTATTATTATTCATATATTCACATATACTATGAAACCATTAAAGATAGGGAAAACAAAATATTTCTAACATGGGGATGGCACAGTAACTTTCCTGAAAGATGGTAAAAATAACAAAACAAGAAGAATTCCAAAGTTCCCTTGAAATGATTCTCTTTCAAGACATGATGTTCCAACATCTAATACCCATTTCCTAAGGCTGACCTTGCCAGCCATGCACAAATTCACAAACGTACACTTATTTGCATGTTAACACCTATAAAGACAATGATCTTCTAAACTTAATGAAAAGACATGAAATGTCTCAAATGATAGGAATATGGAAGGAAAAAGGAGTACCCTTGAATCTAAGAGCCACTTTTACTGGCATTTAGACCAGAAGCAGCTCTTTCAAGTCTTCAGGAAGATACCAGGCTCTACCCAAAGCAGAGGAAGCAATCCTATGCATCCTCTCTTCCAATATTTCCTCTTAAAACCCACATAAATTATTAAATGTCATAACTAAGTATGTTGTACAAGGAAAACATTCAAAGAAATGAAAATCTAAGAAGGTAATTCACTATGTGCACACTTTCCTAACAAAACAGCTAGGCATTTCCTACCTGACTAATCTATTTTAAATTCGGTTCCTCTGTTCCTATGCAATCTAATATTATCTATTAAAACTGCCAAAATATTTTTAAACAAGATCTGAGAATTTCTCTCTCAGCTTCTGATCTTTGCACTCCTTAAGCTGGCAGACACGTCACTGGCAAACCAATCGGTAGTGACAAGTTACTCCAAATCACCCCTTTCGGTTGAAATTTTAAATTAACCACCCCCAAATTTTCCATGCCTCCCGAACCTCAGCGAACAAGGGGTTAAGTAAATGTATGCGAGTCCAGGATTCCTCCTGATCACCTGCTGCAAAACTTGTTCTGCACAATCTATAAATGAATATTCCAACTCTACTATGATTGTGTTCCCCAGGATCCTGCAGCATTTACACTTACTAGAAGTGTTGCTTCTCATCCCAAGCCTTGTGAGCCCTAAGACTTCAAACCAGGGACATGGAGAAGCACGCACTTCCAGTGTTTCTCCGTGGTAAGGTCACACACCTCTGCATCCGAGGCTTGTGTGTCCCACATGTGTCTGCAAATTCCTCACTCGGCCTTGGAGGCACAATGAGTCTCCTCGCTTCCCTGCACTGCACCTCGGTGCCAAGTTTCTGTAAGCCACTTCCAAGCAAAACTCTCCTTCCGCTTCTTCAAAGAAAACTACGTTCGGAAGGAGAGGATACCCGGGAAGAAAATTAAGAAGGTAAGTGCGACACTTTTATAAAGTAAACAATCAAAAAACCTGCCCCTGGCCACGAAGGCTGCACAACTCCGGGGCCGGTGCGCGCACTCCCAACGCGCACGGCCACACGCCACCC
>NW_006159700.1:2026809-2040687 GCF_000334495.1 Tupaia belangeri chinensis
GGGCGCGTGGGGGGGGGCGGCTCCCGTGAGTCCCGCTCCGGGCGAGGGGAGGAGGCGGGAAGGAGCGAAGCGGGGGCGGCGGGAGGGAGGGACGCTGCCTGGGGCCTGCTCTCCAGCTGCGGAGTGAACTGGGAGGGTTTGCAATTAAGATTTTTTTCTTTTCTTTTCTTCTTCTTTTTTTTTTTTAATGTGTGAGGTTCCCAATATAGTATTTCAAAGAGCACACTCAGCCAAATCCTACATCCCCCGGGAAGCCGATTTAAAAAAGGAGAGAGTGCGCCCTGCCCACTAAGCTGGGCCGCGGGGTCGGCCCGGGGTGGGCGAAGCAGGTGGGCCAGATGCGTCCGCTGCCTAGAGGGCCCGGCGGCCGGCGGGAAGTTGGCAGCGACTGCACGGACAGGGAGGGGCGGCAGGTGCGCTGGAAGAACTGGCGGGGCTGGGAGATTCTTGCCCCCTCCTCACCACAGCCTTGGCGTTGGGATTCGGGGAGGAGAGGAGGAATGGAAACCAACCATCCAAAGCACAGCTGTGACAGCTGTCTCGCTGGCTGGGTAACGACTTCAACCTTCTCAGCCTTCTGAAAACCTGCCTATTATTTTACTGGTTAATGTGTTGTGTTTCTGAGGCGTAGAAATCCGACGGCGGCGTTAGTACAGCTCTAGAGTGTCAAAATAGAATTCGCAAGGCACAGTTGTAGAATTTTGAGTTTGGTTGGCATAAACTTTTTCTAACCAAAGAAAATATTAAAGCACCTCCCAAAATGTACTTAGACTATTGCCAAAAAATGTGGAAATCTGTTTTAAAATCTATTTTTTTCTTTACCAAAAAAAAAAAAATAGAAAAATGAAAGAGTTCTCAAAATGTTAGCATTGTGTTCTGGAAGGGTAGAACACATTGGTTAATATAAAACTGCAAATACAGGTAGAATCCCGTTTTAACATATATAAAAATCCGGTTTTATAGGAGCCTGTTCCCACACCCTGGCTGGCCTCCCAGTGTGTGCCTACTTTCTGATGCCAATACAAGGCATTCATTGAAATGGGAAATTCTTCAATCCACATCGTTATGTTGCAGCAGTGGTTGGGATGATGATATTGAAAGAAAAAGACTATTAAAGTACTGAACATGTTTTTTGCAGAAACGTGTCATAGGAATGAGTGATGCCACAGTGGAGTGTATATAATTGAAGTTAAATTGTTAGTGACAGGTTCTGTCTGGAGTATTTGAGTTGATAATTTAGATGAATAAGCATGCTTCCTTCCTCATATTCTTCTTCATCTGAACAAATCACTGCTGGGAGTTTTTCTTAGACTCTCTGTCAAAGTTGTTGGAGCTGTGGCTCCGGTTCTGCTAAAGAGAAAGTTAACTTAGGATGTTATAATAAAATAAAGAATATTTAGCTAGTTTCTTGGCCGGTTGAGAAATATACAGGTTAATGAATGTTCAGGCAATGGAATCTGCCAAATTCTTCTTTTGTCATTCCCCTCTAGAACCCTGATGTTTTGCAAACATTGTTAGTCCTGACCAGCTAGAGAAAAAGAACTTTTCCCTTAAAGATGTACAATTGGGGATTAATGGATCAGGAAGTGAGTAGTCTTACCTGGACTGGTGAGCCTTCCTGTGGGATTGTTTCCAGAGTTGGAAGAAACAATTTGAAATCCTTTCCCCAAGCTTGAATGAATCTGACCAAGCATGATGCTGAGAAGGAAATGTGTCAGGGCAAATACTCTTTTTCTGACTTGTAACTGGTTGTTTCTCCAGTTAAACACTGAAATCTTTACTTGTTTGTTTTCCAGGCACACTTAGATAATGTATTCTTTCTACATTCAGAATGGCATTTGTTTTGGCATATTTTGCTTTGCCTTAAATGCCCTATGGTGCTAGGGGAGGTGGGGAAAGGAAGGAAAATGAAGGAAAGAGAAAATTGTAAGCTTTTAGGCATCCAGTTCTGTCGGTGACAACACAGTAAGTCGTTACCTGAAAAGACTCAAACCTTTTCTCCTGTACCTGAGACAACACAGATGAGGAAGCTTTAATGGTGATTTTTTTTACCTTTTTTTTGTTGTTGTCATTTATGCTTTCCCTTAGTGCCCCCTGCCCTAACATAGACACACACATAATCTTTTCTGCCCAGGCCCTAGCGGTTTGTTAAGGGAAACGAAGAGGCACATTCCATCTTGTAAGGTACCAGCTAAGGTGTCTGATTGTTCTCTGAATGCCTTTGGGTAGAGAGGGAATGGTTTCAAGATGATAGAGCTTTCTTGGAGGCAGTCCCAGGCAGGTGTAAGAAAATGTGGTTAACACCTTCCCAATCAGACCACTTTGGATGTCTTTTGTTAAACATCCATACAATAGTTTTGATTTCTCCTGGTTTGATTGTACTGTTAACACCTGTAGACTTAAGTTACTCATTTTTCAGTATAGTTTGTTGAGCACAAATTACACACCAGGTTTGAAGTCGGGTGCTTGGGACACCAAGACAAATAACAATCCCTGATCCCAGGGCTTTTCTAGGAAATAGTTAAAATAAGGAGAACAAAAGGAAGACTGAAAGACAAAGGAAATGCCCAGTGTTTCTCGCTGTTTTTACTCTTTTTTTGTCATTATTTTTATTTTTTAAATTTTATTATTATCATAATCTTGTTTAAATTACGTTGAATCACGTATATCTTTACAGTGTATTGCATTTCTTTTTCCATGCATATCAGTCAAGACAAAGACATTACTACCCACATTATCATTATCAAATAGCTTTTCATCATTTTTTCCAGATTATTATTATTCTCACTATTTTTTTAAACATTCAATCACTATATATCATTTTGCTTGTAAAAAGAATTTACCCAACATGAAATACTTCTCAGACCCGTCCAGTTGAGAGTACTATACATGTTATCATCAACAGGTAACCATTTCTGTGTCTCACTATTGTCATGTCTTTCTATTTTCTTGATATCTTTCTCTATACTATTCCCTTTTCCTGCCCCATTCCACACTGTCTTTAGCATCCGTAACTATTTTCAACTGCTTTTATGCCCTCCAATATTTACATATATATCATAAAGTACAAATAGTATATATTAAGTGGATACATATCTTTCTTTCATATCCAGGTTCATTTCACTCAGCAGTAGATCCTTGGTCTTGTTTTTTATGACTGATTGGTATTCCATAGAGTATATGTGCCACACTTTTTCCATCCATTCATCTGTTTGAGGACATTTGGGTTAGTTCCATGTCTTAGTACTAGATCATGAATAATGCTGCAATAAACATTGGTGTGCAAGCATTTTTCCGACTAAGCATTCTCTTGTTCTTTGGGTAGATACCCAGAAGTAGGATTGCTGGATGGAATGGTAGTTCTATTTGTAGATCTTTGAGGAACCTCCATATTGTTCTTCACAGTGGCTGAACCAGTTTACATTCCCACCAGTGGTGTAGAAGAGTTCCCCTTTCACCATATCCCTGCCAACACTTATCACTTTTTATGTTTTTAATCTTTGCCATTCTGACAGGAGTTAGGTGGTATCTCATTGTGGTTTTAATCTGCATCTCCGTTATGAGGAGGGATGTTGAGTATTTCCTCATATGCTTTTTGGCTGTTCATATGTCTTTCTTAGAGAGATTTTTGTTCAGTTCATTTTCCCATCTTTTAATTGGGTTAATCTTTTTTATTTTTCCCCCCAAGTAAGCCACTTAAGTTCCCTGTGTATTCTGGTTATCCCTTGTCTGAGGCATATTTTACAAAACTATTCTCCTATTCTGGGGGTTATCTAGCCACACTAATTACTCTGTTCTTTGCTGTGCAGAAACTTCTTAGTCTGACATAGTCCCACTTATCTATTTTAGGGATTGCTGTCTGTGCTTCGGGAGTCTTATTTAAGAAGTCTGCCTACCCTGATGTCTCCCTGAGTTTCCCCAGTATTTTCCACCAGTTTTCCTTTTCACAATGGAATGACTGGTATCCTTAGTCAAAAATCATTTGGCTGTAAGCTTTGGGGTTTATTTCTGGGGTCTCTATTCTATTCCATTGGTCCACCTGTTTGTTTTTGTGCCAATACCATGCTGTTTTGATTATCACAGCTTTATAGAATATCTTGGGGTCAGGGAGTGACCAGTATTCCTCATATATTACCCTCATTTTTCTTGGTTGTTTTCAATTTTCTTGACACTTTTTTCTAGGTTAGACATTTTGTCTTCAACATTTAAGATTTGATCTTTTGCCTGATCAAATCTATTTTTAATATCTTCAAGGAAGGTTTTAATTTCCTGTATCACATTCTTCTTTCCTAATAGTTCCATCTGATTTTTTTTTAAGATGCCTACTTCTTCTTTCAAATCATGAAAGGACTTCCTCATCTCCTGGAGCCCATTGTGTCTTTTCTCTCGCATCTCAGTTAGTTTGGTCTCTACAAATATTCTGAATTGTTTATCTGACATGTCCACGACTTCCACTGTGTTGTCTGAGGGTGATGTGGAATTGCTCTTTTCCCTTAGGGGAGAGACATTTTGTTGATTGCTCATATTTCTTGTGCCTCTGCAGTTGTTTCTAGTCATCTGGTGATCTATACATTCCTTCCTAACTTATTCAAGGTACCTCTGAGTGTTCAAAGGTGTGCAGGGTTAGAAAATTGGCAATTTCTCTTCTGGTCTGCCTCCCTGTTGCTCACCAGTACCTTGCACTGTTGTCAGTGGTCCTGGGTGACCCAAAGTCCTCCCTGTTTCTAAAGAGTGGTGAGCCTCCAACTGAGCTAATGAGTTTCACCTCAGGAGCAAAGAAAAGATCGTACAACTGTGCTATTCAAAACACCAAAGTTCTGAGAGTCAAAGGCAAGCGGGTATGTAGAGGCCATTGGTTTTGGTCACTGTTAGGGCCTGTAGCCACAGACAGCCTGGCTGGCTTGAACTGATCTCCGGTTGGGGTGGGGAGGGGCGCAAATTTGTCTTAAAGTCCCAAGACACAAACCGGAAGTCAAAAGGCGAGTGGGGGTGGGGGAATGAGCCAAGGGTTCCAGCCATTAGGGCCTGCAGCCACGGCAGCCTGATATCTGGCCTTTAACTCTTTTTCACACACTCTAAAAGATGAATGTACAAACTGCTAATTACTAAGGAATAAGATAATGATTTTTTTATAACACCCCTTTAAGTAAAAAAAAAAATCACAGTAAGATAAAAATAATTTTTAGTAACAATGGAAACATGTTTCATGCTATATTTCAATAAGAGCCTAAAGGGTACTAGGATGTAATTTCCAAGAGGGCAGACATTTTTGTCTATTATGATTTTTTACCCACTGTTGTACCAGGACACTTCAAAAAGATTATGGAAAGATGGAATAAAGTACAAGTTTATTTTAGTGCAAAAAATTTTTTAATTTCACACATAACGTTTTTCATAATATACATTTTCTATGAACTTTTAAAGACCTTTGGTATATATTAAGTGCCTAAATCAGTGGGTGAGACATATTAGTCATTTACTAAATATTTGTTGAATAACTGAATAAAATGAAAAATATGAACCAGCTAGCAGATCATTTTTGTATTTTGTAGATGTTCTGAATATGAATTATATTTCCTAATAGAAGTTTCTGAAACATGTATTATCTGCAATTATATAACATTTCCAATAAAATAGTGGAAGTAGAATATGTTTAAAAGTAATGTATGAATTGTAAAGTAATTTCAGAATATTACTAGAGTAATTTGTATTAGATTTCCAGGCATAAATTTCTTTTTATACAAATCATAAAGAGTTAAAATAAATATACCAAAATCTGAATTTAAAAAAATTATTTTATTTATTATCATGGTTATTTTTAAGTTTGCTATAGGGCATGTGTGCTCACCAGAGACAGACAGACAGACAGAGAGGGAGAGAGAAAGAAACCACCAGATCCAGGACTTGAATCACAGTTGACCAAGTGGGAGTCCAGCACCTTAAAAACCAAACCCCATGCTGGTCCCCCCAAATCTGAATTTTAACAACTTTCGGAAAGTGGCTTGAGAAATATATCATGTGCTTATCCTTAAGAGCATCACTTGCAAATATCATCCCCAGTTTGATTCCTTATGTATTAGGTTGTCAGGAAAGTCATAACATATTTTTCTATCCAAAAATGCATCATGACTTTCCCGACAAGCCAATATAAAAGCAAGGGTAATGCAGAACTATTTCTGATGGCGTACATAAACATCACTTACACAGTTTCACAGCCCAGTTTCAGATTTTGAAAACACTTTTTTTTTTTTTTCAATTTCATGAAAGCCTTCTTCCAGGTTGTTGACTTAGGTTTTGTTTTTACCCGAGGAGCGGCAGATTTGGAAAAAGCTTACTTTATAGCTCTATTCTTCGTTTTAGCAAATACCATGGGATGTGTCACAGTATGTAGCAAAATTTGATATGAATTTCCCATTTAGGAAAACCTGATGATTTTCCCTCTTGACTTTTAAAACTGAGAAGTAAGGGACCAGCAGGTGGTGCAGTGATTAAGGCACCGGAATCCCACATGGCCACCCACCGTTCCAGTCCCAGGACTTGACGGCTTACTTTCTCACTTTCCCTCTCTCTCTCTCTTTGGTGTGTGTGCATGCCTTGTAGCAAATTAAAAATAATAGTAATAATAATGATAAATAAAATTTAAAAATCTTTAGAAAATTAGAAATAAAGAGAAATTTTTATGCTTCTGAGTGGGAGTTGAAATTGACTGAACAGAGAATATACCAAGTGCCATTGAAGATATACGAGCAGTGAGTATAACACACCTTTCTAAACAAGACCAGTCAATAGCAAATGAACAGCGTTCCTTTATTTTGTCTTTTATCGGCCCTCCCAAAGCATGGAAAGGATGTCAAGATGATTTGAGATAGAAAATGGACTATGGCATTAAATAGTAATAAATCCCATACTGAGCAAGTTACTCTTTTCAGTTTTCTTTCAGTCCTTCTGGAAGAGGGAATCTAAGTTGGTACCAGTATGTCTTTTATCTTGCTAACACTTGCCGAATTTTGCTTTTTCACAGAGAGAAAACAGGTTCCATACTTCAGGTCGTCAGAAAAGTCATGACACATTTTTGCATAGAAAAGCAGAAAAATACGTCATACTTTCCCAATGATCCAATACCTATAATTTAATAGCATTGTTTGCCTTGTATTTATTTCTACAGTTACCTTCTGAGGCAAGTGAGATTCACTATACATATAGAATAATTATCTCACAATATCTATTTGATGGACTTTAAAAAATCCTGAATGTTTAAAAGAAAGCTACTGGGACCAGCTATGTCGCTGGACTCCTACATAGTTGACTACGATTCCAGTCCCGGACGCGGTGGCTTAAACTCATGTCAGGCTCATGTGCATGAGTGCCCAAGATCCCAAGAGGAGAATGGAGGAGAAGGGACTGTGGCGTGGCCATCCCCCCTGGGGGGGTGACTTCTTGCTTTCTGTCTCTCTGTCTGTCTTTGTCTTTCTGGCAAGTGCACACGCCCTATAGCAAAAACCTCTCTCTTAAAAAAAAAAAAAAAAAAAGAAGAAAGCTATTAAGTAAATATTCTCTTCGTAGTACAAGAAAATAACTGACACTTATTGAGGACCTAGTATGTCCTATACTACTTTCTAAGTATTCATTCAATTCTTGGCAACAGTGCTATTAAGTATGTACAGTACCATTGTTCATATCATCATTCAGTGGTAGAGGTGAGAAACCAAGATGTGAGGTACTGGGCCGCTAAAGGTCGCACAGGAGAGCTAGGCTATAAGGCCAAGAACTATAAAAAGGTCAGCGTCTACGTCACAACCAGTACACCAAAGGTCCCAAGATGCCAAGTCAGCGCTGGAGGCTTTAGAAACACTGGCCCACATACTTCTCTTCCATCTTTGAAGATCCAACTGCACTTTCCTTGACGATCACCCTGCTAGCCATGTCCCTGAATAGCTCCTACTTTTCCTGACACACATTGTACTTACTTTGTGCCACATAGAAGGCTTCTGGTTATTTATGCATCTTTAGTTGTTTCATTTGTGTCCTAAATATGGTGCAAGCCCCTTGGGAAGAGGAACTATATCTTATACTTCTCTTGAATTTTGTAAGTCTATGTTTAATGGGATTTAAAACAATTATTATTAAAAATACTTCAGTGATTTGCAAAAACACCTTTGACAGAAATAAAAAGCACTTCCACATTGTGAAACTAAAGAAAGTTTTGGTATTAAAAAAAGATAAGGTTAGCTTGTGTCATGGTGGTTAAACTGACTGGATTCCAGATAACCTATTGTGTTGTTTATGGCCCGAACCTGGTGGCTTGAAAAACATAATGGATGCAAGTGTGTTCTTGTTCAAAATCCCAGAAGGAGAAATGAAGGAGATGGGACAACAAGCTGTCTGTCACTCATGGGGGGTGCTTTCTTGCTTTTCTTCTCTCTCTCTGTCTTCTTCCAGCAAGCACATGTGCCCTCTAGCAAAATTAAAAAAAATAATAATGTAGAAAGTTAGTGCTTCTGACATTTGACTGAAAATTGCACTGAAAGATTATTACTTTGAGAAAGATTTCTTTTAAAATACTTCAGTGGTTCACAACAAAGCATAATAGACTTAAATTTTTCTTAGAGGAGAGAAAGATAACATTATGGCTTGTGACCTATAAGATCTAAGATACAATGTAATTCTATCCTGTTCTCCTATTACTGCCTCAGAACAATTCTACACTTAACAAATTTTCCACTCTGTGTGGTGGTGGCCCTACAATTAACTGAGTCATGCACAATATTCATATTACCAGAAATATCACTTACATTTCTCTTATTTTGCAGTATGAATTAAAAACTTTGGAAGTGTATTATAGATTAAATGGATTTTAAATGTAAAGAACTCTTAAAATAATATGTGGAAATTATAAACAGTTTTCTTAAAAATAATATTATGTTTTGAATTTGCCCTTCTAGAATTAACGTGTTGAAAATTGCTTGCTATTTTATAGTATTAAGAGGGCGGAAGCTTATTCTGACTATGGGATTAAGGGGTTGAGCCTTTGGGAGGTGACTAGGATTCCATAAAGTCATCAGGGAGGGGCCCCCATAATTGAATCCTGTTGGCTTTCCAAGGAGAGGGATTGAGACTAGAGCAGAGCAGAGGCACACGTTCACAGACATGGAGGCATGCTTGCTCTGTGCTGCTCAGTGATACCTTCCACCACGTTTTCCATCCACCAAAAGACCCTTACTGGATGCAGCCCCTTTGACCTTGGATCTTCAAAACCACATGCTAAATAAACCTCTGTTCTTTAAAAATTACCCAGTGTGGTATTCAGTTATTAACAATAGAAAAACAGATTAAAACAGGTAAGTTACTAGTTATTGTCTATTAATTGATTATTTCAAGAGCCATGACTTTAAAAAATGGTTGATCTTCTAAAATAAATAAATAAATAAATAAAAGCAAATAAATGAATAAATAAAAGCAAATCTTTATGTGTTACACTTTATTACAAAACTATAGAACTTTAAGGTGTGACGGACTGCAAATTTTACCTAGCTAACCTCCTTTGTATATTCAGAGCATAGTCTACCTTGATTAATCCAGATTTGAACTGTGTGGATCCATGGATTTTTTTTTAAATTCTAATTTATCACATTTTTGTTTTTTGGGTTTTTTTTTTTTTTTAGAGAGCTTTTTGCTATAGGGCGCATGCGCTCGCCAGAAAGACAGAGAGAGTCAGAGAGACAGAAAACGAGGAATCACCCCCCAGGGGGGATGGTCACGCCACAATCCCTTCTCCTCCATTCTGATCTTGGGCACACATGCCCATGTGCCCGGCATGAGTTTAAGCCACCAGGTCTGGGACTCGAGCCATGCTCAACTACATGGGAGTCCAGTGACATAGCCATTACGCCAACTGCTGGTCCCTCTTATTTTTTAAAAATAAGAGTTTCCCCCCAAAAGTGAAGAAATAAACAAATCCAGTGTTTGTGCCTTCTCAAACTGCAGTCTTGAATCAAATGTGATTCCTTCCCTCTCCAGTGGAGTTGACTAGCGATATGTGGGTTGAGGGTTCTCGGTGCTGAGTTTCTCACTGCCCCTTTCCTGAGTTTAGGGATGGGTCACGCAGGCTTGACCTTCAGGTCAAGGCTTGGCTCCAGGACTGGGACCTTGAATTGGATCCTCGGAAGTCTGTTGTCTTCCCCATGACTAAGAGATGGCTGCTGAGCCAGAGCTGTGGCAGGAGGGGAAGAAGCAGGACTCGGGACTGGACGGGCACACTCAGTCTCTGAGCCATGCTTCAACCCTGCCCATAGATTATGGGCAGTTAAGGGAGATTCAAGTTATATGTGAATTTTAAACTATGCGAGGATCAGTGCCCCAACTCTCATGTACTTCAAAGATCTATATATTCAAACTATTTGCAGAAATTATCATAAGACCAGTTTAAGTTTCTAATTGTTTACTTATAGGTTGATTATTTTGAGCTTATAATGCAATCTCTATTAGAAGAGAAATAGATTGTTACATTCCCAGATGGGCTACAGATTCTTATAAAATGCAAGTGAAAATATAGATTTTTTTGGACAAAGTAAGGTCTTAATTTATCCAGTCGACTTCTGTACATAGGAAGTTTAGGTTCAGAAGGACCAGCAGTTAGTGTAATGGCTATGTTGCTGGACTCCCATGTAGTTGACTGTGGTTTGAATCCCAGATCTGGCGGCTTAAAACTCACGCCGGATGAGTGTGCATGCATGCCCAAGATCCCGAGAGGAGAATGGAGGAGAAGGGATTGCAGCTTGGACATCCCCCCTGGGGGATGATTTCTCGCTTTCTGTCTCTCTGTCTCTCTCTGGCCAGCACACACACCCTATAGCAGCAAAAAATGCTCCAAAAAAAAAAAAAATTTAGGGTCAGGAGATGGTGTAGTGGCTACGTTGTTGTACTACTTGCACATGGCCAACTGTAGTTCAAGTCCCAGACCCAGTAGCATCACACTGGGGACATGTGCATGTATACCCAAGGAGAATGGAGGTAAAGGGATTTCTATGTGGCCATCCCACCTGGGGAGGGGGTGACTTCTCACTTTCTCTCTCATTGTCTCTCTCTGATGAGCGCATGTGCCCGAGAGCAAAAACCTCTAAAAAAAAAGGAAGTCTATATTATACTAAATTTTGCTAATATAATAAAAAATAAATACAACCAGACATTCAATGAATGAAGAGTATCTGTGATTTATTTTTAAAAGTTTTGTTTATGATGGAAGAGAATGTAAATAGAAACTTCTGAAAAACTTTCTAAAGGGACTTTCTGGACATTTTTTAAGGATTAGAGCCTTGTTTTTCTTTCTCTTCTCTCCCCTCTCTTTGGCAAAAGTGGTTACAACTCAGCCACTCTCTCCCTTCTGTTCCTACCTTTCTCTTTTCTGCCAGCATCCACTGTGCAGTACTTTTCTAGTTAACTCTTCAGCAACAGTTTTAGGTCTCAGTGGCACTGGCTACTGTCAGCTTATCCCTGGCCATTTATGAGTCTCAGCTACCCACACAAGCCAGCATGTAAAGTGGATAAAAAAAACTTTCTGCTCACCA
The DNA here is from genome assembly GCF_000334495.1 of Tupaia belangeri chinensis. Classification (NCBI taxonomy): domain Eukaryota; kingdom Metazoa; phylum Chordata; class Mammalia; order Scandentia; family Tupaiidae; genus Tupaia; species Tupaia belangeri. Next base: position 2,038,374 of record NW_006159700.1, read on the forward strand.
TCTTTGCAACTTATTTCATCCATGTTCCATTTGTATACTTTATTCTTGGCTCTCTTGATCCCCATGATCTCATATTTGCTTTGTCCTTCTTTTTCTTTTTTAAGAATTATTTAGTTTTTATTATTTTTAAATTTGCTATAGGGCACGTGTGCTCACCAGAGAAACAGAGAAAGCGAGAAAGCAAACTGCCAGGTCTGGGACTCGAACTGTAGTCAGCCACATGGGAGTCCAGTACCTTAACCATCACACCACCTGCTGGTCCCTGCTTCTTTGCCCTTCACTTGATTTGCTGAGATTGACATCACTCTCCCAGTTCACTAACTGAGCTTGTCTCTTTCTTCGGGTCTGTGCTCTGCAGGCAAAAGACTCAGCAGTTGGAGTTCTTCCTCTTAAGACTCCACATAAGGGTGGATGGAGAGAGTTATGTTTGTTTCTTTGACAAAGATGTGTGACTTTTTAGCCAATATATGGGGACTTTTTTAGTCATAAAGGAGCAAGGAAATATAAACTGAATATGTAAAGGAAGAGCCTTTTTCGAGTTAAATGGGCAATAACTGGAAGAAAATGGGGCCAGAGAAGGGAATTAAAGAAGATAATCTGTGAATTTATGAGAAGCCAACTAAAGTGGACATAATTATTCTGGGAGAAGTGAAAAAATGCAAAAGTACTAAGTATATGACTCCTTGAAGAAGAAAGAAGAGAAGGCAGAGAAGAGATCCTCAAGCCAGCCCATAGCTTTGTGGTTGAGGTGGCAGGTTCCCACATGGTGGATCATTTAGTTTGAGTCCCTGATGAGTGACTTGAAAAACACACGGGGTTAATGTGTGTGCATGCCCAAAATCCTGAAAGGAGAGAGAAATGGAAGAGAAAGGATTACAGTGTGACCATGCCCCAAGGGCAGTGTTTTCTTGCTCCCCTCCTTTCTGTCTCTCTGTCTCTTCAACAAGTGTTCATGCCTTCTGACAAGTAAATACATAAAAGAGAGCAATCATCCTCACAACATTTCTCTAAGTTAGCCACAAAATTTGGCTCTTGATGTGAGATAGATAGGAGTAATAAAATGAAGTACTTAGGTCAGATATACATGGAGGGAGAGGGTACAGACACAGCAGTCAATCTGCTTTCTTCTGTTTTGGTTGAATTGAAGAGGTGGTGTGTATCTGGAATGTGTATGTATCAGAGAAGGAAAGAAAAAGAACAGATTTAAAAACTATCCCACCCAACATAAAGAAGAATAAGTTTATTTTCAAAATGAAAATATATTTAATAAGCTCTGCTGAAGCAAATGAATATCCATAAAATACACACACACACACACACACACACACACACACACAAAACTATTCCACCCTACCAAGTGTGTTACCATGCTGGTTTGGATATCACCCTCAGTTGATTTATCACCCAACCAGACACAAAGAAATTGCAGGTATTAATATTGATGAGTTAGGCTAAGTGTCATAGCAAATTTCTCAACACTGACTACCATCTTGGAGCTTATACTATGAGAGGGTAAGGACCAAAGCATGTATTTTACAGAAAGGGAATTTAAACTAATTAAATACAGTAGTTTTCCCTTATCTATAGAGGACATGTTCTAAGACATAACAAGTGGATGCCTCGAACTGCATATATTAAGAGTACCAAACCCAATGTAATATATTTTTCCTATGCATAGGTACATATGATAAAGTTTTATTTATAAGTTAGGCACAGTAAGAGATTGACAAAGGACATAGAGATTAGTAAACTGTAAACCATTTTATGGCTTCTCTTTGTCATATCCAAATTGCCAACATCACTACTCTTGCACTCCAGGCTCGTTGTTAAGTAAAATAAGGGTTACTTAACATAAGCTCTGTGATACCTCCACTGGTGATCTGATAATTGAGGTAGCTACTAGGTGGCTAACAGCTGGGTGGCATATCCAATATGAATATGTTGGACAAAGAGAAGATTCACATCAGCAAACTTCATTACACTTCTCAAAATGAGGTGCAATTGAAAACTTGAGAATTCTTTGTTTTTGAAATTTTCTATGTAATATTTTAGATTATGGGTAACTAAAATGATGTGAGACATGGAAGATTACTGTAAGATAAGTCAAACGTGGGTCTGTTCAGTATAATTGCGAAGTCACATCTTTGCAGTTCAAATTATATTGTGCTTACCAGACTTACACATTATGACTCATCAGGTTACTCAGAACTGGCAATACTATACTTACTAGTCAAGACTTTTAAGGACTTTGATCTTCTCATTTCCCACCTATTGCTATATTTTTCTTTTCTTTTCTTTTCTTTTCTTTTCTTTT
>NW_006159700.1:2041214-2074981 GCF_000334495.1 Tupaia belangeri chinensis
GCCGGCACCCGTGCCGGGCTGGAGTTTTAAGCCACCGAGTCCAGGACGCGAACCGCGGTCGACTACATGGGAGTCCAGCAACATAGCCATTACGCTAACTGCTGGTTCCCCCAATTTCTTTATTTCCTACTGTCATAACACTCTCCAGTATGGGCAGAGTGGGGGTTTTTCCAGCTGTAAAGTATATTCCTTAAATAACATGTTCTATGTCATCCTGGTGTTGGATCCGGTTAGGGGCTCTTAATTGCTGGTAAAAAAGTAAACAACCTTTGTAAGTATAGTTTGGCAAATTGAACCAAATGTTTCAAAATATTCCTAAAATTCGATCTAACAGATTCACTTTGAGGATATTATTGTAAGTGTATAAACATGTAAGAAGAAGATATTTATCACAGTTCTAAAATTGAAAAACAAAAACATCCAGTTCATAAGGAAGAAAAAACTGAAGTTAAACTCTTACCTCACACTATAGACAGCATTCTGTCTTCAGTTTCTATATGTGAAAGACAATTCAGGATATATTCAGTCTTGGAATTCTGAAGGATTTGTTGAAACAGGAAAAAGCAGCAACACAAGGAAGTAAAAGAGAGAAAAACAGAGGCTAAGCCATAGAAGCAAGCTCACAATGGTTGATGCTGATCAACAGTGTAAGGCATGGGAGGCCTCCGTTCAGTTGCCATTCCGCTCTAAAAAACATGCCAGGCATGGTGGCATGCACCTGTACTCCGAGCCACTCCAGAGGCTGAGGAAGAAGGATTGAGACACAGCAAACCCTCTTTTGTTGTTTTTTAGTTTTTGCGATAGGGTGTATGCGCTTGCCAGAGAGAGAGAGAAAGTGAGAAATCACCTCCCACCCCCAGTGGTGATGGCCACAGCATAATCCCCTCTCCTCCAGGCTCCTGTTGGGATTTTGGACACACATGCACATGCGCCAGCTGTGATACTCAAGCTGCTGGGTCTAGGACTTGAACTGTATATTGGCTATGTGAGATTCAGCTGCCTCAACCTCCATGCCACCTGCTGGCCCTGTTTTTTGTTTGTTTGTTGTTTCTGTTTTTGTTTTCTAAAAAAAGGAAAAGAGGGGCCAGCAGGTGGCGTGGTGGTTAAGGGTGCTGAGCTCCCACATGTTCAACCGCGATTCAAGTCCTGGACCTGGTTGCTTGCTTTCTTACTTTCTCTCTCTTGTTCTGTCCCTCTCTGGTCAAATTAAAATAAATAAATAAAGTTAAATAAAATAATTATTTTTAAAAAAGGAAAAGAAAGGAAAAATCGGGCCATTACATAGTGAATTTTGCATAATCATCCCACACTGGAAGCATTATCATCCATAGGCAACATTAGAAACTTGTGTAACAGTTTTTTGTTTTTGTTTTTGTAGAGAGCTTTTTGGTATAGGGAGCATGCACTCACTGGACAGACAGACAGACAGACTGAAAGTGAGAAATCTCACCCCACATACAGCCTTGGGTTCATTTGCAAGGTCCATGCCACAATCCCTTCTCCACCATTCTCCTCTCAGGATTTTGGGGACACACACACATGTGCCCCATGTGAGTTTTAAGTCATCAGGTCCAGGACTCGAACTGCGGTTGACTACATGGGAGTCCAGTGATGTAACCATTATGCAATCTGCTGTCCCACAATTTTTATGTATTAAATTAATTTTTCAAAATATCCAAGAGAATTCTTTGGATGTTATATCACACCTATGTGATGGAATGTATTTCATTAATATTTAGTAATATTGAGAATATATTTTATGAGTAGCGACAGCACAGAGTAAAACAATCTCTAATCTCTCTACCTATAGAAGCACGGAAGTGGGCTCGCTCTATAGCTCAGCGGTTAAGTGCTGTGCAGAAAGAGTTGGATCCTGTTGTACATGGCTGACCTGGGATTGAATCCCAGCCTCAAGGGCTTGAAAAACTCACTAGGCACATGTGTACACACCTATAATTTTAAAAGGATGCAGAATGGGGGTAGGAGGATTACAATGTGATCACTGGGTCAAGGGAGAAGATATTGTCTCTCTCTCCCCTCCCCTCTTCTTTCTCTCCCTCTCTCATCCTCTCTTGTGCTTGTGCATGTGCCCTCAAAACATCAAAAAAGAAAGAGGGGTCAGCAGGTGGCATGGTGGTTAAGGTGCTGGATTCCCACTACTGACCTCAGTTTGAGTCTCAGACTTGGCAGCTTGAAATTCACACCAGGCTCTTGTATATGGGCGCCCAAAATCTTGAGAGGAGACTGGAGAAATCACATCCCCTCTGAGGCGCGATTTTTCTCTTTCTCTTTCTCTGTCTCTCTCTCCTGAGTACACACCCCATATAGCAAAAATCTAAAACTAATAAGAAAAGAAAGAAAGGAGAGAAAGAAATGAAAAGAAATTTGCTAAATGTTAGCAGTAGTTATCTTTGGATGATAGTAGAATAGGTCATTTTACTTTTTTAATATTCAAACATTTTGATAATAAACATACATTATGTTTAATATTAAAGGAAATTTTTTAATGTTGTTTTTCACAAAGACCCTGCTTCCAAAGCAGTTTACAATGAAATAAATATGAAAAAATTGTAGCGTATTCATTATTTGAAAGGAGGGCAAAAAAACAGGAGTTCATACACAAACATATGTATTGAGCACCTGGTATGTGACTGCCCTTCTTAACATGTCTGGACAGTCTACCACATGCGCATGTGTGTGAGTGTATCTTGCTTCACTGATTTAATCTGATTTTGTCTTTCTTGTCACAAATACAGTTGACCTCTTTTTCCCTATTAATCATTTGCACATATATCCACTGGTACCTTCTTAAGGATCCACCTACTCTGGGGACCTCCGCAGTCCTGGGGCTTTTACAACCAAACAAGCGACATTTACTGGGCTTCCACACCTAAACAATGGCCAAGTCGGTATCAGAGCAGCCCCTAGTGCCCCTGTTTCTTGCTGCCCCTGTTTAGCTGCAGAAATTCTGGCCCACCAGGTATGGTACTAGTCCAATGCTTCTGGCAGTCCATGTGCAGGCTGTTGTAGTTCTTTAAGTGAGGACAGTGGAGGCCAGTTTGTCCAAGACTGCAGCTGATGGGCTTGGTTCTTCTTCATTTCACAAATATAACTGTTTTCCAAGAATACCTGCTCCAGACCAACCTTGATCATCTCCAGACTGAAAGCTGCTTCCGACCCCATCCCAGGGATCAAACCTACCAGAGATGGCTCTCTTTCAGACTTGCACAATAGAAGGGAGTCTCAATTTATTGACCACTTTTTGGTTGAAATTTTGCCTCATGGTATCTTTTCCGGCTTCAATAGATTTTGAGCCATTCTTGCTGTTCTCCCAACCTCTCAGTTTGCCCAGCAGTCAAGGTTTGTTTGCATCAGTACTGTTGACATTATCACGAAGTTACCTGTGGCAGGCTGCCCAGATGCTTATGATCCAGATCCTCCGAGCACCAGGAAGTTACACAAGGCCCTCTGTGTGCACTGTTGTCACCTCCTTCCACTCCTACTCACACATACTGTGGATGGGTAGAGATTTGATGCTGAGGTCAAAAAACGGACAGGTTACTTACTTAGAAGGTAGCATTTTGCAAGTGTGGATGGACAGAGAAGCAGATGGCAGTATGTGGATCATTCAAGACAGGAAAAGACATCAAGAAATCAGAATAGGGACCAGGAGTTAGCGTAATGGCTATGTCGCTGGACTCCCACGTAGTTGACCACAGTTCGAGTCCCGGACCCGGTGGCTTAAATTCATGCTGGGCACGTGTGTGTGCGTGCCCAGGATCCCGAGAGGAGAATGGAGGAGAAGGGATTGTGGTGTGGGCACCCCCCGGGGGGTGATTTCTTGCTTCCTGTCCCTCTGACTCTCTCTGACTGTCTGGCGAGCGCATGCGCCCTATAGCAAAAACCTCTCCAAAAACAGAAAAAAAAAAAGAAATCAGAATAGTCCAGACTTCCTACACAGCACAGTTGACAGTGACAGTCAGAGTCCTCTCTGAAAAAGAAGGGAAGACTCTGTGCTGCCTGGGGCACTCCATTTGCTCCTGATTCTGCAGGGTGCTGGCAGAGCTCCGGGCACCATCACTCACCCTCCTTCCCTGCCCCCCTCCTGCAGCGTTTCATCACTCTTCCTTCACTTGCTTTTACCTCCCTCTCAGGTACCCAGTGTGCTCCTGATGTCTGAGTTTGTTTTCTGACAAGAACATGATCTGATCCAAATATACCCAGAGGTGTTAAGGTTTCAGTGTGCTATTTTTCCAAAAATGTTTATACCTGGAGATTATTCACTTGTTCAAAAATTAAACACCGACTGTGAGATACACACTGTGCCTGCATGCGCAAAAAAAATTTTTGTTTGAAGTCCCGAGTTTCTGTTCTAGAAAGGGGGATAGAAACAAGCGCTGGCCCACTTAAAATGAAGCTCTTAGCAAACGAAGAGGGGATAGTTCTGTCTTGAGGTGGGGATGAGCAGAGGGGTAAGGCCTTCCAAGAAAGCAGCAGCTAAATCCTGAAGGATGAATTTAATAGACTCAGGAAGAACAGAAGCACAGAGGCAATGAAACGGCATGAGCATGAGCAGTGAATTAGGGAAATAATTGTAAAATGAAACATAACTGGTTTTAAATGACTTGAGAATGAGATGTGAAAAGGACAGAGGCAGAAGATGAGGCTGCAGAGACCAAATCGTGCAGGGAATTAAATTTGACACTCTACACAGTGTGGACTTTATCCTTCGTTGTAGTTCTCACCCTCAGTGAGTGTAGGAATCAACACTGGATTGCCTGATGTCGGAGTAGTAGATAAAGGAAGAGGGAAAGGGCTGGGAGGAGCAGTGCTGACAAAGCTCTTATTCTGGGTCACGGTTATATGGATGTTCACTTTGTGATAATGCATAGAACCGCACACAGGCTTTCTCTGGTTGTCTTACTGTGTGCTATACTTCTCAATTGCTCAGATAAAAAGTTACAATAAATCAAGCTGGATTGTTTGTTTAAAACGCAGATTTCAGAGCTTCCTCTTAAGACATACCAATTGAGTAGGCCTGGGTTAGGACTCAGGAATCTGCATTTTATAAACCACAACTTTAAGGGATTTGAAGCCAGAAGGACCCCTTAGACCATGCTTTGAGAACACCAGTAGACTGTTGGGGAGCCACCCAAAAGATGTATGCAAGATGTGAAGAACAAAGATTTGCCTAACTGAAAGTGCTAGATAAAGGGAGAGTAAGAAGCGAGCGCATGCGCCCTATAGCAAAAACCTCTCCAAAAACAGAAAAAAAAAAGAAATCAGAATAGTCCAGACTTCCTACACAGCACAGTTGACAGTGACAGTCAGAGTCCTCTCTGAAAAAGAAGGGAAGACTCTGTGCTGCCTGGGGCACTCCATTTGCTCCTGATTCTGCAGGGTGCTGGCAGAGCTCCGGGCACCATCACTCACCCTCCTTCCCTGCCCCCCTCCTGCAGCGTTTCATCACTCTTCCTTCACTTGCTTTTACCTCCCTCTCAGGTACCCAGTGTGCTCCTGATGTCTGAGTTTGTTTTCTGACAAGAACATGATCTGATCCAAATATACCCAGAGGTGTTAAGGTTTCAGTGTGCTATTTTTCCAAAAATGTTTATACCTGGAGATTATTCACTTGTTCAAAAATTAAACACCGACTGTGAGATACACACTGTGCCTGCATGCGCAAAAAAAATTTTTGTTTGAAGTCCCGAGTTTCTGTTCTAGAAAGGGGGATAGAAACAAGCGCTGGCCCACTTAAAATGAAGCTCTTAGCAAACGAAGAGGGGATAGTTCTGTCTTGAGGTGGGGATGAGCAGAGGGGTAAGGCCTTCCAAGAAAGCAGCAGCTAAATCCTGAAGGATGAATTTAATAGACTCAGGAAGAACAGAAGCACAGAGGCAATGAAACGGCATGAGCATGAGCAGTGAATTAGGGAAATAATTGTAAAATGAAACATAACTGGTTTTAAATGACTTGAGAATGAGATGTGAAAAGGACAGAGGCAGAAGATGAGGCTGCAGAGACCAAATCGTGCAGGGAATTAAATTTGACACTCTACACAGTGTGGACTTTATCCTTCGTTGTAGTTCTCACCCTCAGTGAGTGTAGGAATCAACACTGGATTGCCTGATGTCGGAGTAGTAGATAAAGGAAGAGGGAAAGGGCTGGGAGGAGCAGTGCTGACAAAGCTCTTATTCTGGGTCACGGTTATATGGATGTTCACTTTGTGATAATGCATAGAACCGCACACAGGCTTTCTCTGGTTGTCTTACTGTGTGCTATACTTCTCAATTGCTCAGATAAAAAGTTACAATAAATCAAGCTGGATTGTTTGTTTAAAACGCAGATTTCAGAGCTTCCTCTTAAGACATACCAATTGAGTAGGCCTGGGTTAGGACTCAGGAATCTGCATTTTATAAACCACAACTTTAAGGGATTTGAAGCCAGAAGGACCCCTTAGACCATGCTTTGAGAACACCAGTAGACTGTTGGGGAGCCACCCAAAAGATGTATGCAAGATGTGAAGAACAAAGATTTGCCTAACTGAAAGTGCTAGATAAAGGGAGAGTAAGAAGTTGGGGATAGCCTCCATCTTATATCCTATTAGCACCTGCAGGTCCTAACACATTCCTTCTGTGCTTTTGAAAGAAGATGCTGGGACCAGCAGTTAGCGTAATGGCTATGTCGCTGGACTCCTACGTAGTTGACCGCAGTTCAAGAACTGGACCCAGCGGCTTAAACTCACGCCGGGCGCGTGTGCATGCATGCCCAAGATCCCTAGAGGAGAATGGAGGAGAAGGGATTGTGGCGTGGCCATCCCCCCTGGGGGAGTGATTTCTCGCTTTCAATCTCTCTGTCTCTGTCTTTCTGGCGAGCGCATGCGCCCTATAGCGAAAACCTCTCAAAAAAAAATGCAAAAGAAGAAGATGCTAATACTTTGCAAGTACTAAATATATTTATTGAGATGTGTTTTGGAATTTTCTTAAATGTAAAAAAAATTGCCCCTAGGACATTATTTTTCCCCCCACATTTTATTGACTCACAAAATATCTTAAATAATCTAAGTGCTTTCAATAGCAAAGTCAGCTGATATACACATTTCTGTGAATACATCTGACTTTAGGCGTGAAACTCTGAGTAGAATGAATATACTCTAAGTTAGCATCTAGCTGATGCTATATAGCTTACTGCAGTCATTTCTAATAGTTCAGTTTAAACCATCACACGAGCTTCTGGAGTAGATTTTCTGAGGCACAAAACACTTTTCTAGAATTTTTGAAATGAGTGCATTCTCAGCCTGTGAGTCATAGATGTTCTGCTCTTGACCCGCCATCAATACAACATGTACTTAGTGATGACTGGTCGCATGGATGCAGCTAAATTCTTTTTCTTGTGTCCCTGTATAATCTGAGTGATGACATGAAGCATCCAACATGATATTCTTCCAAACCCTAATCCTTATGGGAAAAAAGAGCAAATTTTGTAGAAAAGTTGTTCTTTTTTTTTTTTTTTTTTGGTGCTGATAGTGTTGGAACTAGAAAGGGGCAACCTTACTTGGCTTTAGTGAAAAAGTCCAAAACTCTGACACGAAATTTACACAGACATTTTATTTTGTGTGTAACTAAAGTACTGAGGAAAGGTCATAGATTTTTCAGTCATCTAGTCATTACTTATTTGCGAGCAGAGTGCATCCATTTATCATATCAGCACGAATTTTTAAATATGACAAAAACTATTGCCTAGGATTAAGAACATAGGAACTCACATACTTCTAGTGAGAGCATAAGTTAGTACAACCACTTTGGAGAGCAATTAGGCAGTATTTAGGCAAGTCAATGGTGTGTGTAATCTTTGACTTGGAACTTGTACTTGTAGGTATAACTTCTCAGAGAAGCTCACTACACGTGTCTAAGGAAATACATGCAAGAATATTCAGAGAAGCATTGACTGCAGTTTTAAAGCTCTGGAAACAGGCCTCGCCTCTGGCACAGTGGTTAGTGTATCAGACTGCAGAGCAAGAGGCCACTTGCTGACCATGGTTTGGATCCATGGCTTGGTTGACTTGGAAACTTGCTGGAGACATGCATGTATGCCCAGAACCTGGTGGGCTAGAGGACGGGAGGACTGGAGGAAAGGAATCACAGCATGACTGAACCCTGTTGACTAAGCCCTCTCTCTCATGGACATGCACACCCTATCAAGAATAAATAAATAAATAAAACTTTAAGAAAAAAAGCTGGAAATAACTTACATTCGTTCATGAACCAACTAATGTAGGTTAATAAAATAATCAAGTTGCAGATACGTATGTCGAATATACATTAAAAACTTGTAAGTACTATTGTTGTGTGAAATTATTGGGTCATTGGAAAAGTCATGGTGAAGTTTTTTGATGCAAAATGCACCGTGACTTTTCTGACAGTCCAGTACTTTGCTGTGACAGCAGTCTGTATATGCTAACAGGCAAGCTCTCTAAGAGATTCCGGAACAGGAAGGCTCAGAGACCAAACCAAGATGTTAAAATCTCATGCCCTATTAGCTCCATTCGAAACACTCTACAAGAAGCGAGATGCAAGAGCTAGGGAAGGTTAACACATTTAGGTTATGGTGTAGGCAAAGCTTTTTTTTTTTTTTTTTTGGTGCTGATAGTGTTGGAACTAGAAAGGGGCAACCTTACTTGGCTTTAGTGAAAAAGTCCAAAACTCTGACACGAAATTTACACAGACATTTTATTTTGTGTGTAACTAAAGTACTGAGGAAAGGTCATAGATTTTTCAGTCATCTAGTCATTACTTATTTGCGAGCAGAGTGCATCCATTTATCATATCAGCACGAATTTTTAAATATGACAAAAACTATTGCCTAGGATTAAGAACATAGGAACTCACATACTTCTAGTGAGAGCATAAGTTAGTACAACCACTTTGGAGAGCAATTAGGCAGTATTTAGGCAAGTCAATGGTGTGTGTAATCTTTGACTTGGAACTTGTACTTGTAGGTATAACTTCTCAGAGAAGCTCACTACACGTGTCTAAGGAAATACATGCAAGAATATTCAGAGAAGCATTGACTGCAGTTTTAAAGCTCTGGAAACAGGCCTCGCCTCTGGCACAGTGGTTAGTGTATCAGACTGCAGAGCAAGAGGCCACTTGCTGACCATGGTTTGGATCCATGGCTTGGTTGACTTGGAAACTTGCTGGAGACATGCATGTATGCCCAGAACCTGGTGGGCTAGAGGACGGGAGGACTGGAGGAAAGGAATCACAGCATGACTGAACCCTGTTGACTAAGCCCTCTCTCTCATGGACATGCACACCCTATCAAGAATAAATAAATAAATAAAACTTTAAGAAAAAAAGCTGGAAATAACTTACATTCGTTCATGAACCAACTAATGTAGGTTAATAAAATAATCAAGTTGCAGATACGTATGTCGAATATACATTAAAAACTTGTAAGTACTATTGTTGTGTGAAATTATTGGGTCATTGGAAAAGTCATGGTGAAGTTTTTTGATGCAAAATGCACCGTGACTTTTCTGACAGTCCAGTACTTTGCTGTGACAGCAGTCTGTATATGCTAACAGGCAAGCTCTCTAAGAGATTCCGGAACAGGAAGGCTCAGAGACCAAACCAAGATGTTAAAATCTCATGCCCTATTAGCTCCATTCGAAACACTCTACAAGAAGCGAGATGCAAGAGCTAGGGAAGGTTAACACATTTAGGTTATGGTGTAGGCAAAGTTTGGAAGGAGGACACTACCTAAATCCTCAGTCCTGTTTCTCTGCCACATCAGCCTTCATCACCGGGAAAATGCTTGCAAGGACCAGAGTTGAGATTTGAGCAAAGTGGCCCAACATGCAGAAGGTGCTTGGGGTCAAAATATATTTGCTCTATGATCTTGGGAGCAAGCATGTCAGGCTGAAAGATGTGGCTTCCCTATTAGCAGCTATGGGTTTTATTTGCAATTCTAGTGCAGAGGATGTGAGGAGCCAGTGGCTGACCAAATTAAGACCTGGTGAATAGCAAATATTTCATGTGCCTTAAGTATCTTCAGTGCATCATGAAAATTTGATGATTCAGGGCCTCATGTATATTTAGTGTATCATGACTACTAGCTGTTTCTTTTTTTTAAATTCCTCTCTAATTATGTTCACTACCCAAATGCTATTATACTTAATGTAAGTCTAATATGCCTTGCGTGTTACTAGTATACTTCTTTAACATATTTTATGAATTTCGCCTGTTTCATAAACTACTTGTTGGATTCTTAGTTGTGTTTTTCTCCCTATTTATCTCTTTTATTTTCTTTCTTTCTTTCTTTCTTTTTTTTTTTAAAGAATGACCTATTTTTACAACAGCAGGTGGCACAATGCTTATGTCACTGGGCTACCCCATAGTCAATTACAGTTCAAGTCCTGTACCTGGTGGCTTAAACTCATGCAGGGCGTGTGTGCTCATATGCCCAAAATCCTGAGAAGAGACCAGTCTCCAGCCATCCACCCTAGTAGGGTGGGTGTGTGGGGGAGTTTCTCACTTTCTGTTTCTCTCTGTATTTCTGGCAAGCACACACATCCTATAGCAAAAATCTCTCAAAAAAAATTAAATTAAAAAAAGAGAAGAAGAGGAAGCAAGAATAAAGAATTATCTATTTAATTTCATTTTATTATTATTTTTTTAAATTTATTATAGGATACATGGGCTCACCAGAGAGAGAGAGAGTGAGAGAAAGTGAGAAAGCTAGCCACTAGATCTGGGACTCGAATCGGCCATGTGGGAATTGAGCACCTTAACCACCACATCACCTACTGGCTCCAATTTCTCTTATTTTCTATGCAAGAATCGAATATTCTTAAATAATTCAGCAAACACACATTCTAAGTACATGTATAATATAGTTAAGATAAAAATAATGGTTGGAGGACCAGTGGCCTCATAGTGTGGTGTTTAAGCACTGTACATAGAAAGCTGGGTCCTACGTAGCCAACCACAAGTCCAGTTCCAGTCCCAGCTCCAGTGTCTTGGGGGTCACACTGAGCATGTGTATGTGTGCACCTCAAATCCTGATGACATGAAGAAATGGAGGAAGAAGGATTGCAACACGACTGTGCCCTATTAAGATGTATTCTTTCTCATACACACATGCCCTCTGGCATAACTTAAAAAAAAAAAAAAGTTAAATAAAAATAAATAAATGCCTCAGAAGAGTAATCCCTGAGTTCAGGGTCTGGCTAACCATGGTAGAAAGGGGAAAGTTACAGGTACATAGTATGACGTTCACAGAGCTTTATATTGATAATGTTTTATTTATTAATGTTTATGTTGGATGTATGGGTATTTATTAAATTATTCTATATAAATTTCATGCATCTGGACTTTCTAAAAATAAATTTTAAAGTGTTTAAATAGTAAAGATTTGGAATCTTACATATAATAGGCTTAATATATGTATCGTTTTGAATTTAATAAAGTTCAAGAACTTTACTAGGCTAGGCCCGGCAGGTGACATGGTGGTTAAAGCACTGAATTCCCACATGGTCCACTATCGTTTGAGTAATGGACCTGAAGTCTTGAAAATCACACTAGGCACATGTACACACATGCCCCAAATCCTGAGAGTAGACTGGAAGAGAGAGGATTGCGGTGTAGCCATTCCCCCAGGGGTGATTTCTCACTTTCCTTCTCTCTCTCTTTTCCTTTCTCTCTGGTGAGTGTACACACGCTCTGGCCAAAAAGGAAAATAATTTTACTAGGCTAACTCAGTTGATATATTTCATCTTTCTATTACTAATGCATACACGTATTTTTAAAATAAATATTTGCTGTGTATGTACTATTTGCAATAAAGATATGCCAGTTGGTATGAGGAATGAAAAGTTGAATAAAATAGAATTCTTACTCTTAGGTAGAAAGTACTCTTAAGTTTGTAATTTAGTCAGGAAGTTGAGACTACTGCACAAACCAAAAATTGGTATAATACAAGGGCATAATATAAGCACCTTAAAAGAAGTAGCAAGTTAGGGTAAGTGGAGCTTCTACCCATGGAGCCCTGAAAGAAATAGATCCCAACAGGCAGAGATACTAAGAAAAGCTTTCCAAAAGAAGAAATACAGTGGGTAGAGAAATCAAGTGTGGAGTGTTCAAAGAGCAGCAACTTGCCCAAATTGTGCCATGGATAGGTACGGGGGAGTAGTGTAAGAGGGAGCGGAGACCAGAACATTCTGTACGACATTAACAGGTGTTATCTGTGGATGAGATTATGGGCGATTTTGATTTTATTCTTTGTAATATTCTGTATATTCAACTTATCTCCAATGGCCTCATATTGCTATTTGGTCATAAATTTTCTCTAATCAAAATAGGACAATTTTATTTTTAACCCGTCAGGAGTCACTCCATTTTCCCTCTTGGATATGGAAATATGAAGTGTAGAATTTACCATTCTTCTGGTATGGTGCCATCCTCTGAAGCCCAGGGTAAACAAGGTTGATTCCTGATGAAATAGCTGGGAAGATTGAATATGTCTCTGACCATTTGGAAAGGCAGGACAGATGCTTTGCCCTGCTCTTTTTGAGATTTGTCAGGGTAGCCTGGCCAAGGCCCATTATCAGAGAAGAATAATGAGGACCTTAAGTAAAATTATCGTTAGGAATGAGAAAACTTAAGTTGGTGTCTTGGGGCAAACTAAGGGGCATCGGTATTCTTGGAGGAAGCACCGCGCATGGCCAAGCTAGCTGCTCCTTGGGATCCAGCCAGTTTGATCCTGTACTTGACATTAGGGAAAATGCTGATTATCATTAAATTTGGAGGACTCTAGGACAGCTGTAATGTAGAGCCCCAGATCAGGATTCTGGCATAACTTAAAAAAAAAAAAGTTAAATAAAAATAAATAAATGCCTCAGAAGAGTAATCCCTGAGTTCAGGGTCTGGCTAACCATGGTAGAAAGGGGAAAGTTACAGGTACATAGTATGACGTTCACAGAGCTTTATATTGATAATGTTTTATTTATTAATGTTTATGTTGGATGTATGGGTATTTATTAAATTATTCTATATAAATTTCATGCATCTGGACTTTCTAAAAATAAATTTTAAAGTGTTTAAATAGTAAAGATTTGGAATCTTACATATAATAGGCTTAATATATGTATCGTTTTGAATTTAATAAAGTTCAAGAACTTTACTAGGCTAGGCCCGGCAGGTGACATGGTGGTTAAAGCACTGAATTCCCACATGGTCCACTATCGTTTGAGTAATGGACCTGAAGTCTTGAAAATCACACTAGGCACATGTACACACATGCCCCAAATCCTGAGAGTAGACTGGAAGAGCGAGGATTGCGGTGTAGCCATTCCCCCAGGGGTGATTTCTCACTTTCCTTCTCTCTCTCTTTTCCTTTCTCTCTGGTGAGTGTACACACGCTCTGGCCAAAAAGGAAAATAATTTTACTAGGCTAACTCAGTTGATATATTTCATCTTTCTATTACTAATGCATACACGTATTTTTAAAATAAATATTTGCTGTGTATGTACTATTTGCAATAAAGATATGCCAGTTGGTATGAGGAATGAAAAGTTGAATAAAATAGAATTCTTACTCTTAGGTAGAAAGTACTCTTAAGTTTGTAATTTAGTCAGGAAGTTGAGACTACTGCACAAACCAAAAATTGGTATAATACAAGGGCATAATATAAGCACCTTAAAAGAAGTAGCAAGTTAGGGTAAGTGGAGCTTCTACCCATGGAGCCCTGAAAGAAATAGATCCCAACAGGCAGAGATACTAAGAAAAGCTTTCCAAAAGAAGAAATACAGTGGGTAGAGAAATCAAGTGTGGAGTGTTCAAAGAGCAGCAACTTGCCCAAATTGTGCCATGGATAGGTACGGGGGAGTAGTGTAAGAGGGAGCGGAGACCAGAACATTCTGTACGACATTAACAGGTGTTATCTGTGGATGAGATTATGGGCGATTTTGATTTTATTCTTTGTAATATTCTGTATATTCAACTTATCTCCAATGGCCTCATATTGCTATTTGGTCATAAATTTTCTCTAATCAAAATAGGACAATTTTATTTTTAACCCGTCAGGAGTCACTCCATTTTCCCTCTTGGATATGGAAATATGAAGTGTAGAATTTACCATTCTTCTGGTATGGTGCCATCCTCTGAAGCCCAGGGTAAACAAGGTTGATTCCTGATGAAATAGCTGGGAAGATTGAATATGTCTCTGACCATTTGGAAAGGCAGGACAGATGCTTTGCCCTGCTCTTTTTGAGATTTGTCAGGGTAGCCTGGCCAAGGCCCATTATCAGAGAAGAATAATGAGGACCTTAAGTAAAATTATCGTTAGGAATGAGAAAACTTAAGTTGGTGTCTTGGGGCAAACTAAGGGGCATCGGTATTCTTGGAGGAAGCACCGCGCATGGCCAAGCTAGCTGCTCCTTGGGATCCAGCCAGTTTGATCCTGTACTTGACATTAGGGAAAATGCTGATTATCATTAAATTTGGAGGACTCTAGGACAGCTGTAATGTAGAGCCCCAGATCAGGATCCCATTGTGACTGAGCAGAAGCACTATTCCAAAGACCCCTATGAGGTTTCAAGTAAAGCAAGCACTAGTGAAAAGGTCAAACTTCCTATTTCCCTCTAGACCTAGCATTGGAAACACTGCTCACCCTTGTCCTGCTTTGGACTGAGTAAGTCTGGCATCTTTACACAATTTAGGGAGAGGCTCTTTTTCGCTGGTAGGGCAAGTAAGGATCTGAGAAATTAATTATATTAATTTTATATAGCAATCAAATGGTTTTGTGGATTAGGTTATACAATATTGGTCATAGAATTATATACTCAAAATATTCTGCAATAAATACGCATTAATTTATAGTCAGATGAATGTTACTTTTAAAATTCCTACTCTGAATACCAAATTAATCTTAAAGCACAACATATAATCTTTGATACATAATTAATATAAAAGTAGTAAAAATATTAATGTAATAATTTCTATACATTAATCTTATAAAAACACTTGATAAAATAACTGGTCGCTGGTGGTGTCTAAATAAGGTTTGTTTCCTTGACCAAAAGGACTTTGCTACATTATCAACACAGACAGCCTGGTCAAAATTTCAGCATGACTATACAGAGTAGAAGGTGTCCTGTGAAAGGCGAAGACCCATTCCACAACAGCAGATCGTAGTTAGGTTGTGTGGTACACTTGCTGTTTTTTAATGTGCTTCATCTGCTTGGATATGTAACTATCCTGGAAGATCCGTTTGTTCCTCCTTTCAAACTTTGCTATTCTCATCCAACATCTGAAGAATTTAAGCTCATTGTGTCTTTAAAATTCTTGACATTTTTGTAGTCGATGCTTATGCTTGGCTTCTTGAAATTTTAAACAGATAAAAATCACAGTAATATTGTCATTTCTTAATACTGAGGTTTAAATAGGGAGCAATGCTGAAGAAGACTGAATTCTTCTGTCAGTGTACATCAAGGAATGTATTTGTATGATTTCCCCACTAGTCTGAACACTCCCGAGAGGTGGATGGCTTTGAAAACTTCAGCCTTTGACCTTCTACAGAGCATGTGCAGCTGCCTGATAGATGTTTGGTGAATTGTTTTTTGAGAAGGGAATAGGTCAAATGCTGATAGGAGCGATTGCACTATTCTGGACCAAACATGGTTTCCATTTTTTGCCTATGTTCTTCAATTATTTCTGGGTTCTTAATTGTGATTCAGATTCTTGAGATTTGGGATAAGCTCTATAAAATGATTATGATTGTGGTTTGTGGCCAGAAAACTTGAGTCTATGTCTGAGGAAAGAATGTTCATCACATGTAAGAGAAACAAACCTCAGGTCAGGGGTAGGAAGCGGCCAAATCTCCTGAGGGACTGGAACCAAGAGCCAGGAAGCCTCTAAGAATCCAGGAATCCTGCTCTCTTTTCCTCATCTCTGTTTTTCTTTGTGTAGATTTATTTTTCTTTCCCTCTCTCTTTCACAGCCTGCAAGATTGACAATCTGTTTTCACTGCCTCAGGGCACACAGCCTCAAACACCACTGATCCACAGCTCCCTACTGCACATCTTTGCTATTTGAGAAACCAAGACAGATTGAGATCAGCTTTCTTCCTTCCTTCCTTCCTTCCTTCCTTCCTTCCTTCCTTCCTTCCTTCCTTCCTTCCTTTCTTTTTCTTTCTTTTCCTTCCTTCCTTCCTTCTCTCCTTCTTTCCTTTTAATGAGGCAAGGAGAGAGATATAGAGGTTTTTTTGTTTTTGTTTTTATTTTAGAGATTTTTGCTATAGGGTTCATGAACTCACAGGAGAGAGAGAGATAAAGAGACAGAAAGCAAGTCACCCGCCTCCCCCAGGGGGATAGCCATGCCTCAATTCCTTCTCCTCTATTCTCCTCTCAGGATTTTAGGCTTGCATTCACACACGCCCGGCATGAGTCTCAAGCCCCACTCCAGGACTAGAACTATAGTTTGCCACATGGGAGTCCAGCACCCTAACCATTACACCACCTGCTGGCCCCAGATATAGGTATTTTTGACAGGGTCTTAGCTTGACTGAATTCTTCTGCCTATCCTCCCAACTACAGCCTCTGCAGCTCCCCATGCCCAGCTTCCCATGCAGTCACAACCACTATGTAGGCGTGACTGGGCCCGAGATGAGCACTCCTGTCTTAAGTTCAAACTCCAGAGAGAGATTCTGATCCACCCAGTTTAGGCTCCAGTTTGGGGGAGAGGGGCTGTACTTTTTGCTCAGTGGTTTGCGTGGTAACAGATAAAAGTGGTCCTCTGTACTGGATACTCTGGAGTAAGGGGTATTACAGAACTGATTTTATGTTTTCTTTTTCTTTTTTCCTTCATTCATAATAGAGTGCACATGCATACATGTGAGCATGAGAGAGAGACAGAAAAAGAAATGAGCATCTTCCACAGGGTCTGGTCATGCTGTGATCCCCTGCCTCCAGTTTGCCAGGCCACTGGATCTGGGCACTGTCACACACACCTGACATGTTTCAGGCTGACCTGGCCAGGGATTTGAACCATGGTCATCATGTAGGATCCAATGTTACCTTTGAACAGCACCTCTGTGCCAGGGATCCTGTCCTGATTTTCTATTTTCTAAGGGAAAACATGCACTGTCTATACTGCTAGGTAAAAGCATATCATCCTCGTGACCAGCAGATGGCATAATGGTTATGTTGCTGGACTCCCATGTAGTCGACCATAGTTTAAGTCGCGGACCTGGTGGCTTAAAACTCACACAATGGGTGCATGTGCATGTGTGCCCAAAATCCCGAGAGAGAATGAGGAAGAAGGGATTGTGGCATGGCCATCCCACCCCAGGGGATGATTTCTCACTTTTTGTGTCTGTTTCTTCAGTGAATGCATGTGCCCTATAGCAAAAAATCTATTAAAAAAAAAAATAATAAAAAAAAATAATAATTAAAAAAAAAAAAGAAGAAGAAAGAAAGAAAAAGTATATCATACTGTTGGGTTGTATATTCTTAGACGTTCCATAGGTTTCTTTCATTAGTGGGTGAAGAAGGAGTCATACAGGTGTCTCTCATCAGGCTCCTCTCTCTGGGCACCCAGAACACTTCTCATTGACCTTTGCTTCAAGAGAAGTCCAGGCCTAGCCTCTGTGGCATGACCAGTAGTAAACTGTACTGCAGAGCTGGAAGCCACATGCTGACCGCCATTCAAGACCCTAGCATGGTAGGCCTGAAAACACACCGTATGTGCCTATGTGCATGTGCACAGGCCCAGGATCCTGTAGGGCTGGAGGACCAGAGGAAGAGGACCGCAGTGCCACCGGATCCTGTAGAGAGTGCTTCTCTCTCTCCCTCTCATACATATGCACTTGCTAAATCGTGGATTTTTAAACTATTAGTTAAAAAAAGAAAAAGAAAGAAAAAGAGGAGGTGTCTAGACGTGCCCAGGAAAATGCAGTGGACAGGCTGCTGTCACAGTCCGTCCCCAAGCCCTTCCACATGGTGAAGTGTTAGTCTTGATACAGAGTTGATAATCTGCAGGAGAGATTAGCCACTTGGTGGTGCAGCAGTAAAATCCAGTGCTCTGTAAGGCTGACCAGAAGGTTCAGGTCTGGAGACCTTCGGTACGCTGGGCACCTATGTGCCTGCGAGCCAGGGCTGGCTGAAGCTGGAGGATCACAACATCAAAACCCTGCTGAGGGTGTTCTCTCAATCTTTCTGTCTCTCTAATAATGAAACATTTTTTTTTTTTTTTTTTTAAGAACCTGCAGAAATTTGATAAGGTCCAAGGAGTCAGTCCTAAGTCATTCAGCTTTAAAATGCAGTGATTCTAAGATTTTAATGATACCCAGGAACATGAGTTGGCACGACAGACTCCAAGGCAAATGTGCAGCTGCCAGGGGAGCAGCTGGTGGGGCTGGCCAAAGGGCTGCCTGCTGGGCTGGGCCCCAGTCCGCGGAGAAAGGCAGCGGAGGAGGAAGCAGCACAGTGCGAGGGCGGAGGCGCTGTGCCCTGCGCACCACAGTCTGTGCGCTCTGCAGATTAGCTTGGCACACAGATTGAAGAATGTACGTCTGAATCTATTTCTGGCTTTTGAATGTGTGAAGGAAACACATAACTTTATTATTTTATTTTTGTAAATTCAAAGACAGAGACAGATGCAGCAAAAGTGTATGCATTCCATAAGAAGTTCCATATTTGAAAGAAAAAAAAAATCAAGGACAAATAGGTCATCTCTAAGTTTTCTGGAGGAATGCTGCCAATAAGCAGGATAGAGTCAGCCTTGGTAACTAGTGGAACTGCGAGGAATGAAACCAGGGAAGATGCTGAAATTTTTGTTTAAAAGAACTTTCAAAGGAAAAACAATGAAATAAGTGTTGATGTAATAGGAATATGTTATTATGTGTTAAATGCCAAAAATACTGCTGATATAAATAACCTTTTGAAATATAGTCAAGAAATATGTGAAATTCCCTCACTGGAGGTGTTCAGAAATCTTCAAAGCTTAATATTCTTTTGTGAAGGGTCAGAGAAAATTGGTAATGAAACAAATCTAGAAAAGGAAAAACATATTATGAATACAACAAATATATTATTGGGAGAGTTTTTTTTTTTTTAATGATAAATTTAACTTCAACTGTAGTTCTATCCAAAGAAAAAAAATCTTTCAAAACAAAATGTGGACCCAGCCACGGTTCTATAGGCAGTAGGGGTATGGCTACAAGGTGCTGGAGAGATGCTGGGTTTGGGTTCTGAGTCTACTTCGGGATGCCTAGTGCACTGTGTTTCCGCCAGGCCATGGGCCTGGGGGAAGCCTTGCAGCTTGAAGAACCTGTCCAGTATCCATCTCTTCTCCATCTCCAGTCCCCATCTCTTTCTCCCTCACTTTCTCTCTCTCATGAAGGAAGCAAACTTAAAAAAAAAAATTCATGTAAGGGCACACAGTAGCATAGAGGTGATACGAATGGACCTCATGGGAAGGTCCTAGGTTTGAGTCCTGGCATCTCCATGAACTGGGCACACGTGTGCCCATGATTTGATTGACTGAGACGAGGTGGTTTGTGGCATGAAGACCCCGTTAGGAGCGCCTGTCTCTCTTTCTCTGTCCCTCCTTATGTTTCTCTCTCACGGAAGAAAAAAATAAACATAAGAAATGTATTTTAGGGTCAGCAGGTTGTGTAGTGGTTAAGACACTGGACTTCTATGTGGTGGACCGTGGTTCAAATTTCACGTCTGGTGGTTTGAAAATCACACAGTGTGCATATACGTGCATGCCAAAAATCCCAGAAAGAGAATGGAGGAGAAGGGATTGTGGAATGGTCATCTTCCCTGAAGGAGTAGGGGTATGATTTTTCACTTTCCCTCTCACTGTCTTTCTCTGGTAAAGACATACACCCTATGGCAAAAACCTTTAAAAAAAAAAGTTTTAAAATTTACATTAAAATGATACCGTGGCATTATTCAAAACACATTTTTGGGCACATAGTGGCACCATACTAGACATGAGGAATATCCTGCTAAAATGAATGTGGTTCATCTATCCATGTTTCTGCCCAAGCTTTGAGTTGAACAGGGAAAATAACATAATCACTAAATTAAACAGCTGGATAGGGCCTAAGAGATCAGTTAGTCAGAACATCTGTTTTACAAATGAAAAATGTAGGCCAAAAATGTTGTATAAGTGAGACTGGGTGTGACCTTGGCCTATTTTTGTTCTCTAAAAGAAGCACACATTTCTCATCTTATAGGTCCTTTTAAGATTCACAAAGTGGGGCCAGCTCTGGAGTGCAGTGGTTAGATACTGCACAGAAGAAGCCAGATCCTACATGGCCAGTCAGGATTTGGGTCCTGGCCCCAGTGATTTGAAAAACATGCCAGGCCAGTGCACACATGCCTAAGATCCTGATTGAATAGAGAATTGGAGAATTGGAGGGAGAAAGGATGGTGACATGACCAGGCCCCTCTGGGAGTGCTTTCTCTGTGTTGTGTGCTTTCCCTCCCACCCCCACCTCAGGCACGTATGTACCCTCTGGCATTGAAAACATTCTCAAAGTCTATGACATGTAACAAATATAGATATTAATCTATTTCAAATTACTCTTTGTAGACTTTCAATATTCCTATGCTTTTCTGGAAATTAAACAGGAAATCAAATAAAATTTTTTTAGCTAAGGACCAATATTCAATATCTTACCCATTTTTTTTTTCAGGAAGTGTTAGCCATGTGATTCCTATTACCATCAAAAACAGTCATATCGTGTGATACTGACCATCTGTTTAAGATATGGCAGACATTCAGAAAATCCAGAATTATGGGAACTCAGAACTATCATTCGTTAGAGAGGTTATCAGATCAAGAAGATGCTACTTTGGTCAGATGGGGTTGAGGCATTATTAGATGGACCATCTGGGTTTCACGCCTACCTGAGCTCTAGACTATTCATGTGATAACTTTGTGTCCTTTGGTTGTCTTGACCTGCAGTTGTGCTGCACCGTTAGCAAAATGCCTGCCACCCACAAGGGTATTATGACAATTGCTGAACTCAGTGCTATAAAGCATTGTGAGCAATTCAAAAGAAGGGTGCTGCTTAACTACCCAAAAGCATTATACACCCACAGGTACAGATTTTATTTTATTTTTCTTGACATTCTTAATATGTTAATATAAAAGGGCATTCCTCAGGGTACATTTAAATGTGTGTGTTTTATTCCATTTGTTATTCATTCTAACTTTTAAATTAATTATTATTTTTAGAATATTAACCTGACATTAAAGGTAACCTATCATCAATTTAATAATGACATGTCACCGCTATGGACTGATTGTCTGTGTCCCTCCAAAATGCATATGTTGAAATCCTAACAACCAATGTGATAAAATTAGGAGCTGGGGTTTGGGGATATGATCGGGTCATAAGGTCAAGTTCTCGAAAATGATCTTTCTGAAATGTAAGGGCACAGCAAGAAGATCATAGACTAGAACTAGGAAGTGGGTCCTCTCCAGAAACCAACTTCGCACTGTGAGCTTGGACTTCCAGCCTCCAGAACTGTGAGAAAAAATGTTTGTTGTTTAAATCACCCAATATATAGTATTTTTGTAATAGCAGCCCAAATGGACTAAGACAATCACCATGTTTAAAAAAGAAAAATAACTGAGACTCTGGGGGCCCCCTGTCTGTTAATGTATGGCTAGAATGGTCATATTTCCTATCTGAATTTGGATCATTTGACTATGAATCAGGTATGTCAGAAACACATAATTAAGGCTCTCTTTGGCTGGATGACCTGGACAGAGCCTCAAAGTTTAAAGAAAATCAAAAAACACAACTAAATACAAGCTAATCAGTATGAATTCCCGAGAGCATTGAAGCAGCCAGGGATGACTGAGTCCTAAATCATGATTGATTGATTGATAGATGACGTCATTACTTCTGTCTTTTCTCAATAACAACTTTGTTGAGAGTAATTCACATACAATAATTACCATGCCTGTGAAAGTGAGCAATTCAGCACTTTTAGTTTATTCCCAAAGTTGTGCAATCATCAGCACTTTTGCAGAACACTTTTGTCCTCCCAGAAAAAACCCATACCCATTAGCAGTCACTCTCCAGTCCCCTTCCTGGAACCCTTGGCAACAACTAATCTACTTTCTGTCTCTGTGAGTTTGTCTGTTCTGGAAAGTTTATATATACATGGAATCATATCTTATGAGGCTTTTTACCTTTTCTGTACTTTGAGTGCACTCACAGAGAGAGAAAGAGAGAGAAGTAAGAAATCACTCTCCAGGGGATATGGGCATGCCACAACACCCTCTCCTCCATTCTCCTCTTGGGATTTTGGGCATATGTACACATGTGCCCAGTGTGTTTTTTAAGCCACTGGTTCTGAGATTCAAACCACCCAGTTGGCCATGTGGGACCCAAATGCCTTAAACACCAGCCACCTACTGACCCCATTATGTGGCTTCTTTGATTTAGCATAATATTTTCAAGCTTCTTTGGTCTTCAGTCCTGTTTGTGACTGAATAATGCTTCATTGTATGGATATACCACATCTTCTTTATCCATTCATCATTTTATAGGTATTTGGGCTGTTTCTACATTTTAGCTACTATGAATAATGTTGCTATGAATATTGGTGTACAAGCTTTGTGGAGACATATTTTCAAATCCCTCGGGTGTAAAACTGAAATTACCATTGTTAAACCATATGGTAACTCAGTGTCTATCTTTTGAGGAACTGCCAGACTTTTCCAAAGTGACTGGATCATTTTACATTTTCACAGATAATGAATGAGAATTGAAATTTCTCCACATCCTTGTCAACACTTGTTATTATCCAAGGGAGGGACTTTTAAACTTGAACTATTTCTTCCAGAACTATATCCAATGACAGCCTCTAAAGTGTGTTTCGTGACCAAAATTATTATTCTAATGTTGACAAGTTGGGAAGAATATGTTTAGATATTTTGAAACACAGTGGTTTCCATCACTGAAGATCCACACAGTTCTGCTATCAACCCAGGCTTTGTTAAGTGCCAATTCAGATGATCCATTAGCAAATGATGTAGTAGAGCAGTGGAAGCACCAAAGAAGCCTAAGCCATAGAAACAGCTGGAGCATAGACTAAGCTAGATGCCATGAATAATATATAAATCGACCTGATCATCAAGTGTTCATCATTTCTCCCATTCTGCCAAGCCTTCTTCCTTTTTTGTTTGCATTTAATGGATACAGTTTTAGAAACATTACAGAGGGGCCAGCAGGTGGCATAGTGGCTAAGGCACTGGACTCCAACTTGATCACCTGCAGTTTAAGCCCCAGACCAGGTGACTTGAACATCATTTGGGAGTGTGTGTGTGTGTGTGTGTGTGTGTGTGTGTGTGTGTGTGTGTGGTGGGGTGGTGATGCGTACATGTATACCCAAAATCTCAAGAGGAGAAGAGATTGCAATGGCCATCCCCTGGGGAGTGATTTCTCACTTTTCTCACTTTCCCTCTTTCTGTCTCTTTGTTTCTCTCTGGGGAACTCACACACCCTATGGCAAAAACATTAAAACAAAGATAAAAAATTGCAGAATAAAAGCCCAGGCATCTTCAGTCCTTTGGTGATTAAGTGCACATTAGCAACTCGATGTCTTATCCTGATTCACTGTTGTAAAATATGAGCAGAGGCTAGAAGTATCTCTGGATTGTTGCAAAATGTTAAAGCACTGGCCCCTTTCTGCTTTTATTCATTTCCCCATCATGGCTTAAGTATAAAGCACTGTGAATGAAGGTTGTTGTGTTAGCTGCAGGCATGTGAGTTTTTATTTTATTCTATTTTTTTGAGGGCGGAGGTGATTTATTTCAATTTTATGGTCTCCTTCCCCCCTTTGTACAGTGATCTAATTGTGTTTGTTAGAAATAGCTAACCAGTTCTTTAGAATATGCTCTCTAGCCAAGTCTAATTTTATTTACATTTGGTTTAAACATCAAGCTGTAGATGGATAACTTGATTGTTTGAACCAAAATGGGAGCATTAAACAAACATCACAGCTATCATTAAGAACACTGTGACTTTGCTTTCAAGTGTAGACCCCTTCAGAAGGAGCTTGTGACCATTTTGTATGGCTTGTTTGGAAACTTATGCAAATTTTATGCTTTAGTAAAATATTTTGTTATTCTAAAGAAATATATATTAACTAATCTCTCCCTTTGAATTATGTTGACTGACTCTCTTTAGGGAAAAAAATTGACCGTAAACATGAGAATTATTTTCTAGAATCTGAATTCTATTCTGATGATCTATATGTCTATCCTATTTCACTACCACACTGTCTTGATTACTGTAGCTTTGTAGTAAGTTTTGAAATAGAAATGTGTGAGCCAATTTCTGCAAAAAAACACTTGAAATTTTTTATATGTATTACATTGAACCTGTAGATCAATTTGGGGTTTAATACTTCTTAACAACATTAAGTCTTCCTGTCCATGAAGATGGGATGCCTTTATTTATTTAGACCTTCTTTAATTTTTTTCAGTGTTGTTTTATAATTTTTGGTGTACAGATATTTCACTTGTTTTGTTCAATTTAATCCTATTTTATTCTTTTTAATGCTAAAAAGAAAAATGAAACT
The DNA here is from genome assembly GCF_000334495.1 of Tupaia belangeri chinensis. Lineage (NCBI taxonomy): Eukaryota > Metazoa > Chordata > Mammalia > Scandentia > Tupaiidae > Tupaia > Tupaia belangeri. The sequence continues at coordinate 2,065,829 of NW_006159700.1, forward strand.
ATTTCATTTATGTTTTATTCATTGCTAGTATATAGCAGAGTATTAATTTTTGTATATTGATCTTGTATCCTGCAAATTTTTCTGAATTTGTTATTAGTTCTAATGGACTTGTTCAAAGTATTCCTTAGAATTTTCTATATACAATATCATCACCTACAAAAATAGTTTTATCTTTTTCTCTCCAATATGATGGCTTTTATTTCTTTTTCTTACCTAATTGCCCTGTCTAGAGCCTCTAGTACAGAGTTCAACAGAAGAGGAAAAAGAGCATCATTGTCTTTTTTTCTGACAAGGAAAAGCTCCCATTCTTTTGCTATCGTATATGGTGTTAGTTGTGGGATTTTGTAGATGACCTTAATCTGTTCAGGAATTTCCCCTGTATAGCTCTCTTCAAGTCTCATTAATGAGAAGGGCCGAAATATTATAGTGAGTGTGATCTGAAAATTCTTTTGGGACCTCATGACCTTTTCATTGTTTGTAATAAGGTGTGGTAAGGTGTGCCCACCAGATACAGGTTTTCTTACTCTTTATCTGGAAAAGGGAAAATATTGCAGAAGGAACTTCTTTATGTCTTTCTTTTCCTGTCCCCAGAATATTCTTCCTTATATGTCCCCACATGAGAGCAACAACTGATTGTGGTGGGTAAATATGAGATAGCTTTTTCATATTCTGTCCTTATCTCTGTAGGATGCAATATATTCATGCATGCATTTCTGTAGTATATATGTCACAGACGTTATATAAAATAAGTAGTAGGAAGGCAGTAAAGGCGTCAACTCAGAAAAACCTTCTTAATAAACTTTTAAGAGAAAAAGATGTTATCAAGTCCAACTTACAGTTTAGTTGCCAGGGGATGTAGCAAATTAAGACTTGATCTGCATTATGGAAAAAATTGCTGATTTGATGATGATTATGCAGCAACAGGAATTATAACAAAGAGCTGCCAGGTGCAAAATGGTCCCTTTAGGAGGCCCAACCATAACAGCTTATGTTGGTTGATACTGCTGTTCAGCAAGATGAGGTCACACAGGAGGCTCAGGTTTGATTCCCAGTCCCCCAAAATCAGGTGCAGTAGTGCACTCTACTGTACTAGCTACTCAGGAGGCTCAAGCAGGAGAATTGCGACAGAATGAGATGCTGTCTCAAAAAAAAGGAAAAGGAGAAACTGAGACCCAAGAGCCAATTCTCGACTGCTGACTCAGATAAAAAATAGTCCTAATAAGAAAAACACACTATAGAAAAGTTATTGAATGGCTTTGGTGATGGTTCTTAAATTTTCTATTGCTTGCTTGCCATTTTCCCCAAAGGCTATATACATTTCCAATTTTCAACTTTTACCACTTGGCCCTTAGCTCTGTGTAATGCCTAGGGACCAATAAGTGCTGCCCCTGGCTGCCCTATAAACCTCTCCCTTAGATGGCAGAATAAAAACTCCACATGTCTTCTATTTGCTGGAACTGAGCCTGCACACACTCAGGTTCAACTCTGCTTGGCCATGCTTTCTTTGTGTATGATAATCATAACCTAAAATGCAAACCATAACATTAAACAAAAAAAAATCTTTAAAGTCTATCTCATGTAATTTCAGCACCACAAATGGGTTGCTGCGAGTCTTAATAACAAGCCCAGTTCTGCTCTTTGCATTGTAAACACACTTTGCTCTCTGATAGAAGTGAGATTGTTCTTCACTCATTTCCATTCCACTGAGTTCACCATTTTAGGCAACAATGATAGAAATTTAAAAATACCTTTAAAGGACCAGAGATTCTGCCTCTGTTTCAAATGAAGCCATAACCCAATTCACAGGGTAGGTTAAAAGTTAGGTAATTTGAAATTATTTCATTTGTTGAAAGATGACATCACTTATTCCTACTAATAATGTCATTTAGGTAGAAGGGTATAAAGGAGAGATGGAAGCAGAAATGATTGTGATAAATGAAAATTCACAACAGTACTATACATTGTTTGAGTCTTGGTGTGTGCTATATTTTCGTGCCCCTCCAAAATTCATATGTTGGGACTTGATTGTATTGTAAAGGTGTTAAGTCAAAATTTAATCCCTTTATGGTGTCCCAGGCTGGGGCCATTGGGTATATTAAGGTCATTAGAGCAGGTTCCTTATGATTGCATTCTGGTGTGTTTATAAGCGGGAGAAGAAGAATAAGCAGAAAGTTGTAGACAGCCACTTTGCTAAAGATCCTGCCCTTCACCATGGTGCCTTTGTACCTTCTATATGGTCAGAATTACAAGTCAAATTAACCTCTACGCTCTCTTTTTTTAGGTTTTTGCTACAGGGCGCATACACTTTCCAGAGAGTTAGCTACAAAGACAGAGAAAGGGAAAGTGAGAAATCACTCCCTGGGGGATGGCTATGCTGCAGTCCCTTTTCCTCCATTCTCCTTTTGGGATTTTGGGCATGCACACACACATGCCTGGTGTGATTTTCAAGCTATCAATTCTGAGACTCGAACTGCAGTTGGCTGTGTGGGAGTCCAGCGCCTTAACCACTGTACCACTTGCTGGTCCCTTCAGTCTCTTAAATTCACCCAGTTGTAGGTTTTTCTGTAAGGAAGGTAACAACAAAGTAACACAGAAATTGGTGTAGTCAATGGGATTGTGTTTCTATAGATATCTGAAAATGTACAACCAACTTTGGAACTGGTTAAGGGGGAGAAATTTGTAGGAGAAATGTAGAGGAACAGCCTAGATTCTGGTGGAGGCTCAAAGGAATAGAAATGAATCAAAGCTTTATAGAGATAGGTTGGTTACTAGAAAACTGATAGAAATATGGCACATCTGAGGAGGTTTCAGAGAAAAATGAAGAAATTGTTAGAAATTAGAGAAAAGGTCGTATGCGTTACACTATAGCAAAAATTATACTGCAAAGTGCTCATGTCCTAAGATTTTGTGGTATTTTTAATTTAAGAGTGATAAAGATCTGGCAAATGATATTTGAAGGCAAAATATAGTAGGAACTGCATAGTTACTGAAAACTGAATTTAGTGAAATGAGAGAGGAACAGGATGATTTAAAGATAGAATTGATCATTAAAAGGGAAGTAGAGAGGAAACATTTAAAAATCTGTAGCCCGGCGTGATGGACTAGTTGTTAAGGAAATGACCACTGATGGAAAGGATCTAGGTTAAAATGGTCAGAAGAGTGGGAGTAAAGCCTAGTTCATAGATCTTGGAAGCGCCCTTCTTGTCACAAGCCTAGAAACCAAGGAGAGCAGAATGGTTTCAGGGCACCAGCTCAGAGCAGGTCTCTGTTCCCTGTATTTTGTAACGTGTTCCTCGACCCTGACTGTGTTGCAACAGCCTCATGTGGGACTCACTCTGCCATTAGGTTGCTGCTTCACCCTCTGCTCCAGAACTTGCAAATGGTAGATTTTAGTGGTATGCGTGTGAAGCAAATTCTACAAGCTTACAGAATTTAAGAGCAGGCAAACATAAGTCAAACTGGAGAAACGCAGACCTTCACTGAGATTTCAACGAACCCATTGGAAAGTCGGGAAGTTTAAGCAGATACCTACCTCAGGGACAGAAAAATTCCATTAGGGAAAGCCAAGTAGAACAGTGAGAGCCCACAAGAAAGGAAGTATCTAGTGGAATTATATGGATTTGGCCACACTTAAGACCCCAGAATTATGGAGTGAGCACCGGTCTGAAAGAACTGCAGATATGAGACTCCAGCTGGAGAAAACTGAAGTGTGTACTAAGCCCAGCCAAGCTGGAGAGACAAGGCTTCCTGTTGTTTCAGGAGCCCCCCCAGCCCCACAGTGCACACAGGATGTGGCACATGGAGTTTGAAGATTAAATGTCTGCCTTCTTGGATTTCAGGCTTTCTTGGGACCTGATACTCCTTTCTTCTGGTGAAATGGAGATTTCTACTCCATGCCTGTTTCACCATTGTATTTTGGAAGAATGTAATTTGTTTTTGCTTCCCAGGCTCACAGCTGGAAGGAGTTTATTGGGTTTCAGATGAAACTTCAGACTTTGGAGTTGGTATTAGACTGAATTGATACCTTAATGTGGGGAGGTGAGGGTGATATTAAGATGATTTTGTATGTAAGAAGTACATGAATTTGGGGGGCCAGGACAGAATGCTATAGTTTGGATGTCACTCCACAAATCGTATGTTAGTACTTGGCTGTGTTGTAAAGGTGGAAAGTGAAAACCTAATCTCTTCATGGTATCTCAAGATGAAGCCTTTGGGTGTAATACACCATTAGGGCAGGGTCTGTATGATTGAGTTCTAGTATGTTTATAAGAGGGGAAGGGAAACCAGAGTCAGATAGAATCTTTTTTTTTTTAAAGAATTATTTTATTTAACTTTATTTATTATTAATATTATTATTTTTCAATTTGATCAGAGAGAGACAGAGAGAGAGAGAGGAAGTGAGAAAGCAAGCCACCAGGTCCGAGACTTGAACCGTGGTCGGCCATGTGGGAGTCCAGTGCCTTTAACCACCACGCCACTAGCTGCTTTGCTCAAGATCTTGTCCTCTGCCATTTTTGATGCCTTTGGACCATTCACATCGCCAGTCAAATAAACTGTTGTCTTAAATTCACCACTCTCAGGTATTTCTGTAAGCAATGCAATAACAGACCAAGAGACTGTGGGGGTCTGGGTGTTTCATCAAGTGCCATTGATCCCTGTGAGAGATACTGTAGTGCTCTATGCTGGCCTTGAGTCCAGGAACTGCTAGAAACTGAAGGTAAGAAGTAAGGAACTGCCTAGAACACCTGACAAAGGGGAAGAGTTGATAGATAAAGGGAAATGAAACTTGATTTGTAACTTCATGTACACTAAACAAACCGAGGCAAGACAAGTAAAAGGCAGGATGAGTTTGCTAAGGCCATGCTGAGCTATATTGGTATGTTGTAAGCAAAGCAGAGAAATTGCTCAGGTCTTAGGCCCCTGAGGGGCCTAGTCAATGAGGAAGCATATACCCAGAGTCTCTCCTGTTGCCCCCACTTAGAATTCTAGGAGAGGGATTTTCCATTTTGCTGCTGGATAATAAAATTCAAGCTCTAATTTTTCAGGCAGTTTATAAAATGGGCAATAGCTAATGTCATAGTAAAATCCTAAAAAACGGGAACTATTAAGGAAGTGATCACGAAACTCTAAAAACCATTTCCAAGATTGAATCATAAAAATGTAGGCTAAATACATGGTGATGAGGATAAAGAAGACTACTGCTACCAAAGAAGTCATTTCAATTCCCACATGGATGCCCGAAGAGAAATGAGACTCTATCTTAGAGGGGAAAAAAAAAAAAGTGTACTCAGTTATTTTCCAGAGAATTTGCATTAGCGTTTGTGGGTTTATTTTGAGTAAATTTCCCCAGAGAAATGTCTGAGGATGTAGAGAGTATAAACAGGGTCAGAGCAAGAAATGGAAATGACACTCAAATTAAACAGGGCCCTAGGTAGCATGGCACAAGCATTGGATGCTGCTGCACAGTGCTGAGGCCATGAGGGAGAGCCCCGGGTTTGGGCCCCAGGTCAGCCTGACCTGAAAACGCTGAGTATGCCTGTAGACATGCCCGTAATCTTGGCTGGCTGGAAGGCTATGGGAGAGGGAGAGATCATGATGTCACGAGACCCTGTCAAGAGTTCCTGTCTCTTTCTCTTGAAAGAAAGGGAGGAAGGAAGAAAGGGAAGAAAGAATTTCTAAAAAAAAGAAATTAAATAGGAGTCAGATGGAAATTCTGTGCAGGTGACATGTTTTTTAATCCAGTGAATATTCCTAATCTCTCTGATAGGGATAATTAAAATTGTGGCAGGGTTAGGAATGAGATGTGATAAGATAGGGGTAGGGAGAAATTATGTTATCCTTAAAACTATGAAACTAGAAAGGGAAAGGAAGAATATTCAATCCACCTTTTGGGTACCATCAGATGGTGTAATGGTTACGTTGCTGGACTCCCATGTAGTTGATCATGGTTCAAATCCCAGACCCGGCAGTTTTCCAGGCACATGTATGTGTGTGCCTAAAATCCCAAGAAAGGAATGGAGGAAAAGGGATTGATTTCTCACATTGTCTCTCTCCCTCTGGCAAGCACACATGCCTGATAGCAAAAATATCTCAAAAAAAAAAAAAAAAAGAGAAAAACCACGTTTAGTTCCTCCGTCTGTATTGATCTCAGCCATCTCCAGATACATAATGCTTTCTCAGGAATACTACTCAGAAAAAAGTTTATTTGGTCTCCAAGTAGAACCTGACTTCAGATGACATTAAAGCCTTGGGAAATTATTGGGTAGTAGATTATAAGTAAAACTGAAATATAGTGGATTACATAAAGACTAGGAATAAAAATGTTTATAAATCCAATTTTCTTTTTTAGAAAAATAAAAATTCAATATTGAAATATCCTTTTTTAAAGAAACATTATTTTTAGGAAAAAGGTCACGAAACACATAACATAGTTACAGTATACAGACAAGGCTATAAAGGAGAAATTTTTATGAGAAATAGTCTTAGAGTTTAGGGTTAAGAATTTAGCATATGGGTTCTTGTTGTACTGGTATAACAAAGGTGACTTAGTTATGATAACTGGCCAAAACTTGACTTCCCTTTTAGGGGACAAGTACTTGTGCTCCCAAATCAAATGTCATGGCCAAATAGTGCAAAGATAGCTTCCCAATAATTTATTGCAACACATACACACTCAAAAGCAAGAAGCAGGCAAACATACAGGGGAATAAGTAAAGAAAAGAGAAGAAAACACATCACAGGAGCACTAAGTGTTAGTGATGAACTAAACACCGTGGCTTCATGGAAGAAACCTCCAAATGGTCCAGAAAACTATTCCCCTCCCTATGAAGCCCAAAAATTCATCCAGAATGCTGCTGAGACTCCAATGATGAGGTCAAGGGACTGCCCACGGGGACAGCACCTCTGGCAGCCAGTGCTTTATTGAGTAAATCCTCATAAAGAGTGGAATCATAGTAAGATGTGTCTCAGATAAAAATTCAAAGGCACTGCTATTTATAGTCCAAAAAGACGCATTATCTCAACCTCCAGATGTCAATTTTTGAGGAAAAAGTCCTGGGTACTCAGTAGCTTATTTGCATGTTGTTGCACATTTGTCAAGGTGGCTATCAGCTAGCCACGTGGCTCAGTTTGTATTACAAGATGAAAATTCATACGGTCAGAATGGAGTTAATGCTGTCAAGACATTCAAAATGGAATTAGCATTGCCAAAGCGCGATTATAAATAAATATGAGCTTCTTTGGATTCTATGAAAATCTTAACACATAAATCATTCCATGAAAATATACATCATATCATTTCTGTATCTGTGAGCTCCAAGGTGGGATGAGAGGATTCAGAAGTATAGTGTCCTTCTCTTCACAAGAGGATACATTGCGATAAGCATCCCACTTGATGTTTCTGGAGTTGGGATCAAATCTCAATGCCATGTGTGCCACGGCTTATGAAGATCCATATTTGCTGTGTAAGAGTTGACTATTCTAATCAAATAGAACTTAGTGTAGAATTTGGTTTTAACATATCTAAGTTTTAACAAATTTTATCGTATGCCATACTGTATTATAATTAGACATAAATACTAACTCTTAGTATTTTTCTTTTATTTTAAAACCACAACAGGCACATGTCGGTGCATGTGTATGCCCAACATCCTGGTGGTATGGAAAAACAGAGGAAAAAGTACGGAGTTGTGTCATGGCCACGTCCCATAGGTGGTGTTCTCTTTATTTCTCTCTCTCTCTCTGGAACACACATGCCCTCTGCAATTAAAACAAATACATAAAAATTTTAAGTATTAAATTTTTAAAATTCAGTTGTAAGATGAGGTATGCTTTCAATTTCCTCTCAGTTCTTTTTTTAAAAAATAATTATTTTTACTTAATTAATTTATTTATTTTAATTTGGCCAGAGAGAGACAGAGAGAGAGAAAAAGTGAGAAAGCAAGCTTCCAGGGTCTGGGACTCGAACCACAGTTGGCCATGTGGGAGTCCAGAGCCCTTAACCACTATGCCACCTGCTGGTCCCCTCCTCCCAGTTCTAAAGGTCCATGATTATATTGAGTTACTTTCACATCCAAATTTGGGTAAATGTGATTTCAGGGGTTAGATTAAAGCATTTTTCAATCTTGGTTATATATTATTACTGAATGACTTTGAAAGCTTTTTTTTTTTTTTTAAATGATGCTTCAGTTCCACCATAGCCATTTATATGTCGTTGTCTAGGGGCCTATGCTTTGGCATGTGGCATTTTTTAAAGTTCCAGGTGATTCCAGTATGCAGACACCGTTGAGATTTACTGGGCTGGACAAATCCCAGCCCACATCTTTCCCAGCCACTTACTATTGCTCCTGAGATTTTGGCTACCTATTTATCTTCCTAGCCTCATCTTTCCCACTCCCACCCTCCCCACAAACACACACACTAACAAGCTACAGCGGAGCCAGATAACTTGCCATTTAGCCTCTCTTCCCAAATTCTGTCTGACCTCTCTCCCTTCGCTCTTGTTTCCTCTGACAGGATTGCCCTCCTCTGACTAATTCCAGTCTTAGCAGACCTCATCTTAGGAAACTTGTCTTCAGACTCCCTCATGGACTGTGCCAGGTGCCTCTGCTCTGAAGTCTGGAAACATTTCATACCCCCCTCTCCTTAATGGGGACTCTGGATCATACAGGTGGGTAATCACACTCCCCCAGGGTAGGGATTGAATTGTCCTCCTTATATTCCCAGAGCAAGGTAGGAAGCTAGGCATCGAAGAAATTGTCAATAGATATTAATTGAACAAATAGATTTCTTCAACAAGACATCATTTATTCCACAACCAAAGACGATTTTTAACATTTTTTATTTATATGTTTTACTTCACTGTATTTTGTAAAAACATATCCTTATTACAGGGAAAAATAAGCATGACTCATACCCTGAGAATGCATATATTATCAGCAGAAACATATAACGCTTTTGATGTCTCATGTCTCTGGTGCGTTGGGAAGAGTGTCTATCAGCATAAATAAGGCAGTTTTTATTAAGCAGTGAGCTATTATGTGCCAGAGATTGTGCTAATTGCCTTGTTTGGGGTTTCTTATTGAATCCCCATGCAATTCTAGGATGCAGGTATTATCATCTCTAAGTTAGTAAGGAGGAAAGAATTTTAGACAG